>NC_091282.1:800265202-800577834 GCF_032444005.1 Ranitomeya imitator
GAGTCACCTTTATCACACTGAGCAGGACATATTGCCACCTGACGTGTGACATGGGTGGGGGGACTGTTAGTCCTGGCAGGGTCCCTGTATTTGCTGCCTGGCGTTTAACCTCCCTCTGTCTTTCTTCCAGGACTGAGCTGTGTGGATATAAATGCTGGCACTCAGATAATTCCCATAATTGCCAGCTGCACAGTGACGGGGACGGGCTGACATACGGCGGCAGATGGCTGACTTCATCGCAGGAGCTCTGGGAGGTAATCATTATACTGTGCATCGTTATATATTGTCCATATAATGCATTGTTTATTATACACGCGCGATATCATGTGAGTAGTGCTGCAATGCTACAATGATTAATAGCAATAATCCACCCTGTCGCTTGATGCCACCTGTGACTTTACGGCTCTTGTATAACTACAACTCTCAGCATGCCCTGACAGACTCGAGCCCAGTCTCCAGCCTGCCGTGTCCATATTATTCCAATGAAATATTAGTTTTAGTTTCCTGTCCAGAGGGGACGAGTTATTATAACGTGACCTTCTTATATCCGGCCAAACAGCTATTTACAGTTCAGTATGGGGCTGAGCGCATTACACCAGCGATGGCGGCCGGCCAGGACCGTGATTGTCATATTCTCCCTGCCATCACGGATACAGTCCCTCCACGGTCACATCCCCGGCATTGTACAATGTATACAATGTATATAGTCTGGATCTAATGTCACCGTCATCGGTGTTTGTGTTGCAGGAGCCTGTGGCGTTATGGTGGGATACCCCCTGGACACGGTGAAGGTGGGTAACATGTCCTCTGCCTGTCAGGATTATAACACTTCCCTTAGACTGATCTATTCCCTGATACATGCACCTATATGAGAGGAAACCGATACTGCGGCGGAGGAAGAGAACTGCTATTTAATGTGGCCGACGTCTGCAATGAGGGCAAAGGATATTCCACTAATATACAGAAAGCAGAGGCTGCTGTGATCTCCTGACCGACATCGCACCCACTCTCCATTCAAAACCAAAAATACACGTGTCAAAGGTAATGGCACCATGCTAATGTAGTCCTCGCCGCTGAGCCAGGTGCTTGTTATCCCTACCCCACAGAGGCTGCTGTGATCTCCTGACTGACGTCACTCCCTTTCTGTATCCAAAATTTTAAAAAGTGTCGGAAATAACGCTGACATGCTGATACAATAATCACAGCCGATCCAGATCGTTTTTATCTAATATGGAGAATGCAGAGGCTGCTGTGATCTCCTTATTGCCCTTACCCACAAATAGTAATCGAATAGATATCACAAATGCTGACTGTACCCAGTGTGTGCCAGGGCTTTATGGTTATGTCATAGTTTATGTGCCTGACGGTTTCCTGTCCGAGCCTTCACCCCGATTACAGACTTGTAACCTGAGGTTTCCCTTCCCTGGCACTTACCCCAGGTACTATAAGCTAATACTGTGTAATATTCTCCCTCCACCAGGTCCGAATTCAGACCCAGAGAAGCTACACTGGGATATGGCACTGCATCTACACCACCTACAAAGTGGAAAAAGTAAGTACCCCCACCCCCCAATATAAAAGGTGGGCAGCAAAATCAAGACCCCCTATCCTCAGTGGCCACTTTCTGTTCCCCCACCTTTAACTCTTGCATTGCTGACACTGGGGGGCTTCAGGGGAAGAGATTTCAGTACACATGATGTTCTGCAGATGTGCGTTGGCTTTCACGTCGATTTCCTGGGGCTTCTCATCCAATCCTGGACGTCTGCAAAAATGATGAATATCCGAACAAGTGGTGCCTATTATTTAGAGTTCCTGTGTTCAGCCACTACCAGCCTCTTTCCTGGAACAGAAATGTCCGGAAATTGTCAAGTAGAATCGCTGCGTGTTTCTGTGAATGATCCCGTGTGATATTTGTATTCAATATTTCATACCTAAATTCCATTTTTACCGCATTCACTTTCATAGGTGTCCGGATTCTTCAAGGGAATGTCAATGCCTATTTCCACCGTGTCCGTCAGCTCGTCTATAGTGTTCGGAGTGTATAGAAACTGTCTGCACAACCTGTGCCAGCTGAAATACGGCTCGCGCAATGTGAAACCATCCAAACTAGACATTTTTCTATCCGGTTATGTGGCTGGAGGAATACAGGTACGTCTGACCTTCACAAAGGGTTAATGTACAGCGGTAGTGAATTTTTCTACATAAAAAAAAAAATAAAATAAAAAAATGCAAAATCTTTGGAAAAGGGTGCGGCTATGCAGAGGGATGTACAATTAATGAAGAGGGCTTAAAATGAATGGGGAGGGGCTTAAAATAAAGTTTTCTGTATTAGCCCCATTGACAACAGCTTCAAGGAATTGCTCACTCTGGACAGACGATTTTCATATCTGGTGCCCACTGAACAATTAATTATCTGTAATGTGAAGAGTTCTGCCGTTTACTAATATACTTGGGGTTCGATTCATTATTGCATTTGTGCCCTTTTTTTGTCTAATTTTTGATATTTTTCTCCTGTTTTTCATTTGCTTCTTATTATAATTTGAATTTTTAATTTATACCTTTTTTAAAGTATATTTTATGTGTTTACTGTTTTTTTTAAATATTATTATTTATTTATTTTTGTTTCTGGCATTGTTGGCAGAGTTCAAGATTTCCATAAGTTTTTGGCTAATTCCTAATTTGTGACTTTATTTAAAAAAAAAAAGCGCATCATTTTAATGCAAATGCTCCCCAGTCCCATTCCTCCTGGAATGTTTTTATTTATGTTTGCGATTTTTGTGCAAATTTAGCAACATTTTAACAAAACATAAGACCCTTTGAAAAAAAAAAAAAATAGAACATTTTTCAATTTGTTCAAAATTCATTAACCACATAAGTCATTTTTAAGAATTTGGCACAAAAAAGTCAATGATTGATGATGGAGACTTGGGCCCTTTGAGTTCCGCATCCTCACTGTATCCAAGATCTCTGCTGTTCTGACATATCCTATGTTTTTAGGTTCTGGTGTCATCGCCTGCAGACATGGCGAAGGTTCGACTCCAGACGCAGGTTTCTCCGCACCGTTCCAATATGTGCTCCATCCTGACCCAGCCGAAATACTCTGGCCCGGTCCACTGTCTCCTGACCATAGTGAAGGAAGAAGGGTTCTTCGGTTTGTACAAAGGCTGCTTTGCTCTTATGTTCAGAGACTGCCATTCGTTTGCTACGTACTTCCTGTCATACGCCGTTATTCGAGAATGGTTGGTGCCGGTGGAGGAAAGTAATTCAGGTACATAATTAAGATTTCCCCTCAATGTAGAGACCTTCATTTGTACGTAGTGATTTGCTGCATCCGAGGTGATCGCTAATGCGATGTTATCGTAGCGTCATCTTCCATCATTACATTAAATCCCCCATTATCAGAAGTGATGAAAAATGTTTTTCAATCCAGCAAAGCGAGATAAAAGCAAAGAAAAATTCTTTATTGTGACTTAATTAAAATAAAAAAAATTGATGCGTTTCGAGCTTCGAATATGGCTGACCTTTATTCCTAAGAGTCTGTCAGACTCGAAACGCATCAGTATCTTTCTGTGTTCTTGCTACTATTTTGATGAAGTCGCAATAAAGAATTTATTATCGATTTGCTGGATTAAAACCGCAATAGTACCGCAATACAGCTCGTAAACAATATCGTCATATAATTGCATAAACAATCATTCTAAATAATAAAAAAAACGCTCCATACATAGTGCGTGTATAATACTGGCATATAAAGGTGAAATAATACAACTGTACAGTACTAATGTAAGCGCCAAAGACTGTACTGCACTTCATTAATACAGCTATACTGTGCTGCTATAAAACCATTATACAGTGCCAAAATAATATCGCTCTTTAGTCTTTAGTGCTAAAATAATGCAGTCAAAGACTACCCAAATTACACAAAATAATAAAGCAAAACTTGTGTGTGAGCAATATAGTTACAGTCGTGCTCAAAAATTTCTATACCCCGGCAGAATTTTTGCTTTCTTGGCCTTTTTTCAGAGAATGTGAATGATAACGCCAAAACTTTTTCTGCACTCATGGTTAGTGGTTGGGTGAAGCCATTTATTGTCAATCTACTGTGTTTTCTCTTTTTAAATCATAATGACAACCAAAACATCCAAATGACCCTGATCAACAAGTACATACCCCATTTCTTAATAGCATGTATTGCCCCCTCTAACATCAATGACAGCTTGAAGTCTTTTGTGGTAGTTGTGGATGAGGTTCTTTATTTTCTCAGATGGTAAAGCTGCCCCCTCTTCTTGGCAAAAAGCCTCCAGTTCCTGTAAATTCCTGGGCTGTCTAGCATGAACTGTGCGCTTGAGATCTCCCCAGAGTGGCTCAATGATATTGAGATCAGGAGACTGAGATGGCCACTCCAGAACCTTCACTTTGTTCTGCTGTAGCTAATGACAGGTCGACTTGGTCTTGTGCTTTGGATCATTGTCATGTTGGAACATCCAAGTACGACCCATGCACAGCAGTATTTGCTGATAACATGCTGCATTCATCTTTCCTTCAACTTTGACCAAGTTTCCTGTGCCTTTGTAGCTCACACATCACCAAAACATCAGTGATCCACCTCTGTGCTTTACAGTAGGCATGGTGTTCCTTTAATCATATGTCTTGTTGACCTCTCTCCAAATGTAATGTTTATGGTTGTGGCCAGAAAGTAAAATTTTGGTCTCATCACTCCAACTTACCTTGATTCAGAAGTTTTGAGATTTGTCTCTGTGCTGTTTTGCGTATTGTAGGCGAGATACTTTTTGACATTTGCACTGTAATGGCTTTCTTCTGACGACTCGATCATGCAGCCCATTTTTCTTCAAGTGCCTCCTTATTGTGTATATTGAAACAGCCACACCGCTAGTTTTCAGAGAGTCCTGTATTTCAGATGATGTTATTTGTGGGTTTTTCTTTGCATCCCGAATAATTTTCCTGCCAGTTGTGGATGAAATTTTTGTTGGTCTACCTGTCTGTAGTTTTGTTTTTACAGAGCCCCTGATTTTCCATTTCTTAATCACAGTTTGAATGCTGCTGACTGGCATGATCAATTCCTTAGATATCTTTTTGTATCCCTTTCCTGTTTTATACAGTTCAACTACCTTTTCCCGTAGATCTGTTGACAATTGTTTTGCTTTCCCCATGACTCACAATCCAGAAACGTCAGTGGCTGGATGAAAGATGCAAGAGTCTGTCTGGATCCCAGAAACTCACTCAGTTTTTATGCACACACACTGATTACAAGCAAACAGGTCCCAGGTGAGGATGTTACCTTTAGTAACCATTCACACCCATTTGTGTCAACTTCTGTACATGTTATCAGGCCAAAATCACCAGGGTATGAACATTTTTGATCAGGGTCATTTGGATGTGTTGGGTTGTCATTATGAATTAAAAAGAGAAAACACAGCAGTTTGACAATAAATGGCTTCACCCAACCACTAACCATGAGTGGAGAAACAATTTTGGTGTCATCATTCATATTCTCTGAAAAAAGGCCAAGAAAGTAAAAATTCTGCCGGGGTATGTAAACTTTTGAGCACAACTGTGTATCATGATGAAAAATACCACCCTACAGTGCCCTCAAAGTACCACTAGAATGCCAGGCAGTACTAACATAATAATAATGCTATATAGTGTGTTGAGGCTGATGCATCAGAATCATTGGCATACAATGCAAAAAAAATCATAAATAGATATAAATAATAATGTATCTTTTATAATACTGTCATATATTGCCCATAAATATAACAATATAGTTCTTATTTCATTCCCAGATAGAGCAACTAAAAGCTAAAAAACAAAACAAAGACTAGACTGTGCCCAAGTACTACAGCTATACTGTGCTAGCATAGCACACAAAACATCATACTATAGCAAAATAATATGGCTATGTAGTGCTACTAACATAATAAAGTCATAGAGTCTAGCTGATTCTTGTAGCTATGTCCACGGCTCATATCTGCTCCACTTTTCTTCCTGATCCCAATAATATCCTCTTTCCATGAAGGAGCTTATTATGCTTCGGTATTACGGGTAAACACGGACGGAATGTTCCGTGCAGGATCACAGGGGTCACTGCTTGTAACTGTATCCGAAGTCATACAGACTGTTCTCCATTGTGCTTCATGTTCCTAGAAGATGCCATTCTCCTGGACGACTCATGTGGATAGAAATAGTCCTGCAGAACTCAAACCTCAGCACAAATAGATACACATCGTCCAGTCTCAGTCTGTATTGTAGCTGATGGGAAGTTTCATATGACAATTACTAATGGTTAAAGGAGTTGTCCACTTCTAGGATAGCCGCTTCTTAAACTAAACTAAAATAAAATAATAAAGACTATACTCACCTCCCGTGCCAGCGTCTTTAGGCTATGTGCACGCGATGCGGATTTGCTGCGGATCCACAGCGGATTTTTCCACGCAGAAAAGCTGCAGATCCGCACTGTGATGTACAGTATAATGTTATTCAATGGGGAAAAAAAGCTGTGCAGATGGTGTGGAAAAATCAGTGCGGAATTGCTGCGGATTTAAAAGAAGTGCATGTCTGTTCTTTTGTGCGTATCTGTAGCGTTTCTGCACCCCTCCATGCTAAGATTCCGCAGTGGCAAAAACCGCTGAAAATCCACACAAAAAAAATCTGCATCAATTCCGCATACAAAATGCCCAAAATCCGCATAAAAACCACTGCAAATCCACGGCTGCGAATTCTGCCAGGAGATGCCGATTTTGTGCAGAAAATTCTGCACCTCTTTTCCTACGTGTGCAAAGCTGATCACGGACTGCCTTGTCATGATCAGTTTGTTCGAAGGCGGAGACAGTGATGCCAGCTCTGATTGGGTGCCAGGCATCACGTGTCATTCTACCGCATCACAACCCCGGGACAGACAGTGCCGACACCGCTGGAATGGAGCCGGCAAAGGAGGTGAGTATAGGATTTATTAATTTATCGGGGCAGAATATTTAGTTTAAGAAGGGACTGTCCTAGTAGTGGACAACCCCTTAAATGCAGTTATGCGCATCCTGGATGCTTTGATTTTCCAAGAACCACTACTAGAAGGATCTCATTGCTTACAGATTTACAGAGCTTTTATTGAATTCAATACAAATATATTCTTAAAGATAGAGCTCCCCCTAGTGGTGGCTGCAGACAGGATCTTATCATGTATCTCTGTATACAGGGAGCTCCCCCTAGTGGTGGCTGCAGACAGGATCTTATCCTGTATCTCTGTATACAGGGAGCTCCCCCTAGTGGTGGCTGCAGACAGGATCTTATCCTGTATCTCTGTATACAGAGCGCTCCCCCTAGTGATGGCTGCAGACTGGATCTTATCCTGTATCTCTGTATACAGGGAGCTCCCCCTAGTGGTGGCTGTAGACAGAATCTTATCCTGTATCTCTGTATACAGGGAGCTCCCCCTAGTGGTGGCTGCAGACAGGATCTTATCCTGTATCTCTGTATACAGGGAGCTCCCCCTAGTAGTGGCTGCAGACTGGATCTTATCCTGTATCTCTGTATACAGGGAGCTCCCCCTAGTGGTGACTGCAGACATAACCTTATCCTGTATCTCTGTATACAGGGAGCTACCCCTAGTGATGGCTGCAGACAGGATCTTATCCTGTATCTCTGTATACAGGGAGCTTCCCCTAGTGGTGGCTGTAGACAGGATCTTATCCTGTATCTCTGTATACAGGGAGCTCCCCCTAGTAGTGGCTGCAGACAGGATTGTATCATGTATCTCTGTATACAGGGAGCTCCCCCTAGTGGTGTCTGCAGACAGAATCTGATCATGTATCTCTGTATATAGGGAGCTCCCCCTAGTGGTGGCTGCAGACAGGATCTTATCATGTATCTCTGTATACAGGGAGCTCCCCTAGTGGTGGCTGCAGACAGAATCTCATCATGTATCTCTGTATACAAGGAGCTCCCCCTAGTGGTGTCTGCAGACAGAATCTAATCATGTATCTCTGTATACAGGGAGCTCCCCCTAGTGGTAGCTGCAGACAGGATCTTATCATGTATCTCTGTATACAGGGAGCTCCGCCTAGTGGTGGCTGCAGACGGGATCTTATCATGTATCTCTGTATACAGGGAGCTCTCCTTAGTGGTAGCTGCACACAGAATCTCATCATGTATCTCTGTATACAGGGAGCTTCCCCTAGTGGTGGCTGCAGACAGGATCTTATCATGTATCTCTGTATACAGGGAGCTCCCCCTAGTGGTAGCTGCACACAGAATCTTATCATGTATCTCTGTATACAGGGAGCTCCCCCTATTGGTGGCTGCAGACAGGATCTTATCCTGTATCTCAGTATACAGGGAGCTCCCCTTAGTGGTGGCTGCAGACAGGATCTTATCATGTATCTCTGTATACAGGGAGCTCCCCCTAGTGGTGGCTACAGACAGGATCTCATCATGTATCTCTGTATACAAGGAGCTCCCTCTAGTGGTGTCTGCAGACAGAATCTTATCATGTATCTCTGTATACAGGGAGCTCCCCCTAGTGGTAGCTGCACACAGAATCTTATGATGTATCTCTGTATACAAGGAGCTCCCCCTAGTGGTGGCTGCATACAGGATCTTATCATTTATCTGTCAGGTGACCCAGGCCAGGGGCTCCTTTCCTGGCTCTAACACTAGCGGGTGTCTTAGCTTGCCCTGTTCCCTGTTGCCTCTGTCCTTGCCTTATCTCCTAAGATAACCCTCCGTCTGTTCACTTCCCCCACCCAGGGATGAAAGGGCGCTACTGTGCACCTCAGTACACCAACCCAGCAAACAGGGCAACAAAGACAAGACGTAACTGAAAACTACACACACAAAAAAAATATAACAAAGAAACTCAACATCATTATGGTTTAAGCATAGCTATGCAAAAAAAAACATATATCAGACTAGATGGTGGCCCGATTCTAACGCATCGGGTATTCTAGAATATGTATTTATGTATGTATATAGCAGCCACATAATATATAGGAGACATGTACTATATAGCAGACAAATACTACGTGGCCTGTGCTATATACTATGTGGCTGCTATATACATACATATTGTAGAATACCCGATGTGTTAATATAGGCCACGCAGTATATAACACAGGCGACGTAGTATATAACACAGGCCACGCAGTATATAACACTGGCCACATAATATATAGCACAGCCCACGCAATGTATAGCAGCCACGTAGTATATAACACTGCCCAGGCAGTACATAGCAGCCACGTAGTATATAACACTGCCCACGCAGTATATAGCAGCCACGTAGTATAAAATACAGCCCACGCCGTATATAGCAGCCACGAAGTATATAACACTGCCCACGCAGTATATAGCAGGCACGCAGTATATAACAATGCCTATGTAGTATATAGCAGCCACGCGGTATCTAACAGCCCACGTAGTATACAGCAGTGTGGGCACCATATCCCTGTTAAAAAAAATTATAAAAATAGTTATATACTCACCCGCCGGTGGGATCCAGCGAAGCTCCGCCGGCCGCCATCTTCCGTTCCCAGGATGCATTGCGAAATTACCCAGATGACTTAGCGGTCTCGCGAGACAGCGAAGTCTTCTGGGTAATTTCGCAATGCATCGCCGGGAACGGAAGATGGCGGCCGGCGTGAGCGGCTCGGCGGACAACGGAGGGTGAGTATAGCAAGTTTTTTGTTTTTAATTATTTTTAACATTACATTTTTTTACATAGGCAGCATCAATAGTAAAAAGTTGGGGACACATAGGGTTAATAGCAGCGGTAACGTTACCCGCGGCATAACGCGGTCCGTTACCGCCGGCATTAACCCTGTGTGAGCGGTGACCGGAGGGGAGTATGCGAGCGCCAGGCACTGACTGCGGGGAGTAAGGAGTGGCCATTTTCTTCCGGACTGTGCCCATCGCTGATTGGTCATGGCTGTTTTGCCGCGACCAATCAGCGACTTGGATTTCCATGACAAACAGAGACCGCGACCAATGAATATCTGTGACAGACAGACAGACAGACAGACGGAAGTGACCCTTAGACAATTTTATAGTAGATAAATAGCAACTCGATCAAAATGTTAGATATAAAGAGGCAAATGAGTCATGATTTATCATTTAAACTGTTTACATTTTATTAGGAAAAATGTTAATATCAGGAAACACAATATACACATAGATACATAATAATAATAATAATAATAATAATAATAATCTTTATTTATATAGCGCCAACATATTCCGCAGCGCTTTACAGTTTAACAGTTTCAAACACAAAAGTCATAAGTAACAACGTTAACAATACAAATAATAATTATACATATAATAATTTGAGCAAAAAAGTAACACAAATTGAAACCAGTGACACAAGAACCAAAGTAAATAGCGCAGGGAGTGCTATCTATATAAATAGCCTATAGAGCAATGTCTGCACAGTAATCAGAATATTGTAACCATCTCTCAAATAATTCAAGTGACTATATCCATGGTAAATATATAATTCAAGTGCGGCATTTTAAAAAATGGACTGCAGCAGTATATAGTGATTAGTGTAGGTTCAGCTGCTGCTGCATACCCACATTAATGCCCCCGTTGCAAGAGATGGAACAATATCTGTCATAATATATAATAGCAGCAGTGAACACTCTAGTGAGAGTTAGTCAATTTTTGTATGTATACATCAAATGTAGCAGTCATTACCCATAGTTGTAGACAGGCTAGCACTCCTGTGCGCCAACCCCAACGCACGTTTCACTACACAATAGCTTCCTCAGGGGGTGGACTACAGCTGGTAGGAAAAACTGTGTCCTACCCACCGAGGTGATAAGTACACTCGGATTGCCAACCTCCCCGCAACCCAGGTTCTCTAGTTTTTTTTGACGGTTGTTTATATAAAGGTCGGGAAGGACATGCGGCGCCCCATGGTCCTGGTCGTCGCAGTGATATTGCTTTCCTCTTGGGGAGAGTGATGCTACGTTTGGAGGCAAAGAAGAATAAATACATCCTGGTATTACAAACATGCAACACATTTCACACTCCAGACCACCAGGGGCAACTTCTGCTCCTATTTATTAGGTCACTCCCCACATATATATAACTGGTAGTCTGTATGGAAAGTTAGAACGTTCCAGACAGTAGTCTGAGGTGGACAGAGGGTCCAAAGGAGCTGTGCATGCCCTCAGAGCTGCAGCTCCCAGAAAGAGACATTCAGAAGGCAGAATTGTATTGCAGCGAGCGTGAAGGAAGTCGTAGCAAAGGAAGGGATACCAGAAGAGGACCAGCCCTGCTCAAGCTGTCTTCTTCTGAAGCGCAACATTCCGGTAGCCGGAACACCGAGGGAGTAAGGACCTCTATGCCTTATTTCAGAGACCGGCGGGACATCTAATTGCAAGTTACCTGTCCGCACTTACACCCAGGAGGCACGGTGACATCTACAGAGCCGGGTTATCTAAGAGACCCAATAAACAGGCTCAAGTCACCAGTCATACTTGTATTGTCCTATCCTATATGGGAGACAGAGATATGGGGGATAGTTTTTTTTGACGGTTGTTTATATAGAGGTCGGGAAGGACATGCAGCGCCCCATGGTCCTGGTCGTCGCAGTGGTATTGCTTTCCTCTCGGGGAGAGTGATGCTACGTTTGGAGGCAAAGAAGAATAACTGCATCCAGGTATCACAAACATGCAACACATTTCACACTCCAGACCACCATGGGGAGCTTCTGCTCCTATTTATTAGTTCACTCCCCACATATATATAACTGGTAGTCTGTATGGAAAGTTAGAACGTTCCAGACAGTAGTCTGAGGTGGACAGAGGGTCCAAAGGAGCTGTGCATGCCCTCAGAGCTGCAGCTCCCAGAAAGAGACATTCAGAAGGCAGAATTGTATTGCAGCGAGCGTGAAGGAAGTCGTAGCAAAGGAAGGGATACCAGAAGGGGACCAGCCCTGCTCAAGCTGTCTCCTTCTGAGGCGCAACATTCCGGTAGCCGGAACACCGAGGGAGTAAGGACCTCTATGCCTTATTTCAGAGACCGGCAGGACAGCTAATTGCAAGTTACCTGTCCGCACTTACACCCAGGAGGCATGGTGACATCTACAGAGCCGGGTTATCTAAGAGACCCTATAAACAGGCTCAAGTCACCAGTCATACTTGTATTGTCCTATCCTATATGGGGGACAGAAAGAGCGAAACATCGCATCTGTGAGACCCTTATGTGAAGCCATAGGCAGTAAGGGACTACACCACCGCAGCGCAAAGGAAGGCTACTGATTTCCACCTGGATAAGGGAACTCTGGACTTGCCTCCAAACCATCCAGACTCTGCCTGTCCTGTGATCTGGTGCCCTGGACTGTGGATGCTGAAGTCTTCAATAAAGGTAAAGAGAATGCAACCCTGTGTCCTCGTTCTTCACTGCGCCATTCATCATTCACCATCTACACACCGGGGAGCCCTGGGGATACACTTCACCTGTGGGAAGGTATACCATCTAGCTGCCATAAGATCACCCCAGCGGACCCCTTAAAGCAGCATCGGTCACCCTGACCGAATACCACAGGTGGCGTCACGAACATTCCCCTTAAAGACCTTTCCCTTTTACACGGATGTCCCAGGGTCACGGACCAGGTCAGCCACTGTGACATCCCCCTGTGAACCGAAGGACCCAGTAATGAGTACCCCACGGCCCCATGGGGGCGCTCCAGACACGTGACCACGAAGTGGCCCTTTTTACCACAAAGAAAACACACTCCCCCCTTACCCCGGACTACAGACAAATTACCAGCATGTGACGACGCACCCACCTGCATGGGGTCCTAAGCAGGTTCAGTACTGACCACCCTCGACCCCGGACCTACTGCAACCAGAGGCGACTCCCTATGTCTCTGGCGAAGACGGCGATCAACTCGGATCTTTAGAGACATGACTGCCTCAAAGGAGTCAGGAGTCTCATACAGAGTCATTATTCACTTTGTGAGCCCCTCACAGAACTGCCTACGGAGTGCGGGTTCATATCACTTGGTGTCCGTGGCCCACCTCCGAAACTCAGAGCAATAGTCCTCCGCTGGCCGGTCTCCTTGCTGAAGTTGGCACAGTGTGGACTCGGCTAAGAAGACACGATCGGAGTCATACACAAGGCCCAGAGCCTGAAAAAATCCCTCTACTGACTGAAGTGACTGAGTGTCAGACGGAAGAGAAGACTCCCATTCTTGGAGGTCCCCCTGAAGGAGCGAGATTACCATCTCCACACGTTGCTCCTCTGTACCTGAGGAAACCAGACGTAACCTGAAGTTCAGTTCAAAGGCCTCCCGGAACACCACAAACTTGACACGCTACCCAGAGAACCTGTCTGGTAATGCGACCTTGGGCTCCACAATGGTTTGCCTGAGATATGAGATCCCCCCACCAGATGTATCAGGGTGTGGAAAAACCACTGTGCGCAAATCCGCCACCTCCAGCCTGAGCTGCCGCAATTGCCCTGTCAGAGCAGAGATTGGATCCATCATGGATCATAGAAAATGATTGCTTTCAGAGTTAATGTCACAACAAAGCTTTCGGGTGACCCGGGCCAGGGACTCCTTTCCTGGCCCTAACACTAGGGGGGTGCCCTAGCTTCCCCCACCCAGGGAAGAGGAGGTGCTACTGTGCACCTCAGTACACCAACCCGATAAACAGGGCAACAAAGACAAGGGGTAACTGAAAACTACACACGCAAAAATATTCACTCACATGTAAAAGAGGAATCCACCTGGGTGTGTAGGAAGATAAAGAATCCAAAATAGGGAAGTATAAGGAATTATCAAGCGTGCAAACCAAACAACAGTCGCTAAGGCTACTTTCACACATCAGGTTTTCGCTGTCAGGCTCAATCCGGATAAATTAAAAAAAAAAACAGATCTGGCGAATGTTGCCGCCGGATCTGTTTTTTTCCCATAGACTTATATTAATGCCGGATTGCCCGGATGACATTGCATTTCGTCCGGTTTTCGGCGGATTTGGCAAATCTGCCATTTCCGGTTTCTGAAAAAAACGTCCATAGCAACTTTATTGTCTCCAGCGTAAAAGCCGGAAGCGCCGGATTCGGAAAATGACGGATTCCGGGGCCGGATTCCAGTTTTTTAAACTGAGCATGCTCCAAATTTTTTTTAACTAATTATCTGGATATGCTAGTCGGATACGTCGAAAAAACGGATCCATCGCATCAGTTTTTCACAATCTGCGCCGGATCCGTTTTTTCCAACATTCGCCGGATTGTGCCTGATGCAAAAAACCTCATGTGTGAAAGTAGCCTTATAATGCCTTCTCATACCAACTTCTCTTCCTCCTATTGTCATGCAGCAAAAGCTAACTCTGACAAGGATTAGTGATAGAGCCCAGATTATATTGGGAAAGGGAATGGTTAACCGAGCATAGCTGAGAACAGGGATTTTGAAGATGGCCCTTTTCTGCTGGAAGAAATAAACACGTTTAATAACCCGGAGAAGTGCTTCTCCTCAGCGGCAGACGCTGCGGTCTTCTGGCTCCGTTTTGTTGCGGTAACCCCGTGACAGTATGGGGAGCTTCCCCTAGTGGTGACTGCAGACTGGATGTTATCATGTATCGCTGTATATAGGGAGCTCCCCTAGTGGTGGCTGCAGACAGAATCTTATCATGTATCTCTGTATACAGGGAGCTCCCCCTAGTGATGGCTGCAGACAGGATCTTATCATGTATCTCTGTATACAGGGAGCTCCCCATAGTGGTGGCTGCAGTCAGGATCTTATCATGTACCTCTATATACAGGGAGCTTCCCCTAGTGGTGGCTGCAGACAGAATCTTATCATGTATCTCTGTTTACAGGGAGCTCCGTCTAGTGGTGGCTGCAGACAGAATCTTATCGTGTATCTCTTTATACAGGGAGCTCCCCCTAGTGGTGGCTGCAGACAGGATCTTATCATTTATCTCTGTATATAGGGAGCTTCCCCTTGTGGTGACTGCAGACTAGATTTTATCTGTATCTCTGTACATAGGGAGCTCCCTCTAGTGGTGACTGCAGATAGGACATTATCATTGCAGTAACAAGTAAGACGCTGCGGTCTTCTGGCTCCGTTTTGTTGCGGTAACCCCGTGACAGTATCTCTGTATATGGGGAGCTTCCCCTAGTGGTGACTGCAGACTGGATGTTATCATGTATCTGTATACAGGGAGCTCCCCCTAGTGGTGGCTGCAGACAGAATCTTAGCATGTATCTCTGTATACAGGGAGCTCCCCCTAATGGTGGCTGAAGACAGGATCTTATTATGTATCTCTGTATACAGGGAGCTCCCCCTAGTGGTGACTGCAGACAGAATCTTATCATGTATCTCTATATACAGGGAGCTCCCCCTAGTGGTGGCTGCAGAGAATCTTGTCATGTATCTCTGTATACAGGGAGCTCCCCCTAGTGGTGGCTGCAGACAGGATCTTATCATGTATCTCTGTATACAGGGAGCTCCCCCTAGTGGTAGCTGCAGACAGGATCGTATCATGTATCTCTGTATACAGGGGGCTCCCCCTAGTGGTGACTGCAGATAGGACATTATCATTGCAGTAACAAGTAAAAAGAAAGTCGGCACTCACACTTCTTTGAAGTTAATTCAGTCCTTTTTAATTTTCATTTAAAGTTGGACAATTGACAAAAAAAGTGCAAAAGTGCTATCAGCGTTGCATCAGGTGCAGTGATTTCAACAAGAGAGACATGTCGGACAATGAAAGTTTCTCATTTAGTTTGCGTCTCTACTGGTCCACCCCATGTTAATGTATGTAGTTTTGTAGCCATTCTCTTGTATCCACATTCATCCAGAGATGTAATGTCATCTCTAAGACCATTTTTTGCTTTTTCTTCCAGAGTTATTGGGCGTCCTCCTGGCCGGTGGGCTTGCTGGAACGGTGGCATGGAGCATTGCCACACCTATGGATGTGATTAAATCCCGGCTGCAGGTGGATGGTGTCACACAGCGGAGATACAGAGGAGTCATTCACTGCATCACTGACAGCGTGCGGCAGGAGGGGGTCACCGTCCTCTTCAAAGGACTGTCACTGAACTGTCTCAGAGCTTTCCCTGTCAATATGGTGGTCTTCCTCACCTATGAAGCCATACTAAAGCAAATCAAACCCTTCTCCATATGAAAGGAAGAGGAGCCTGAAGATGGTCATCTCTACCAAAGCACAGAAACATTGGTCCAAAGGCCTCACGGTCTCATTCATGATCGGTGGGCACCTGCCATAGATCTCACTGACCACCATGGAGAAGCACCAGTAGTTAATGATAAGGCTGCAGCTTGGGTATGTCACCACCTTCTAGTTAGGGATCAGCACTGGAGTGGACTTGGGACTTCCCACAGTTGTCTGAGATTGCTCTGGACATCCAAAAACTGGCCATTTTTTCAATATACCTGAAATACTTGAGTCTAAAACATCCCAAAAGTAAATTCCACCATTATAATGAGCAATATCTATGAATAATTTTGACCTTTTCAGTATTTTAAATGGGTTGCAGGCTGAGAATAACCCTTTCACAAATCCCTTACTAGAACCTATGGAAGTAATAAAGGGGGCCCCTATATTGTTCTTGATTCAAGGATCAGGTGGATGAGATGGGGTCTGACTTATTGCACTTGGCTGCAGTTATGGTTACACCTTCTGGACTTATGGGTTGGGGAGCCAAGCACAAAATGTATCCAAGCTACCCACAGTGATTGCATGACATAAGAATGTCACACGAGCCCTGGGACAGCCAGTGCTGACATCACGGGAACAACACCGGAGCGAGTATAGCTGCTATATTTTACTTGGTGGAAACATAGTGAGAGGTGGGAGTAGTGGACAATCCCAGAGCTGTCGAGGATTAGAAAACATGGTTACTTTTATTGCCAAAACAGCACCACTTCTGTCTGTAGGTTGTGTCTGGTATTGCAGCTCAACCATATTCACATTAATAGAGTTTTACAGCAATAACAGGCACAACCTACGGTGTTGTTTTTGGAAGAGAGCAACCATGTTTTACTAATCCAGACAACCCCATTTAAATGAAGATATAAAGGTGTAGTTTTTTGTTGGGGCCAATAATTTAAGCTTTGGGGCCTTGTAATCAGCCCCTCTCCATTATCTCACATTTTCCAACAGAGAATATATAGAGCGGTTGTATGGGGTAGTGGACCCCTTAATATCCTGCCTGTTGTGTACATTCCAGTTCTTATCCAGTACATTAAAGTGATATATTTCTTGAGGATAATGGATACAATGTAGGACTTTAGGACTATTTATTCTTTACGAATAAAGTTTAATTCTTGAATCTTGAGGGTTATTAGTAATTTTTTTACGTAAACCTCATGTGCGGGAAAGAGACGTTCAGTGCGGACATTGTGTTATCGGACATCCATTGAAAGCACCAGGCCCCCGTATTGGTGTGCGGATTTGCAACAGGCCCCTGTGTTGGTGCGCGGATTTGCGCCAGGCCCCGTGTTGGTGTGCGGATTTGCACCAGGCCCCCGTGTTGGTGTGCGGATTTGCACCAGGCCCCGTGTTGGTGTGCGGATTTGCACCAGGCCCCGTGCTGGTGTGCGGATTTGCACCAGGCCCCCGTGTTGGTGTGCGAATTTGCACCAGGCCCCGTGTTGGTGTGCGGATTTGCACCAGGCCCCGTGTTGGTGCGTGGATTTGCACCAGGCCCCGTGTTGGTGCGTGGATTTGCACCAGGCCCCGTGTTGGTGTGCGGATTTGCACCAGGCCCCGTGTTGGTGTGCGGATTTGCACCAGGCCCCCGTGTTGGTGTGCGGATTTGCACCAGGCCCCGTGTTGGTGTGCGGATTTGCACCAGGCCCCGTGTTGGTGTGCGGATTTGCACCAGGCCCCGTGTTGGTGCGTGGATTTGCACCAGGCCCCGTGTTGGTGTGCGGATTTGCACCAGGCCCCGTGTTGGTGTGCGGATTTGCACCAGGCCCCGTGTTGGTGTGCGGATTTGCACCAGGCCCCCGTGTTGGTGTGCGGATTTGCACCAGGCCCCCGTGTTGGTGTCCGGATTTGCACCAGGCCCCCGTGTTGGTGTCCGGATTTGCACCAGGCCCCGTGTTGGTGTCCGGATTTGCACCAGGCCCGTGTCAGCGTGTGGATTTAGACCAGGCCCCTGTGTTGGTGCGTGGATTTGTAGGGGAGGATGTGCTGTGTGTTAGCTTCCACCATCAATCTCACAGTTGCAAAACCTAGCTAATCTGCCTTATCCAATACTGGGCCAGACTATCATATGGCGGCCTTCTCACATCATCAGTTGGAGGACATAAGGATTGGGCAGAGTGAACTGACATGCCCGATCACTTGCTCTCACCAATAGTCGGATCATTTAGAAATACCCTGGTTAGGGAAAGAGGGAAAAAGTGCGGCACTTCCTCTGAGCGTAATTTGTTTTTATCAACAGTAAAAAAATATTTTAGTTGTGGTTATGCTCTCCTTCAATCAGCAAGAAATGCACATTGAGATTCTCAAGGAATCAATTCTTTAGGCAACTCTCCTCCGTTTCTTCTATAATCCAATAAGGTGTGCAGCTCACTTTGGAGAACTATGTATTTATCCTGCTTTGGATCTACATAGGTGGTGAATTCTAAGGGAAAAGAAACTCCAGGTGAATGTGGCGCTAATCACCTTGGGATTTTCTGAATACATCTACTTCCGGTGAAAAAATATTAATAAAAGTTCATTTATTTTCTCAAAAAAAAAAAAAAAAAGAAGAGAAAATATATATATATATTTTTTTAAATATAGTACAACGCATTTCGGCTGCTATTTTTACAGTGCAGCCTTCATCAGGTAACAAAAAAAAACAAAAAAACATACAAAAGCTTATAGTGCTTTTGTATGTTTGTTTGTTTTTTTTTGTTACCTGATGAAGGCTGCACTGTAAAAATAGCAGCCGAAATGCGTTGTACTGTATTTTAAAAAAAAGAAAAAATATTTTCTTACTTTTTTTTTTTTTTGAGAAAATAAATGAACTTTTATTAATATTTTTTCACCGGAAGCGGATGTATTCAAAAAATCCCAAGGTGATTAGCGCCACATTCACCTGGAGTTTCTTTTCCCTTTCAATAGTCGGATCAGACACAATTATGCTGCCCTGCAGGGTCTCATTAGAGTGTCATTCCGGGCAATCACTAAACATTGACAGAACCATGGCCGATGACGCATCGATATGAAAATTCTTCAATTCTTGTCTTTCATTTGATCCCCTTACAGTTTGGAATTTCATTAAAGGGGTTTTCTCAAGTTTGGAAGTTTCCCCTTCCCGATCGCTTGGGGTCTGAAGGCTGGGACCTCCACCATTCCCAAATACTGGGGCTCTCCTGTGTGTCGATCATGTGTACCTCCGCTCCATTCATTCTTCATGGGACTGGCTGTGTGCGGCGTCCGCCTGGTCTTCAACACTCCCACAAGAACGAATGTAGCAGAGCAGCGCATGATCGACCACTGCTCCGTTCACAGGGGGCTTTTTAGAGCCACAGTTGTCGGGAGCAGTCAGGAAGCCATTCCCTATCACATGGACAGGGTATACTATCCAGACTTGAGACTACCCCTTATGGAGGTATATTGAGGATGATCCGTACAGGAGTCTGACTCCTGGTGACTCCACAGATCAGCAAAATGAAGACGCTCTGGGGCTCTTCCCACATATTAAAGTGGTTTTCCACAACTACAAAAACATGGGTCTTTCTGCCAAAAACAGCGCCACCCCTGTGCACAGGTACTGTGTGGTATTACAGTCAATGAGTTGAGCGACAGTGGCAAACATAATCTGTAATCTTGCTTAAAGGGAACCTGTCACCTCAAATTGGCGGGATATTAAAATGATTTGTTACCGGTCCGATGGGCGGCGTATCCCCTTCATTTCTCCACCTCGTCCGTCCCTGTTTTCCGCAATATTTTAGGGAATAAGAGTATGTGTGCGCCATAGTTGGCGCTTGCGCCATACAGTCTTCGGTGGCGCACGCGCAGTATGCTTTGCCCTTCTGCGGGCAAAGCCGAAAAGCATTACTGCGCATGCGCCCGCGCACTATGTCCTGGATGAATTTCGCTGTGTTGCGGGACATAGTGCGCGGGACGGACAGGGTGGAGAAATGAAGAGGAAACGCCACCCATCGGACCGGTAACAAATCATTTTAATATGCCGCCAATTTGAGGTGACAGGTTCCCTTTAAGGAACCAGTCGTGTTTTTAACCCTAGGATACGGCTTTAAAGAGAGGCACTTAACCCCTATCACTCCATGAAGTACTGGTCCATTATGGAGCAGGACCAGGAGCTGAGCCCGCTGCGCACAGGGCAGGTGCTGGGGTGACATCAGCCAGAGGTGGTGCATAATATACTGTATATAATATGCTGTATATATGGAGCAAGCTCCGATCGCGGCTGTTACCTGCCCCCTATAGTGCAAGCGATCGCAGGTTCAAGTCCCTTACAGGGTTAATTAATAAACAAAAAAAAAATACTGCTAAAAATGTTTAAAAAATAGAATGACAAAATTCCAGTTCCCTTTTCCTCTAATTTAAAAATGAAGAAATTAAATAAAATCTGAAAACTTTCCGTATTCACCAGTGCGACCTGCCAGAATCATTAACCATGAAGGACATGCCACAAGACGCAGCTGTTCTTATTTGTCGCTCTTCAAATTACCCCTAAAAATCAACCAAGAAGCGATGAAAACATGAAAGTCAGATCCTCCCCAGCTACATGGGCCCAAAGTAAGACGTAACAGGGGAAACAATATTTTTTCTAAATAGAAACTTCTAATTTTTTTAAGCTGCCAAAATGAAGAATAAAATACTCCGTGCGATTTCTATCAGCGTTACCGCACTAATCAGAATCAGGACATTATTATACAGACTGGACAGTTATGGATCTGTAATACCGCCTCCTATCACAGAGGTCGCCGTCACATGACGCTTCCTCTGACGCTACACTGCGACGCTCTGCATCATGCAGTCAGGGGGCGGGGCCTCTCGTCTCCTCTCACGTCTCCTCCCCCGGCGGCCATGGCCCTTCCCGGCATTCCCTATGAGCAGCGGCTTCTCATCATGGCGGACCCGCGGGAGAAGGCGCTGCAGGACTACAGGAAGAAGCTGCTGGAGCACAAGGAGATAGACGGCCGCCTGAAGGAGTGTGAGTGGCGGGAGCCGGCGCTGGAGCCCGGCCAGCGGGATGTGGAGCCGGGGCTTCTATCCGGACGTGCCGGCCGAATAGACGCTTTGTCATGCCGGCCTGCAGCGCCAGGTCCGGGGGTCGCTGAGGCCTCTACAGCTGCCGGAGGCGGCCAGTCATACATCTATATACCCCCCGTATATAATATACATGTCACATCTATATACCCCTCATATATAATAATATACGTCACATCTATATACCCCCCGTATATAATATACATGTCACATCTATATACCCCTCATATATAATAATATACATGTCACATCTATATACCCCCCGTATATAATATACATGTCACATCTATATACCCCCCGTATATAATATACATGTCACATCTATATACCCCCCGTATATAATATACATGTCACATCTATATACCCCTCATATATAATAATATACATGTCACATCTATATACCCCCCGTATATAATATACATGTCACATCTATATACCCCCCGTATATAATATACATGTCACATCTATATACCCCTCATATATAATAATATACATGTCACATCTATATACCCCCCGTATATAATATACATGTCACATCTATATACCCCCCGTATATAATATACATGTCACATCTATATACCCCCCGTATATAATATACATGTCACATCTATATACCCCTCATATATAATAATATACATGTCACATCTATATACCCCCCGTATATAATATACATGTCACATCTATATACCCCCCGTATATAATATACATGTCACATCTATATACCCCTCATATATAATAATATACATGTCACATCTATATACCCCCCGTATATAATATACATGTCACATCTATATACCCCCCGTATATAATATACATGTCACATCTATATACCCCTCATATATAATAATATACATGTCACATCTATATACCCCCCGTATATAATATACATGTCACATCTATATACCCCCCGTATATAATATACATGTCACATCTGTATACCCCCCGTATATAATATACATGTCACATCTATATACCCCTCATATATAATAATATACATGTCACATCTATATACCCCCCGTATATAATATACATGTCACATCTATATACCCCCCGTATATAATATACATGTCACATCTATATACCCCCCGTATATAATATACATGTCACATCTATATACCCCCCGTATATAATATACATGTCACATCTATATACCCCCCGTATATAATATACATGTCACATCTATATACCCCCCGTATATAATATACATGTCACATCTATATACCCCTCATATATAATAATATACATGTCACATCTATATACCCCCCGTATATAATATACATGTCACATCTATATACCCCCCGTATATAATATACATGTCACATCTATATACCCCTCATATATAATAATATACATGTCACATCTATATACCCCCCGTATATAATATACATGTCACATCTATATACCCCCCGTATATAATATACATGTCACATCTATATACCCCTCATATATAATAATATACATGTCACATCTATATACCCCCCGTATATAATATACATGTCACATCTATATACCCCCCGTATATAATATACATGTCACATCTATATACCCCCCGTATATAATATACATGTCACATCTATATACCCCTCATATATAATAATATAATATACGTCACATCTATATACCCCCCGTATATAATATACATGTCACATCTGTATACCCCTCATATATAATAATATACGTCACATCTATATACCCCCGTATATAATATACATGTCACATCTATATAACCCCCGTATATAATATACATGTCACATCTATATAACCCCCGTATATAATATACATGTCACATCTATATAACCCCCGTATATAATATACATGTCACATCTATATACCCCTCATATATAATAATATACATGTCACATCTATATACCCCTCATATATAATAATATACATGTCACATCTATATACCCCCCGTATATAATATACATGTCACATCTATATACCCCCCGTATATAATATACATGTCACATCTATATACCCCTCATATATAATAATATACATGTCACATCTATATACCCCCCGTATATAATATACATGTCACATCTATATACCCCCCGTATATAATATACATGTCACATCTATATACCCCTCATATATAATAATATACATGTCACATCTATATACCCCCCATATATAATATACATGTCACATCTATATACCCCTCATATATAATAATATACATGTCACATCTATATACCCCCCGTATATAATATACATGTCACATCTATATACCCCCCGTATATAATATACATGTCACATCTATATACCCCTCATATATAATAATATAATATACGTCACATCTATATGCCCCCCGTATATAATATACATGTCACATCTGTATACCCCTCATATATAATAATATACGTCACATCTATATACCCCCGTATATAATATACATGTCACATCTATATAACCCCCGTATATAATATACATGTCACATCTATATAACCCCCGTATATAATATACATGTCACATCTATATAACCCCCATATATAATATACATGTCACATCTATATACCCCCGTATATAATATACATGTCACATCTATATACCCCCCGTATATAATATACATGTCACATCTATATACCCCTCATATATAATAATATAATATACGTCACATCTATATACCCCCCGTATGTAATATACATGTCACATCTATATACCCCCCGTATATAATATACATGTCACATCTGTATACCCCTCATATATAATAATATACGTCACATCTATATACCCCCGTATATAATATACATGTCACATCTATATACCCCTCATATATAATAATATAATATACGTCACATCTATATACCCCCCGTATATAATATACATGTCACATCTATATACCCCCCGTATATAATATACATGTCACATCTGTATACCCCTCATATATAATAATATACGTCACATCTATATACCCCCGTATATAATATACATGTCACATCTATATAACCCCCGTATATAATATACATGTCACATCTATATACCCCCGTATATAATATACATGTCACATCTATATACCCCCCGTATATAATATACATGTCACATCTATATATCCCACGTATATAATATACATGTCACATCTATATACCCCACGTATATAATATACATGTCACATCTATATACTCCCGTATATAATAGATTCAAGATTCAAAGAAGCTTTATTGGCAGGACCAAATACACATCAGTTTTGCCAAAGCAAGTGTATAGAGGCAATAGGGATAGGGACTGAGGGGATGTTGGGTAGGAGCTGTGGGGGGAGGTGGATGGGGCAGATCCAGGTTGGGGGCTATAGTCCATGGCATAGGGGAGGTGGATGGGGCAGATCCAGGTTGGGGGCTATAGTCCATGGCATAGGGGAGGTGGATGGGGCAGGTTCAGGTTGGGGGCTATAGTCCATGGCATAGGGGAGGTGGATGGGGCAGGTCCATTGTGGGGGCTATAGTCCATGGCATAGGGGAGGTGGATGGGGCAGATCCAGGTTGGGGGCTATAGTCCATGGCATCATAGTTCTCTTTCTCGCAGTCTATGGCATTCGCTCACATACCGCGCTGCTATCTCCACCGCTCTCTCTTCTTCTCCCAGCAAGATATATGTTTTCTCTTCCTCCTTCATGGTGATGAAGTCTGGGAAGAGATGTGAGAGTCTCCTGAAGTGAGTGTCCCTCACTGCTGAGTATTTGGAGCAGTGTAGCAGGAAGTGGGTTTCGTCCTCTATGGCCTCCTGGTCACAGTGTTGGCACAGTCTTTCCTCCCTGGGCTTGTAGCTCTGCCTGTGTCGGCCACATTCGATGGCCAGACTGTGGGCGCTGAGTCTATATCGGCTCAGGATCTGGCGGTCTCTGGGGTCCGGGAGTTTCTCCAGATATGGCGCCAGTCTGTAGTCTCTCTGTAGGCTCCGGTACATGGTCAGTTTCTGTGAGCTGATGTACATGGTCAGTTTCTGTGAGCTGATGTATAATATACATGTCACATCTATATACCCCCCGTATATAATATACACGTCACATCTATATACCCCCCGTATATATAATATACACGTCACATCTATATACCCCCGTATATAATATACATGTCACATCTATATACCCCCGTATATAATATACACGTCACATCTATATACCCCCCGTATATAATATACATGTCACATCTATATACCCCTCATATATAATATAATATACGTCACATCTATATACCCCCCGTATATAATATACACGTCACATCTATATACCCCCCGTATATATAATATACACGTCACATCTATATACCCCCGTATATAATATACATGTCACATCTATATACCCCCGTATATAATATACACGTCACATCTATATACCCCCGTATATAATATACATGTCACACCTATATACCCCTCATATATAATATAATATACGTCACATCTATATACCCCCTTATATAATATACACGTCACATCTATATACCCCCCGTATATAATATACACGTCACATCTATATACCCCCGTATATAATATACATGTCACACCTATATACCCCTCATATATAATATAATATACGTCACATCTATATACCCCCCGTATATAATATACACGTCACATCTATATACCCCCCGTATATAATATACACGTCACACCTATATACCCCTCATATATAATATACTTCACATCTATATACCCCCCGTATATAATATACACGTCACACCTATATACCCCTCATATATAATATACATCACATCTATATACCCCCGTATATAATATACACGTCACATCTATATACCCCCCGTATATAATATACACATCACATCTATATACCCCCGTATATAATATACACGTCACACCTATATACCCCTCATAAATAATAATATAATATACGTCACATCTATATACCCCCGTATATAATATACATGTCACATCTATATACCCCCGTATATAATATACACGTCACATCTATATACCCCTCATATATAATAATATACACGTCACATCTATATACCCCCGTATATAATATACACGTCACATCTATATACCCCCGTATATAATATACATGTCACATCTATATACCCCTCATATATAATAATATACACGTCACATCTATATACCCCGTATATAATATACATGTCACATCTATATACCCCCGTATATAATATACACGTCACATCTATATACCCCCCGTATATAATATACACGTCACATCTATATACCCCTCATATATAATATAATATATGTCACATCTATATACCCCCCGTATATAATATACACGTCACATCTATATACCCCCCGTATATAATATACATGTCACATCTATATACCCCTCATATATAATATAATATACGTCACATCTATATACCCCCCGTATATAATATACACGTCACATCTATATACCCCCCGTATATATAATATACACGTCACATCTATATACCCCCGTATATAATATACATGTCACATCTATATACCCCCGTATATAATATACACGTCACATCTATATACCCCCGTATATAATATACATGTCACACCTATATACCCCTCATATATAATATAATATACGTCACATCTATATACCCCCTTATATAATATACACGTCACATCTATATACCCCCCGTATATAATATACACGTCACATCTATATACCCCCGTATATAATATACATGTCACACCTATATACCCCTCATATATAATATAATATACGTCACATCTATATACCCCCCGTATATAATATACACGTCACATCTATATACCCCCCGTATATAATATACACGTCACACCTATATACCCCTCATATATAATATACTTCACATCTATATACCCCCCGTATATAATATACACGTCACACCTATATACCCCTCATATATAATATACATCACATCTATATACCCCCGTATATAATATACACGTCACATCTATATACCCCCCGTATATAATATACACATCACATCTATATACCCCCGTATATAATATACACGTCACACCTATATACCCCTCATAAATAATAATATAATATACGTCACATCTATATACCCCCGTATATAATATACATGTCACATCTATATACCCCCGTATATAATATACACGTCACATCTATATACCCCTCATATATAATAATATACACGTCACATCTATATACCCCCGTATATAATATACACGTCACATCTATATACCCCCGTATATAATATACATGTCACATCTATATACCCCTCATATATAATAATATACACGTCACATCTATATACCCCGTATATAATATACATGTCACATCTATATACCCCCGTATATAATATACACGTCACATCTATATACCCCCCGTATATAATATACACGTCACATCTATATACCCCTCATATATAATATAATATATGTCACATCTATATACCCCCCGTATATAATATACATGTCACATCTATATACCCCCCGTATATAATATTCACGTCACATCTATATACCCCTCATATATAATAATATACACGTCACATCTATATACCCCCCGTATATAATATGCACGTCACATCTATATACCCCCGTATATAATATGCACGTCACATCTATATACCCCGTATATAATATGCACGTCACATCTATATACCCCCCGTATATAATTTACACATCACATCTATATACCCCCGTATATAATATACACGTCACATCTATATACCCCCCGTATATAATATGCACGTCACATCTATATACCCCCCGTATATAATATGCACGTCACATCTATATACCCCCGTATATAATATACATGTCACACCTATTTACCCCGTATACAATATACATGTCATATCTATATACCCCCCGTATTATAATAGACATGTCACACCTATTTACCCCCCCCCCCCGTATAGAATATACACGTCATGTCTATATAACCCTTAATCATTGGTTTAGTGCCAACCATGGGTAAATCCCTATGTACAAATCCCTAGTTAGACCGCACATGGAGTACTGTGTCCAGTTTTGGGCACCGGTGCTCAGGAAGGATATAATGGAACTAGAGAGAGTACAAAGGAGGGCAACAAAATTAATAAAGGGGATGGGAGAACTACAATACCCAGATAGATTAGCGAAATTAGGATTATTTAGTCTAGAAAAAAGACGACTGAGGGGCGATCTAATAACCATGTATAAGTATATAAGGGGACAATACAAATATCTCGCTGAGGATCTGTTTATACCAAGGAAGGTGACGGGCACAAGGGGGCATTCTTTGCGTCTGGAGGAGAGAAGGTTTTTCCACCAACATAGAAGAGGATTCTTTACTGTTAGGGCAGTGAGAATCTGGAATTGCTTGCCTGAGGAGGTGGTGATGGTGAACTCAGTCGAGGGGTTCAAGAGAGGCCTGGATGTCTTCCTGGAGCAGAACAATATTGTATCATACAATTATTAGGTTCTGTAGAAGGACGTAGATCTGGGTATTTATTATGATGGAATATAGGCTGAACTGGATGGACAAATGTCTTTTTTCGGCCTTACTAACTATGTTACTATGTTACTAAGAAACAAAAAGAGCACAGCGAGGTCAAAAATACTCTGTTGTAAAGAAGTCACAGTAAATGAGAAAGTGCTAGTCAAAAAATGAAAAATATAAAGGGTATTTAGTTAATACGTTTTTTTGCCAAAAAATGTATATTAACCCCTTTCTGACCTCGGACGGGATAGTACGTCCGAGGTCAGAAGCCCCGCTTTGATGCGGGCTCCGGCGGTGAGCCCGCACCAAAGCCGGGACATGTCAGCTGTTTTGAACAGCTGACATGTGCCCGTAATAGGCGCGGGCAGAATCGCGATCTGCCCGCACCTATTAACTAGTTAAATGCCGCTGTCAAACGCAGACAGCGGCATTTAACTACCGCATCCGGCCGGGCGGCCGGAAATGACGTCATCGCCGACCCCCGTCACATGATCGGGGGTCGGCGATGCGTCTCCATTGTAACCATAGAGGTCCTTGAGACCTCTATGGTTACTGATCGCCGGTGGCTGTGAGCGCCACACTGTGGTCGGCGCTCACAGCACACCTCCATTTCTGCTACATAGCAGCGATCAGCAGATCGCTGCTATGTAGCAGAGGCGATCGGGTTGTGCCTGCTTCTAGCCTCCCATGGAGGGTATTGAAGCATGGCAAAAGTGAAAAAAAAAAGTTTAAAAAAATGTTAAAAAATAAAAAAAATATAAAAGTTTAAATCACCCCCCTTTCGCCCCAATCAAAATAAATCCATAAAAAAAATATCAAATCTACACATTTGGTATCGCCGCGCTCAGAATCGCCCGATCTATCAATTAAAAAAAAGCATTAACATGATCGCTAAACAGCGTAGCGGGAAAAAAAATTAGAAATGCCAGAATTACGTTTTTTTGGTCGCCGCGACATTGCATTAAAATGCAATAACGGGCGATCAAAAGAACGTATCTGCACCGAAATGCTATCATTAAAAACGTCATCTCGGCACGCAAAAAATAAGCCCTCAACCGACCCCAGATCACGAAAAATGGAGACGCTACGAGTATCAGAAAATGGCGCAAATTTATTTATTTTTTTTGCAAAGTTTGGATTTTTTTTTCACTACTTCGATAAAAAATAACCTAGTGATGTTTGGTGTCTATGAACTCGTAATGACCTGGAGAATCATATTGTCAGGTCAATTTTAGCATTTAGTGAACCTAGCAAAAAAGCCAAACAAAAACAAGTGTGGGATTGCACTTTTTTTGCAATTTCACCGCACTTGGAATTTTTTTCCCGTTTTCTAGTACACAACATGCTAAAACCAATGATGTCGTTCAAAAGTACAACTCGTCCCGCAAAAAATAAGCCCTCACATGGCCAAATTGACGGAAAAATAAAAAAGTTATGGCTCTGGGAAGGAGGGGAGCGAAAAACGAACACGGAAAAGCAAAAAATCCCAAGGTCGTGAAGGGGTTAAACTGCTCCACCAATCGCCAAGGTATACCCATAATAGAGCAGTCCTATCTAATGTATATAATCCCTATCTGATGTATTAAAAACCTGATCATAATGTGTGTGTGTTTTTTGGTTCTACATGGGTAATACTTGTCTGCCAATTTGTGAGTCTTTGCTTTTGCGCTCTTTGTCCTATAATATTTAGCCTTACATAAAACAGAGGAAAAAGCAATTTATTATTTCCCTCTGTCATTTATTAGATCACCCCCACCGCCCATTAAAGGAGCGATGGTTTTACCTCTATAGTTGGCACTGTTTCATCTGTTTTTATTATATGCTATGTTTTACACTTAATCCTGTATTTTTTATAGTAAGGGAACAGTTAAAGGAACTTACTAAGCAGTATGAGAAATCTGAAAATGACCTGAAGGCTCTTCAGAGTGTGGGGCAGGTAAGGATTTGCTGCCATATGTGATGTCTCGGTGTTTGTTTTTCTGCTCGAGAGTCCAGTGGGTGATCATAGTCTGTGGGGGTACACATACACAAATTCAATTACTGACATGGACCGCCCAGTGAACTCTATTAAACGCTATATGATCCTTCTTTGCTCTCTGGATCAGCTGCCATCGTGTGAGAGATTCTGTAATGCAGACGTGGCTTTTGTTTTGCTACATGCAAAGATCTCTGCACTGCAGAACATCGTTTCTTCCAGGACTGACACTTGTGGGTGCGGAGAATCACAAACAATGATAGTTTCTTGTTCACCTTGCGGAAAAAAATGCCATTTTCAGATTTCTATATGAATAACAATAATGGTTGTTTCCATTTATCTTCAGATTGTTGGGGAAGTTCTTAAGCAGCTCACAGAAGAAAAATGTAAGTATTGTTTTAGGATTCTTTTGGAGCAGATCGTTTTCTTCTCTGGGTACAGCTCATTTGATTCTTGTTGATGATTCGGTTACAAGCCGTGCAGAAGTCAACGTGATATAATGACGGGATAGAGCAATTTCCGCGTTTGTACAGGCTCACTAACTTTAGTTTTGCTTAAACGTTCTAATTTCTGTTTCATGCAATCTATAAATGTCAGATATTACATTTGATCTCGGTTATTTGTTTCCAGTCATTGTCAAAGCTACAAATGGGCCAAGATATGTTGTAGGCTGTCGTCGACAGGTAAGTCTCTCACTAGTTAAGTCTTGTATTAGCTTTATTAGCGCAGGTGCAGACTATGTTCTCCATCAGAACTGGTCCAATTATGCTAATCTTAGTGGAATCTTGTTTCTTTTTTTGTTTTGTTTTTTTCTCTGATGCGATGAACTAAAAATTTCTGCATTGTCTGTCTGTGAAAATCAGACTGCCCTCGGATATCGTCTGTGCTGTCCGGTGTTTCCCGTGGGCCCATAGACATGACTGGTTGAGTGCCATGTTATTATCGGAGACAGATTCATGCTGCAATTTTTTTTTTCCAGTCGCCCATGACAGCACCAACAAGAGAGGGGATCTGCCCTTCAAGGACAGGAAATCTTCAAGATAAAGAGTAGCTCCTCTCTCCGCATCAGTAACTTCCTGTTCTTTGATAGGGGAACCTTCAGTCCTGCATGATGGCAGAAGAAAGACAGATACAGGTTTCCAGACCTGGGCAGGGCATTGTCTCTGCTGCGGTCGGCATCGGGATTGCTGGAAGTGTTGCTGGGGTGGGGGGGCTTATGGGGTCTAGGACGGAATTCTTCGGTGCTATCACCGCATGGTAAGATGGCAGCCACGTGTCCCGGCACGGTCACGAAGCGCTGCCGGTAACCGCATTTCGCACTTTGATGATGTGGCCGGGACCTTTCACCCGGGGCACTTTCAGGGGCGGATAGCCGAAGCTGCAGGAGCGCCGGCCGGCAGATCCCCTGCAGTACAGTACTTAAAGGTGGATTGCCTTCCAAGCAGGGGCACCAGTGCAGATATGGATGCACTGCAGCCCTCTCCACAGCAGCCACAGCGACCCCAGCGTCAGATGCGTCCCTAGGATAGGTGCACCGGGCGATCCAGCGGGGCACGCAGGTCTAAGGACTTCAGGACAAGTCGGCACAGCTCTGTCAGAGCGGAGGATTCCGCGGTCTTTAGTCGAGACCTTTCTAATGACATTCTGCCTCCTGTTCCGGTACCCTTCAATTTCCTCTGGGTGGTGAGTGAACTACGAGAATGCCATTTTAATAATGCAAATCTCTCTCCCTATCTCCTTCTCTGTCCTCTTGCTTTACTAGTAGGATCCACGTAGAAATGCGCAGGGAAATTGAAGCACTGAGCCTGTGCTAGATCAGGATCTATATAGTACATGGCACGGCTTCTTGGGCCAATCATGTATTAATGACACAATCACAAATGAGACCCCAGATTTCTCATCCACCTTAAAATCTCTCGTCTGGACGGAGGGAGAAAATTCATTAAGATCCTGGTCTCTCAGAGGAAGCACCCCACAGAGACAGGGTTAAAACATCTCCCACGTCATTGGCTATAGACTCGGGCTAGGAGGTTCTACAGGATTGTTCATAGTCATCTTTATCGGAGCGGGCTATTGCTTCCCCCTTGAGGAAGTGGACAATTTAGTCAAAGCCGTGATGTCCACAATGGGTCCAGTTGACCAAAAGTCCAAAAAATGTGTCCAGGATGTAATGTTTGGGACTTTGGACCGAAAGAAGCGTTGATCCTTCACTGTTAATGAGAAAGTGTTTGGTCTCATTAGTAAAGAATGGGAAAGGCCAGACAAGAAGGGCCCTCTGCCATCCTCCTATAAAAAGGAAGCACGCTATGAGGAAGAGGCTAAGTCATCCTGGAATAAAACGCCAAAAGTGGATATCCAAAGCCTCAAGGAGATCATCCCTTCCCTCTGAGGATGCAGGCGTACTGAGAGATCCCCTTGATAGAAAGATTGTCACCTTTCTCAAGGCTACCTGGGAGTCATCAGCTGGCGCTCTGTGGCCAGCCTTGCGGCCACCTGTACAGCGAGGTCTCTGATGATCTGGCTGAGTAGGTTGGAAGACCAGCTGAGGGAAAATTCACCCAGAGACTCCATTCTGGCCACACTCCCAGTAATCAAGGGAGCTGCGGCCTTCTTATCGGACGACTCGGCCAGACTAGCCACAAGATGTGCTACATTATCCAACACAGGCCGGAGAGCAGCCTGGTTAAAAGGCTGCCCGGGGGATGTGCAAGCAAAAGGGAAACTGTTCTCTCCCTTGTGAAGGTCGGTATTTATTCGCTTCAGCTGTGGATGACATCCTGGAAAAAGCTGCAGATAAGAAAACTTCCTTTCTCGTCCTTCTGGCAGTTTTTTCAAAAGAAATAATTCAGGAGAAGGAGACTGACCGCGGAACACAGTAGATGGGATGACCGACTGTGGAAAGGCAAGGGGTGCTTGTTTGGAAATCCTTCCCAGGATAGTAGGAAACCCTCCAAATGACTCTGTACCCCAGGTGGGAGGAAGACTCTCCTTTTTCTTTCCAGCCTGGGAGAAAATTTCCTCCAGCACTTGGATTCTCAGCCTGGTAAGATCAGGATTAAGGCTGGAGTTCCTGAGAGAACCAATGACCACACGGACATCCATCTCGGGAGAAAGTAGCCCTGGAATCAGAGGTACTAAGCCTAGAAAAGAAGCAGGAAGGTCCATCAGGAGAGAAAGGGAAAATACTACGTACTACTACAGCGGCATTTAACTCGCGCTTCTGACCATCGGGCCGGATATCCACCCACCGGTGATCGTGGGTCACTGGTGGGTTGGCATGACAACCAGAGATCTCCTGGAGACCTCTATGGTTATGAGTGCCGGATTGCTAGGAGCGCCGACCATCGCCTGTATGTAGCACAGCCAATCGGGTTATGGCCGCTTCTAGGCTTCGCCCCATTCAAAATAAAACAATTAAAAAATCAAATATATAAATAATTGGGCGATTCTGAATTTGGCAATTCCAATCTATCAATAAAAAAAGATTAACCTGATCGCTAAATGGCGTAGCGCGAAAAAAATAAACGTCAGAATTACAGGGTTTTTTTTCGCTGTCACATTGCATTAAGATGCAATAATGGGTGATCAAAGGATTGTATCTGCACCAAAATGGTATCATTAAGTCTGCTCGGCATGCATAAATTAAGCCCTCATCCAACCTGAGATCACGAAAAATGGAGACTCTACGGGTCTCGGAAAATGGCTAAAAAAATTTTTTTATTTATTTATTTTTGTCACATCTTAGATAACAAAAGAACCTAGACATGTTTGGTGCCTATGAACTCGTAATGACCTAAAGAATCATAATGGCAGGTCAGTTTCAGCATTTAGTGAACCTAGTAAAAAAAGCCAAACAAAAAACAAGTGTGGGATTGAACTTTTTTGCAATTTCACCGCTATTTGAATTTTTCCTGTTTTTCAGTACACAATATGTTAAAACCAATGGTCTAGTTCAAAAGTACAACTCGTCCCGCAAAAAACAAACCCTCACGTGGCCATGTTGACTGAAAAGTAAAGTTATGGCCCTGGGAAGAAGGGGTGCAAAAAAACGAAAACGCAAAAACAAAAGCTCCAGTCATGAAGAGGTTAGACCCACAAAGAACACAGATCTTTCTAGGGCTCTTAATCGACTCATGCCGCCAGAAGTGTCTCCTCCCTGATCAAAAGGAAAGATTATTCAGTCTCCTCCAGATCAATACAAGATCCGGTGATGTCCCTCAGGAACGATATGTCCCTCCTCTGTTCCCTCACCTCCTTTGTCCTGGCAGTGAAATGGGTCATGGAAGTTGCAGTGGCACGTGTTGGAAAGCCACCGTTCCTTATGGGGGGTTATCTGGAACGTACACTGACACAGCCTCTGGAAGAAATACTCTCACTCCACTGGTGGTTAGAAATAGAAACCTTCGGTAGGGCGTCCCTTGACATCACCAGGGAAGTCACCACAGACGCCAGTCCCCAGGGGTGGGGAGCTCATCTGGACAACCATCTGTTCCAAGGAATGCGGAAAAGCAAGGCTCCTCAAACATGTGGGAGCTCTTGGCAGTAGAGAATGCATTAGTCTCCTACCCTTCCTACGAGGCCACCATGTAAAGATCCTTTCAGGCAACCAAGTCAGTCGCATACCTGAATTATCAGGTGCACACGTTCCCGATCCCTAATGCACATTACCAAATGGATTTTCAGTCTCGCAGAGGAGAACATCCTTTCATTATCCGCTCTTCACATCAGAGGGAAGGACAACATCACGGCAGATTTTTTTGAGCAGCAAACCTCTGCTATAGGGTGAAAGGTCCCTGAAAACCTCAGTATTCAGGCAGATAGTGTCCGGAGATCGACATTTTTGCTACTCAGCAGAACAACAAGGTAGAAAGGTTCTGCTCCCTGGACCCAAAAGTAAATCCTCAAGCAGTAGACTCCTTTCGGATCAGATGAGACTTGACTATGGCCTACGCCTTTCCCCCAATTTGTCAGATTACAGCGGTTCTCAGAAAGATCAGACAGGACAGGGCAAGAGTATTGCTCATAGCCCCCTTTTGACCCAAGAGACCTTTGGTCTTTTGGCTAAGAGACGTGTCAGTCACGTAACCATTGGTCCTTCCACAGATCCAAGACCTTCTAGCTCAGGTGCCCATGTTCCATCCTCAGGTGACTGGGCTGCACTTAATAGCCTGGAACTTGAGAGGTCAGTGCTCTAAAATAAAGGTTTTTCTCCTAACCTGGTCTCTACCTTGCTTGGTAGCAGGAAACCAATCACTACAAAAATTTATGGTAGAACTTGGAAAAAATTTCTGTCATCCACAGGATGTACGTTGAGAGGAAGGGTGCCCCTAAGAGAAATCCTGGAGTTCCTTCACAAGGGGCATGAACAAGGCCTGGTTGTTAGTCCCTTAAATGTCCAGATATCGACCTTGGGTGCTCTATATAATTACAACCTCGCGAGTTATCAGTGGGTGGTCAGGTTTAAGGCATGTGATGGGTTCAGTCCAGGCCCAGTTAGCCAGGGCTCCTCCATGGGATTTAAACTTGGTTCTGAATGCTTTAACAGAAGCCCCCTTTGAGCCTATGAGTGCAGGGTCCATACAATCGATTACCCTGAAGACTATGCTATTAGTAGCCCTAACATTAGCTCGTAGGGTGAGTGATATACAGGCTTTGTAAGCAGACCCCCTCCTTTACCCTGGTTATGGACGATAGCGTAGTCTTAAAACCTGTCCCTGCCTAATTGCCTAAAGTAGTATCTAAGTTCCATAGGTCACAGGAGATATCTATGCCATCCTTCTGCCCTGACCCTAAGGTAAGGAAGAGAAGCTTCACACCTTGGATATTAGGAGGTGTCTCCTTCACTATTTATCGGTGACAAGACCTTGGAGGAAGGATAGGGCTCTTTATATCTCCTTTCAGGGCTCTAGGAAAAGAATGAGTCGAAGGGTACCCTATCCAGGTGGATAAGAGAGGCTATCAAATTGGCCTATACAGGCGCAGGAAGACCAGTCCTTAAAGGCACACCCTACGAGAGCGATGGCACCATCTTGGGCAGAAAGAGCAGATGTGTCCATTGAGCAGATCTGTAGGGCAGCTAAGTGGTTGTCACCTTCCACCTTTTATAGCCAGTATAGACTGGATCTTTCTGCCTCTTCTGATCTCGCGTTTGGGCAGAGGGTTCTGCAAGCTGTGGTCCTTCCCTAAATGAGTAATTCTCTGTAATTCTCTCATTGGTGCTGTCATGGGTGTCTGGAAAACATGTATATTACCTACCGGTAGTGTGTTCTTACCGAACCCATGACAGCATCCTTATATTCCCTCCTGTTACCAAGTTCATCACCTTCTGGTTGGTGGGTTATTGTATATAGAACATCACTTATGGTTGTGGTTAGAAATAGTTGGTATAAAGATATGTGTACACTAACTCAGAGGCCCTCTCATGCTCTGTAATCCACTGATGTAAAGGGAGGAGCCACCGTTTTTCTCGAGTTTCCTGTCCATGAAAGGTGGAACCCCTCTCTCGTTGGTTCTGTCATGGGTTCCGTAAAAGCACATTAAGGTACCGTCACACTAAGCGACGCTGCAGCGATACCGACAACGATCCGGATCGCTGCAGCGTCGCTGTTTGGTCGCTGGAGAGCTGTCACACAGACAGCTCTCCAGCGACCAACTATGCCAGTAACTAGGGTAAACATCGGGTTACTAAGCGCAGGGCCGCGCTTAGTAACCCGATGTTTACCCTGGTTACCAGCGTAAAAGTAAAAAAAAAAAAACAAACACTACATACTTACCTTCCGCTGTCTGTCCCTCGGACGTCACCGCTCTGCTTTCCGGCCGCTGTGCTTACACAGGGCAGAGAAGCAGAGCGCCGAGGGACAGACAGCGGAAGGTAAGTATGTAGTGTTTGTTTGTTTTTTTACTTTTACGCTGGTAACCAGGGTAAACATCGGGTTACTAAGCGTGGCCCTGCGCTTAGTAACCCGATGTTTACCCTGGTTACCAGCGAAGATATCGCTGAATCGGCGTCGCACATGCCGATTCAGCGATGTCAGCAGGAAGTCCAGTGACGAAATAAAGTGCTGGACTTTCTGCAGCGACCAACGACATCACAGCAGGATTCTGATCGCTGCTGTGTCAAACTGAACGATATCGCTAGCCAGGACGCTGCAACGTCATGGATCGCTAGCGATATCGTTTAGTGTAACGGTACCTTTAGCGGTAAGTAATATACGTGTGTTTTTGTTCCACTCTGTCCAAGGAGAAAATCGGACATGTTCACGTTCTCATTACATAACATTGCTCCAAGTATGATTTGAAGTTTTCATGCAGCACACTCGTGCCGAGACTACAGTCTTCTTTACGAGCCTTAGCAATAATAGTGGGGATGTGCCGGTGTTTGCTAAGGATGTTAACCCTAATTTTTTTCTCTTTTAATGCAGCTGGACAAAAGCAAACTGAAGCCGGGAACAAGAGTAGCGTTAGATATGACAACGCTCACTATTATGCGGTAAGGGCTTAAAGTATCTCATTGAACATGGTTTCTGATCTGAAGGCAACATATTATTTAGCAGGAGGAGCTGAGCTGATTGTATTTTTTTGTGAGAAATTACTTGGTATTGTGTTTTGTTTTTTTTCAAATGTAAATACAAGCTCTATGCTTAGGAGTCCAGTAGGTGGTTCTATTGTGATTGACGGCTGTCCGTGCATGACTACACAGTGAACTAGCTTTTAATGACTGAATGGGTCCTCCCTCTGGACTCTTGACCACTGAATATATAAAATGTAAAACAATTTTGAGCCTCTTCCCGTAAACTTTATATCAATCTGCTCTGCTTGTTCTGCTGGATAACTTCCTGCCTGCCGATACAACATGATGGGTTCTCAATAGAGAAGTGAGGCATTTCTCACTATGGCCTCCAAACCTTGTTTATTACACCGAGTGGAGAAATGCTTTACTCTACATTTGGGGAAGCTGCACATTTCAATAATCGTTTCTTTTACAAGTTCTGCCCTAAAATATTCGGACTCCTCCTTCCGTTTGCCTTAATACAAGAACTGCCTTTTTGTCTCTCCTGCCCTTAGTTACTTGCCTCGAGAGGTGGATCCACTTGTGTATAATATGTCTCATGAGGATCCAGGAAATGTGTCGTATTCTGAAATTGGAGGTCTTTCCGAGCAGATCCGAGAGCTCAGGGAGGTGTGTGAGTTATTACATAGATATATACATATTTGTACATATGAATAGTGAGTTATTTAATTTGTTCTCATCAACCCTCTCATTGATCAGGTCATTGAGCTCCCACTCACTAATCCAGAGCTCTTCCAGCGTGTAGGAATAATCCCTCCTAAAGGCTGCCTCCTCTACGGCCCCCCGGGTATGTGTACAGTGACTTTAGTTTACCAGGTTTTGGGCAATAGCTGCATTTTATAGGATAGTCTTGAACTCTGAAGCATTGGTCCAGCGCTCCTCACTACTGCTTCTGATAGTGTAATGTCTGTGTTAGTGGTTGGCACGATTGACAGGTACCCATCACCCATCCCAGTCTTTGCAATAGGGCACATTCACAGTGTGTGCCAATGGGGCAGCATACATGTAGGTATGTGTGATCGCCATGATATCTCTTCCTGATGTAGACGTGAGAGAAGTTGTCTGAGATAATCTTTTAATAATTCTAGAACTACGGTTGCATGAGTTAAAGCGGAATTGATTCCTCAAACCCCCGCCTCCCAAAAAAAAGCCTTGTATTGAAGGTTCAATAGTTGTTAGTACTGATAGCATCTCCTGCTGTTGTCTGATATCATGTCCCACTGTTTTCTGCTCCAGGTACTGGAAAAACACTCCTGGCCCGAGCTGTTGCCAGTCAGCTGGACTGTAATTTCTTGAAGGTACGTATAATGGCACATACATTCATGGTTTAGCACCATATTACTCATTAGTAGATACAGAAGAATCTAATTCCAGCTAAAAATGACATTAAAAGGAATTAATAATAGTCATGCTGCCAGAACCACGGGCGACACCAGTCATACACCAGCTGTGTGATTACAACCAGGCATGTTTTTCTCTGAATACCATGAGAAAACAGTTTGCCAGCCGGGGACTGTAATGAGACCTGACTAGTCTGGTGCGGGCTCGGGCCGCTTTCCATGCCCCACTCACAAGAACTGTCAATCAACTGAAGCAGAGAGAAGCCGGACAAGTCAACTTTCCAAACTCTGCGGCGTTTCTGCCTGGCTGCAGTCTCACAGGCTGTGATGCTCCTGGGGTTCGGGCAGCATGAATGCCCTTTAATGACAAATGCCCTTTAATGTTGTTCTTGCTTGCTAATCTATTTACAACAATGTCCAACTAATGGCTGATAAAGCATCAAAGTATTAATCACACTTATTATTTTTTCTCCTTTTAGGTTGTGTCTAGTTCTATTGTAGATAAATACATTGGTGAAAGTGCTCGGCTCATCAGAGAAATGTTCAACTACGCCAGGGACCACCAGCCATGTATTATCTTCATGGATGAAATCGATGCCATAGGTGAGAAGGCTCGGTATAATCGGGGCCACATATGAGATGGGTAAATGGGTTATGACTGCTCCTATCATTAAGGGAGTAACCTACACTCCAATGATCTGGGTATGTTCAGGAACATCACATCTCCTAGCATTTTCTTCTGGTCTGATCTCTAGGTGGTCGGCGGTTTTCTGAGGGCACTTCAGCAGATCGTGAGATTCAGAGAACTCTAATGGAGGTACACCGTACTAAACATCGGGGGGGAGGGGATTCAATTCAAGCACTTTGAGGGGGGAAACCATGAGCCGCCATGTATTTGACACACCGTTTATTTTTGCCAGTTGTTGAATCAAATGGATGGGTTTGATACTCTGCACAGAGTGAAAATGATCATGGCCACTAACAGACCAGACACGTTGGACCCGGCCTTGTTACGCCCGGGTAGACTTGACCGTAAAATTCGTAAGTTTTGGGGTTTGATTGTAAAGGTCAATTTCTCATTAAAAAAAATTTATATATATATATATATACATACATACATACATACATACATACATACATACATACATACATACATACATACACACATATATATATATATATATATATATATATATATATATATATTTTTTTTTTTATTATTATTAATATATATATATTATTATTATTATTATTATTATTATATATTTTTTTTTTTTTTTTTCTTTTAATGTTTTGCAGATATTGAACTGCCCAATGAGCAAGCCAGGCTAGATATTCTGAAGATTCACGCAGGTCCCATCACCAAGCATGGAGAAATAGGTAACTAGATCTTGAAACAAGATAATGAAAGTGTTAATTACGCTCCAGCGCCGCTTCTGCAATGAAACTCTTGTCTGTCAGTCATGTGCATCGTGATTGGCTGCAGCAGTGATTGGGAGCGTCATCCATTCCAGTACTGACTGGATTGGATTAAAGGCGTAATTGATGAGCGTGCTCCCTGCTTTTGGGCAAGACTTTCTCAAATCAAGAAAAAAAAAAACATTTTAAAGGTTTAATATCGCCTAGATTTATTATTAAAGGAGTTGGCCTCTATTTTATAGCCATCAATAAAAAAAAAAGTAATGGCCAACCTCTTCAAGCTTGTTGTGGCAGAAGCACATGGCTTTACTGTGTTTTTTATTGTAGACTATGAAGCTATTGTGAAGCTTTCCGATGGGTTTAATGGAGCAGATTTGAGGAATGTCTGCACTGAAGCTGGTAAGTAGCCACAGTAGTTAAGGGTTAATTTGTCTCATTGTATTGTATTAATAATAATCTTTATATAACGCCAAATATTCCGCAGTGCTTTACACTTAAACAGTTTCAAACACAACAGTCATAAGTAACAGCGTATTACATTGTATTGCATTGGATATGTAGTGAGCGTTTCCTTCTGTTCTGTATCACAGGGATGTTTGCCATTCGGGCAGATCACGATTATGTCGTCCAGGAGGATTTCATGAAGGCGGTCAGGAAAGTTGCCGATTCCAAGAAACTGGAGTCTAAATTAGATTATAAACCTGTCTAATGTAAAACAAAGACTGCATGGGTGATATGTGATTTACTAGAGGCTCTCCCGATCCTCAAGGGTATGGTTGTGTCTATTAAAGTACATACAACATCGTCAGAATTTAGTAGTTCGATAATTTCCGGAAGAAGTCTGCTACGCAAAAGGGATCTATCATAATACAATATTCTCTGCAGTTCTCGCACTGCAAAGAAAAAACAAAACTTGCTTGTATGATAAGTGAAGACTGAGGGGAAGAAACAACTTAGCAGATTTTAAGAGCGTTACTGTGTTTCATAAAATATTTTATATCAATTGACTTTTGTCCTTTTCTTTCCAAGGTGAATAAACCATGTTTAAATCGGATGTTGTCATTAATTGAGTGAAACCGTCAGATCGGATCAAGTTTTATTAAAGGGGTCTGTCATGTCCTTAAGTCTTGGGTATTAAGAAAACATTCTGAATTGCAAGGTATAGTCATAAGTAATGACTTACAACTGGTATATGCCAGCACTCTATGAGCAGCCAGTGCAGATGTTTTGTAGCATCGATGTAAATGTAGCTTGAGTGCCATTAATGGGGTAAAAAAATAAATAAAAAATCACCTCTGGATCACTGGGCAGACCACCTCTGATCATGAACTCAGGGCATGTGTTTACAATATTTTACGATTTACTAAATTTTTCACATTATAGAAGCAAACTATTGCCCCATACACATCTGCGGGAAAATGTTGCACTTTGTCGGCTCCCTTTCAAAAAGAGCCGTCGCAGCCTGACTGATTTTCATTTTTGCCAGCAATTGGCTATGCTCATCGTTGGTGTAGATTTCAATTTCTGGTGCACAAAAATATGGTAAATTCCCACCTTAAAGAATCTAGGACATCATTCTTCAGCATGACGGAGTGTAAGTTTAGCATAGGAAACACCAGTCTCCATAAATTGCCTTTTATTGTGTCAGTAGGTTTTTGCGATGTAATGTGAGAGTAGCATGATGAGGGGCTGAGACTCTGATTTCAGCATTCTCACCATGTTGTAGTTTTGCTGTTTCAATACAATCTGTGTTTTAGTAGCAGTAGATTATCACAACAGGTCTTGGTGTTTCATGCCCCCTGATCCAACCTCGCCCCTAGCACTTGATTACAAGCTCTTTTGTCAATCAGTGATGTGGATGGGGCTATACAGGGCTCAGCATTCAGAGCTCTGCTAAGTCTGCTGCAGGGAAAACTGGGATTGTATCACAACTGCTGCACCCAGTTATTGAAGTGATACATCACTGGCATCGGGGTCCCTGACCTTACTTTGTGCTGCTGTCAGATTCTCTTTATATTATGTTTATAATCTTGTGTTAATGAATGTAAACTGTTTATATCCAGGAACTCAAAACCTGCCCTGATAAATGTAAAAAAAAAAAGTCACGTTCTACTCTTGATTGATTACCTACAAAGGAAGAAATCCTGCCTTTATAGTCATTCTTGCTGACAATGAGTGGGAATAATGTAAAATCCAGTTGAAAAGTTAGAAAGTTACAGAAGTTTTTATTATACAATGATCTACAAGGTGGGCCATGTATATGGGTACACCCAAATAAAATGGGAAAGGTTGGTGATATCCTCTTCCTGTTTGTGACACATTAGTACATGGGAGGGGGAAAACTTTTCAAGATGGTGGTGGCCATTTTGAAGTCGGCCATTTTGGATCCAACTTTTTTTTTTTCCAATGGGAAGAGGGTCATGTGACACATCAAATTTATTGAGAAAAACAATGACTCCATTTTGGATTTATGAATTCAGGCCTCATAGATTATCCACAGATCTCCCTCCAGTCCAGAATTGTGGCCCCCACCCTTGGAACAAGTGCCCAATTCCTAAAACCTCCGAACTTTACCATTTGGAGAGGGAATTAGAAGCCACATGTTAATGAAGGCAGGGAGGCACAGGAGCTGTCTTTTGTGCGAGTCTGCTTACATTAAGGGAAAACTCCAGACTGAGCGTCACCGACATCTAGAGATGAACTATGAAAGTACTGTGCATCTCAGGGTTATGTCTACCACCAAAACCCTGGGAGCCCTCCACATGCACCCCTGCGTTTCATATTTCTCTAATTGTCCCAGATGCTGAGCTATCGAGAGGTCAAAGAAGGAGAATGCAGCTGAACCTTTTACCTGTACTTCTGACTGTAATCTCTGTATATTACTCTTTATATATTTGTGGTATCTAGTGCGCCTTTTGGCAGTTAAAAGAGCAGCCAAAAATTAATGGATATTTTATTTCGAAACCCGACTTCCCACGTCCGTGAGTATGGCTAGTACTTATATGGTACCTGGGGTTGGTTTCTGACCCGATATAAGCTCGTTAATGGACCGGGCTTATATCTAACGAGGAACTGGTGGCAGCATACTGTTCTGGTGTTACAGTGGGGAACCTGACAGTGACGGACTGGAGGTGTGTGTGTGTATATATCTATATATCGCATATACTGCTCAAAAAAATAAAGGGAACACTAAAATACCACATCCTAGATGTCACTGAATTAAATATTTCAGTTGCAAATCTTTATTACATAGTGGAATGTGTTGAGAACAATAAAACATAAAAATGATCAATGTAAATCGAAATGAATATCCCATGGAGGTCTGGATTTGGAATGATACTCAAAGTGGAAAATCAAATTACAGACTGGTACAACTTCAGTGGAAATGCCTCTAGATAAGGAAATGATGCTCAGTAGCGTGTGCCCTCCATGTGCCTTTATGACCTCCCTACAATGCCTGGGCATGCTCCTGATGAGGCGGCGGATGTTCTCCTGAGGGATCTCCTCCCAGACCTGGACTAAAGCATCCGCCAACTCCTGGACAGTCTGTGGTGCAACCTGATGTTGGTGCGAGACATGATGTCCCAGATGTGTTCAATCGGATTCAGGTCTGGGGAACGGGCGGGCCAGTCCATAGCTTCAATGCCTTCATCTTGCAGGAACTGCTGACACTCTCCAGCCACATGAGGTCTGGCATTGTCCTGCATTAGGAGGAACCCAGGGCCAACCGCTCCAGCATATGCTCTCATAAGGGGTCTGAGGATCTCATCTCGGTACCTAATGGCGGTCAGGCTACCTCTAGCGAGCACATGGAGGGCTGTGCGAAACTAAAAAGAAATGCCACCCCACACCATTACTGACCCACTGCCAAACCTGTCATGCTGAAGGATGTTGCAGGCAGCAGATCGCTCTCCACGGCGTCTCCAGACTCTGTCACGTGCTTAGTGTGAACCTGCTTTCATCTGTGAAGAGCACAGGGCCCCAGTGGCGAATTTGCCAATCCTGGTGTTCTGTGGCTAATGCCAAGAATCCTGCACGGTGTTGGACTGTGAGCACATCCCCCATCTCTGGATGTTGGGCACTCAGACCATCCTCATGGCCAATTTTTTCCGCCATTTAACCCTTAAATATAATAGCTACAACGGCCAAATTTTGCATATACACACTACTGACAGTAGTGTGGAATATGCAAAAAAAATGGTGATATGAGATGGTTTACTGTATGTAAACCAGGTCTCATATCATGTCGGGTTTGTGAAGGAGAAAGCAAAAGCCGGTAATTGAATTACCAGCTTTAAAGCTGTCTCGCGCTGCATTAAATATAAATATATATATATATATATATATATATATATAGGTGTCTCCCTGACATAGAATAGGTACATATATATATGTGTATATATCTACTCTAATCTAACATGTCAGTGTGATTTTACTGTACTCTGCGCTGAATTGCCGGCTTTTCTAAGGACACGGGTGCGTAAAAATCGGACAGCACTCGCATGGTGCGAGTGCTGTGTGTTTTTTTTCTCGCACCCATTGACTTGCATTGGCGAGTCTCGTCCGAAAATATCAGCAATACGCAGCATGCTGCGATTTTTTTCTCAGCTGACACAGATTTTTCTCAGTCCGATTTCGGCTGGGAAAAAAAAATCACAAATGGAATGTCACCTATTGAAAAACATTGGTCCGAGTGCAATCCGATTTTTTATCGGATTGCACTCGTCCGTTTTTCTCACAAGTGGAAAGGGGCCCTAAGAGTTTGATAATCCTCTCCTTTGTTTCGATTGACATCTCTCGTGTTGGAGCCATGATTCATGTCAGTCCACTTGGTGCAACAGCTCTCCAAGGTGTGATCACTCCTTTTTAGATGCAGACTAACGAGCAGATCTAATTGATGCAGGTGTTATTTTTGGGTATGAAAATTTACATAATTCCTTAATTTTTTCCTCGGAATTGAGAGATTCCATAATTTTTCCCCTATGCTTGGTTAAAAAAAAGTAACCATTACTGATTACCACATTTTTTGTTCTTGATTTCTTTTACTGTTTCTAAGGGCTCGTTTCCATTTGCGAGAAACACGTCCGTGTCTCTCATGTGAAAACCCAGCTCTGGCGCCGACACTTGGGAGCGGAGCGTTCAGCCGCAGAGCAACACATGGAGCCGCACGCTCCGCTCTGGAGTGCCGGCGCCAGAGCTTGGTTTTCACATGCGAGACACGGACGTGTTTCTCGCAAATGGAAACGAGCCCTTAAAGCCAGAAGTTGTCATTTGAAATGACTTTAGTTGTGTGCCATGTCTGTGATCTGCTTTTTTTCTACAAAATTAAACAACTGAATGAACATCCTCCAAGACCGGTGATCCCGTAATTTTTGCCAGGGGTTGTATGTGCGCGGTGTGTGTATAATGTGCCGTCAGTGCTAGTTCAGTATGGATACTGCCATATTGCGACACCGGACTTATGAATTCAGTGCAGATGGGGAAAGTCACAGCTGTAGAGGATGATGGCCGTCTGTGAGCCATAAACACGGGGATCTGGGTCATGTACTGCACATAGTGTGAACGAGCCTTTACCATAGCGACCGCACAGAGGTATCTGTGAACTTCAGCAGCTGTAATGAAGTAAATGAGGAAAAGTGGTTCATAGGCGGCCATTTAATGAGGGCAAGGTGCAGAAATAACACCCCAGTCCCAAAATGTGCACTGTGGTGGCAAAACTACAATCCTCAGCATCCAACAAAAGCTGTGAGCTGCTGGAAGTTGTAGTTCTGCCACAGATTAGAGAGTATCTCCTAGGAGGATCAGGAGAACTGTTGGGAGTTGTTTTCTTAGAACAAGCTTTGTTCTCCAAACTGTGTCTTGACTTGGAAAACTACAACTCCCAGCATCTCCTGGCCCATCTAGGTGGTGTTTCCCCACTCTTGTCACTAAAGAGTGAGGACTCTGGGAGTTGTGGGGAGCTCTGGGCTGGAGAGCCAGAAGCTGAGGAGCATTGTCTTGTGTGGCTGGGAGTTGTAGTTAGGCACAACCTCGGAGGTCACTGCCTCAGACGTGTGATGTGTCGCATTCTGTCACTAGTCAGCCAATGGCCTCACCACAATCCGTGACATCTGAGCTACAGCCAGCCAGCGCTTATATCCTGACAGATGAACTACATGTCCCGTCATGCTTTGCCATACATTAGTGCGGATACTAGTGATGGGACTTGTAGTCCCCGAACGCCACCTATAACATAGCTGCGCCATAATAATAAGCCAGCCATCACGCGGTAATACTGCGCCAGTTACTAATCGATATGGAGGCGTTTAGTTGAAAAATGATAATAATGGAAAAAGTATATAAAGGGCGACAGAGGCGCATGCGCGTGGCGTCATCAGGCTGCACAGAGGGACGGGGAGCGCGCACAGATGAGGTGGTGACAGGGGCGAGCGGGGAGGTTGTAGAGAGCAGCATGGCTCGTGTGGTGACGGGACTGGCGACTCCCTGCCTCGTAGTGTAACAGCGGGACGCAGCATGGACGACTTGAAGCTGGAGTTCCCTTCCCTCCCGCCATGTAAGGAGGACGCGGAGGTGAGTGCGGCCCGGGCCGGGTCATGTGACCGGGAGGAAGCGGTGACACAATGTAGCATGTGTCAGTCACAGTGTGTGTATCACATTACACCTGCAGCACACTATGTACCGAGCGAGCATTGTAGCTGCTCTTGGCGACTGCTTCCTGGAGGATTCAAGTTTGTTCTCCTGGTAGCTGAGCTTTCTGTAATGCGCATGCACCGCATTGTAACCCTTTGCCTGCCGATTGTTTGGTGACAGGTCGGCCTCCCTTCATTTCGTGGCACGCCCTTGACTGCTATGTCTGCCCTTCTCTTGCTGGGTGGTGTCCTGGCCTCCAGCAATCGCATCTTCACATGACAGTTGTGCCCTGGCAGGGATTCCTCAGAAGTTTGCAGCTTTCTTTGTTGGGTTTGTTTGCCCAGGACTCCACAGCAATGAAGAAAAACACTGGGTTCTGCTGCAAACTGACTGCAAATCCACAGCATCAATTTTAAGACAATCCTTATACCCTAAAAAACAAACACAATACAGTAGGATTATTAGTCTATTTACCCCAGAAAACTTGCTCTTCAAAGTTGTGACGCTCTGCTGCTTTGCACTTTTTTTTGCTGTTTTTCTAAAAAGTTGTTAGAAGCATGGCTGAAGTGGTGGGGCGAATGCCAGCCCGACAGACTATAATGTACAGCAAGGTGAAGTATAGCAGAAACCTGCTCCAGAATAGATTTGATTGTGGCGCGGAATGTGCGTAACTGGCACCATTTATATTGCGGTGCAGGCGTCCCATTTGTTAACGTTATACTTTTCTTCCAGGCTAATGTAGAAAAAGCCTGGTTCGATCAATCTGCCACAATTAGTAAATGAGTGCTACCTGCCGTATTTTTCCTGCTGCCATAAGCCCTGGGAACTGTTATAAAACGGGCAGCATTGCAGTGGCTAGCACTACAGCCTTGCAGCGCTGAGGTCCTGGGTTCAAATCTTTACAAGGAGTTTGTATGTGCTCCCCGTGTTTGCGTGGGTTTCCTCCGGGCACTCCGGTTTCCTCCCACACTCCAAAGACATACTGATAGGGAATTTAGATTGTGAGCCCCAATGGGGACGCAATGATGACTTATGTAAAGCGCAGTGGAATTAATGGCAAGGAAAATAAATACTTGGAAATGTATTGATATGACACAGAGGCTGGATTATCTATAATATAACGCTGGGAGCTTCACTCTGTCCGAAGCCTTTATAGACTGCGCAAGCGCAGTCTGGACCCCAGAGTGACACTCCCAGGAGATCGCGGTATGTGTAAACACTGAACGCACGCCGCGATCTCCACCAGAGAGGCAGGGACGCGCCAGGAGGGTAAGTATATTCACCAGTCCCCCGTTCCAGCGCTGCGTGCGGCTCCGTCTCCTGGATCCTCTGCCTGTGACGTTCACAGTTCAGAGGGCGCGATGACGCTCTTAATGCGCGCCGGCGCCGCCCTCTGACTGAACAGTCACAGCCAGAGGAGCCGGAACACGGAGCGGACGCAGCGCTGGATCAGGGCCAGGTGAATATAGCAAGTGTCGGGGGGCCTGAGCAAGCGGCAACTCCGGCACCTGACCCCCACAGTTCGCCGGTGTCCCTGCCTGCTCAGGCCCCCCAGCACTCGGCGCCCAGCGACGATAGGTGAGTATGGTATTTTTTTTTTTTATATATCGCAGCAGCATACAGGGCATATAATCCTATGGAGCATCTTATGGGGCCATCAACCATAATGGAGCAGTGTACAGGGGCATATAATACCATGGAGCATCTTATGGGGGCCATCAACCATAATGGAGCAGTGTACAGGGGCATATAATACCATGGAGCATCTTATGGGGCCATCAACCATAATGGAGCAGTGTACGGGGCATATAATACCATGGAGCATGTTATGGGGGCCATAAACCTTTATGGAGCAGTGTACGGGGCATATAATATTATTGAGCATGTTATGGGGGCCATAAACCTTTATGGAGCAGTGTACGGCGCATATACTATGGAGCATCTTATGGGGGCCATAAACCTTTATGGAGCAGCGTATGGGGCATATGGAAGGGAGCAGCACATGACAGAACGGGGGCTCAGGATGGGAGCAGCACATGACAGAACGGGGGCTCAGGATGGGAGCATCACATGACAGAACGGGGGCTCAGGATGGGAGCATCACATGACAGAACGGGGGCTCAGGATGGGAGCATCACATGACAGAACGGGGGCTCAGGATGGGAGCATCACATGACAGAACGGGGGCTCAGGATGGGAGCAGCACATGACAGAACGGGGGCTCAGGATGGGAGCAGCACATGACAGAACGGGGGCTCAGGATGGGAGCAGCACATGACAGAACGGGGGCGCAGGATGGGAGCAGCACATGACAGAACGGGGGCGCAGGATGGGAGCAGCACATGACAGAACGGGGGCTCAGGATGGGAGCAGCACATGACAGAACGGGGGCTCAGGATGGGAGCAGCACATGACAGAACGGGGGCTCAGGATGGGAGCAGCACATGACAGAACGGGGGCTCAGGATGGGAGCAGCACATGACAGAACGGGGGCTCAGGATGGGAGCAGCACATGACAGAACGGGGGCTCAGGATGGGAGCAGCACATGACAGAACGGGGGCTCAGGATGGGAGCAGCACATGACAGAACGGGGGCGCAGGATGGGTGCAGCACATGTCAGAACGGAGGCGCAGGATGGAGCAGCTCATGACAGGATGGGGACGCAGGTTGGAGCAGCACATGACAGGATGGGGATGCAGGATGGAGACCATATACCAATATAAATGCTCGCCACCCGGGCGTAGAACGGGTTCAATAGCTAGTAAATGTATAATGCTAATAGGAATACCAGAATGTAGAACTGGATGTCTTCCCCTCTGTCACTATTCCATAATATCCAGGAAAGAAAGGAGGTCTGTGGATGATTTTAGCGCTTGCTGATCAATGATGACACACATCCCAGATTGTCAAATAGTGGTTTATTCTACGCGTTTCAAAGTACAAAAGACTTCATCAGTAAAGACCACAAGTATCAGATACGATCTGGGATATACGTCTCCTCATTGATCAGTAAGCACGGAAATCATCCACAGACCTCTCCTTACTTTCCTGGATATCGATAGTCTTGTCATTTATTGACCTGTGGATCTGCTGCAGCTGATGTGTTTTATTACATGCTTTATAGATACTCATAAAAGGTGAGTGTAATTTTGATTGTCACCTGCTATACCCCTCGGATAAGACCCTATGTTGCACTGATCTCTCCTACAGTTCTGTGACTATTCCATAGTACAAATGATTTAAATGGATATTGGACGGGATGAGGCAGGTGTAATGTCTGTGAAATTAAAGGGACTCTGTCACCTGAATTTGGAGGGAACAATTTTCTGCCATAGAGGCGGGGTTTTCGGGTGTTTGATTCACCCTTTCCTTACCCGCTGGCTGCATGCTGGCTGCAATATTGGATTGAAGTTCATTCTCTGTCCTCCGTAGTACAAGCCTGCATAAGGTGCAATCTTGCCTTGCGCAGGCGTGTACTACGGAGGACAGAGAATGAACTTCAATCCAATATTGCAGCCAGCGGATAAGGAAAGGGTGAATCAAACACTCGAAAACCCCGCCTCTATGGCAGAAAATTGTTCCCTCCAAATTCAGGTGACAGTCCCTTTAACCCCTTTTGGGTGTAATACACCTATGTCGGACACCCTCCCTTTGATGTGGGCCCCGGCGGTGAGCCCGCATCTTTTCCTGCACATTTCAGCTGTTTTGAACAGCTGACATGTGCAGCTAACGGCTGCGGGAGGAATCGCGATCCTCCCGTGGCTGTTAACCTGTTAAATGCCAGTGTCAAACTCTGACAGCAGTAATTAACACACACTTCTGGCAAGCGTGCCGGAAATCCCGTCCATCAGTGACCCCCATCACATGGTCGTGCGTCACCGATGGGTTGACATGACAACAAGAGGTCTCCAGCAGACCTCTATGGTTGTCACTGCCAGATTGCTATGGGTGCTGCCCGGTGGTCAGTGCTCATAGCCTGTATGTAGCAGATTTGCTTACTTGCTATCTGATCATCGCCTGTATTTAGCAGAGCTGATCGGCTTATGGCAGCTTCTAGTCTCCCATGGAGACTATTGAAGCATGACAAAAGTGGAAAAAAAATGGTTTTTAAAAATGTATTAAAAATAATTAAAAAAATAAACGTTCCGTCACCCCCCTTACACCCCAATCAAAATAAAAAAAAAAAAATCACATACACATTTTGTATCGCTGCGTTCAGAAAAAAAAAATTAACCCAATCGCTAAACAGTGTAACGAGAAAAGTCAAAAACGCCAGAATTATGTTTTTGTTTTTTGGTCGCCGTTACATTGCATTTAAATGCAATAACAGGCGATCAAAAGATCGTATCTACATTAAAATGGTATCATTAAAAACATCAGCTCGGCACACAAAAAAATAAGACCTCTCCCAACCCAAGATCATGAAAAATGGAGACGCTATGGGTATCGGAACAGGTTGGAAAATTTTCTTTTTTTTTTTTTTAACGAACTTTGGAATTTTTTTTTCACCACTTGGATAAAAAAAAAGCATAGACATGTCTTGGTGTCTGACAGTTTTGGCATTTGGTGAACATGGTAAAAAAAGAAAAACAATAAAAAATTGTGGAATTGCACTCCCCACCCCTCCTCCCCCCCCCCCCCCCCCCCCACCACCACCACCACCACCACCACCACCACCACCACCACCACCACCACCACCACCACCACCACCCATGACAGCACCATGGAGAGAGGGAATCTGCCCTTCAGGGACAGCAAACCTCCAGATAAAAGGGCAGTACCTCTCCCTCGCATCAGTTGGTTTCCTGTCCGACGGGGAACCTTCAGTTCGGCTTACCTGAAGAGATCCTGATGAAGATGGTCTGGGCCTGGCCAGTCCGGTTCAGGCAGCGGGGAGGCCCCTGCCACGACTGGTGCGGTGCCCTGAAGCCGCCACGGCTGGGACTAAGGGGTCTTGCAGGGTGAGCGTGGGGGGGGCGCTCAGCTGCCACACCTGTTTTCAGGTGCAGGGCTTCTGGATTTCCAGCCGCCACACGCGTGGAGACACGCCGAAGTGTCTCCGGCATGATGGAGAACTGCAGCAGCCACCACAACGGCAGCAACCTAAGAGGCATGTTTCTGCAGGCGAGTGGACGTTCCAGCAGCCATTCTGTTCGGCACAGCAGAAAATCTGGCCCGGTGGACAATTCTCCATCCTCAAAAAGCCCCTTAATGGATCCTATTCCTCCTCCAGAACCGATACCCACGCAAGCGTCTGATTGGTGATTGGTGTTTGTGAAAGTTCACCTTGTAATTGGGGTTCCCTTCTCTTCTTTCATTATTCATGGAAGGAAGAGATTAGGAAAATCCAAGCACAGATGTTGCCCCATGTGTAACAGTTACCAGTCACCTGGGATAAGAGACTATGCCATTCCTGCATAGGACAGGTGTTATGGGAAGAAACCCCAGACTTCGCCTCCGAGCTAAGATCTTTGATCAAGTTGGAGGTCAAAAGTGCCTTTTGGTCCCTCACACAGGCAGTAAGGTCAAAGAGCAGGAAACCACCAAGTACAGGGTGGAGCGCGGTAATTTGCTTTTTTGCACTGCATGCTGTGGCGGCACTGTCGGTCGAAGAGAGGGGAGAGTGGGTGTGGCTTACAGAGGCTGATGGGAGATTTGTATTCCTCTGCCTTTCAGTTGCCATCATGCAGTGGACACGTGAGGAGAGGTCATTTTGTGTTGAAGCGTATTTTTCAAATGCCCACTCGATCATTACAGTGCAGCGTGCTTTTCGTTTACAATTCGCTGTTCCTCCACGCGGACGTGTTCCTGGACGGCAATCAATTGTAAATTGGGTGAATGCATTCAGAACAGCAGGGAATGTGTCATGTGTACGAAGGGGACCTGAGAGAAGGATTACAACACCACAAAACATCGAGAGAGTTAGAGCAGCAGTACTGCAATCTCCGAAACGCTCTGCTCGGAAGCAATCATTTGCTCTTGGCATTTCAAGACGTTCTCTCCACCGGATTCTTCATGATGAACTGAATTTTCACCCGTATAAAATGTGCGTGGTCCAACATTTGTCAGCATGGGACTATTTGACACGGCGGACCTCTTGTGAAGACATGTTAGCAACGATACCCCGTGACGCAATTGTGTTTTTTTCTGATGAGGCACATTTTCACCTCATTTTCACTGTGTGGTGCGCCATATCACGAGTAGGCATCATTGGTCCTTACTTTTTTCAGGATAATGGTCGTGCCATAACTGTGAACTCCGAACGGTACTTGTCTATGATACAGGATTATTTTCAGCCGGCTCTTGAGGCAATGGAACTAGAGGATACATGGTTCCAACAGGATGGTGCCACTGCACACACAGCGAGGGTTACCATGAATTGTTTGAGGCAAATGTTTCCTGGACGGCTTATCTCTTTGAGGGGAGATGTGAACTGGCCAGCACGCTCACCAGATTTAGCCCCATGCGATTTTTTCCTTTGGGGTTACCTGAAGACTAAGGTGTATATCAACCGTCCCAACACCTTGGAAGACCTAAGGAACAATATTGAAGCTGAAATTGGCAGAATACCAGTGGACATGCTTGTTAGAGTTCATGAAAACTTCAGAAAACGTATGCAGCAGTGTGTGGATAGCGAAGGTCGACATTTGCCAGATACACTATTTAAAACCATGTAATTTAAAAATTCCATTACTGTTCAGTATAATTAAAATATAAAATAAATTTTTCTAATGATCATAATTTTTTTATTTCATTCCCAAATCAGCAAATTACCGCGCTCCACCCTGTACCTTCGTTGAGTCCTCTAGCTCTAAGGAAAAAGGCTCTGATATATCAGACTCTTTCTCATCCTCGGACGATGGAATGGGTGGGGCGCCACTATTTTGCTCTAGAGGAGGTAGAAAATGTGGTTAAGGCAGTAAGATCTATGTGGGTGATATACCCTCGACCTGAAAAAACAGTACAGGATGTATTGTTTGGGGGATTGGGCCAGAGGAAGCGCAAATCATTTCCCCTGAATGAAAACATACAGGCCCTGATCAAGAGTGGGAGAAACCTGAAGAATTCATCAGTTCAATCCCTGAAAAGGAAATACCCCTTCGAGGATACAGCATAAACATCATGGGATAAAGCCCCAAAACTAGATGTCGCTGTTGCAAAGGCCTCTTGTATATATAAAAAAAAAAGAAAAAGTGTACCTTTCCCTTTGAAAACATGGGAACCTTGAAAGACCTTTTAGATAAAAAGGCTGATGCTTTTCTTAAAGGGGCATGGGAAACATGGGGGGATAATCTTAGGCCTGCTATAGTGGCTAACCTGCACCTCTAGATCCTTATGATATGGGTGGATCAGCTTGAGAGACTGCTCTGGAATGGAGTACCCAGGAACAAAGTGTTAGAGTCCATCCCCTTGATACTGGGGACAGAAACCTTCTTGACAGATTCTTCAGCTGACTGTCAGATTAGCATCCAAGTCTGCAGCTCTCTCAAACGCAGCCCGCAGAGCACTTTGGCTCAAATGCTGGCCGGGAGATTTGCAGACCAAATTAAAGTTATGGTCAATTCCCTGTGAATGAGAGGTTTCTGTTTTGGAGAGACGTTGGATGACATCCTTCAGAAGGCAGGGGATAAGAAAAAAGGGTTCCCTAGCCTGACCGCTCCCACTTTCAGATGGTCCTTTCAGAGTAGAAAATTCTTCTGGAGGATGCCCCCGAGGGAGCACAGTAGATGGGATGAGGGGAAGAAGACAAAGGATTCCTCTTCTGAAGCTCCTCCCATGATGGGACGCCCTCAAAGTGACTGATTTTCCCTGGTAGGGGGCAGACTATCCCATTTCCATCCTTTTTCTTCCGGCCTGGGAAAAAATTTCAAATAGTCCCTGGATACTAAATCTGGCCATGGCAGTCCTTCGGATAGACTTCCATTCACTCCCCCCAAAACTTTGTCGTGACTCCCCTATGATTCTCTCTGGAGAAACAAGAGGCCTTGGAGTGCGAGGTTTTGGACCTTGAAAGAAAAGCCGTTCTGCAGGAGGTCCCCGCCCGAGAGGAAGGAGGGAGGGATTCTACTCCCCATTGTTCCTGGTAAACAAACCATATGGGTCATACTAGACAATTATAAACTTGAGGGGGTTGAACGGTTATGTAAAAACACAGAAATTCAAGATGGCGTCAATAAAGTCGACCGTCCAAAATACTGTTTCCAAATTGCTTCATGATGGTTCTGGATCTCAGCGACGCGTACTACCATGTCCCTATACACACTCTCAAAGGTTCCTCAGAGTAGCGGTCTCCATAAAAGGAGAAATAAAGTATTTCCAGCACAAGGCCCTTCCTTTTGGGTTATCAATAGCCTCTCGAGTATTTACCAAATTATGGTGCACCTGAGAGGCTATGGTGCACCTGAGAGAACAGGACATTTTGATAGTCCCTTATGTGTACGACTTTCTGGTAATCAGCTCAACTTTGCAGAGAACAGCTAAGCAGAGTAATGACTACCTTAATAGACCTGGACTGGCTTCTAAACCTAAAGTCAAGGCTCGAGCCAAAGACTACAAAAGTTACTAGGACTAATATTGTTGTGAATATTTTTCTGCCCAATGATGACAGAAGTATTCTAGGAGTGATACCTTTATTCTGGTTAGCCAATAAAGGTATCACTCCTAGAATACTTCTGTCATCATTGGGCAGAAAAATATTCACATCGATTTTTCTGGCTAACACTGTACCACAATACAATTTGTTGTTGTACATTAGGACTAATATTTGATTCTCGGAAGCAAGAGTGCTGCCTTCCAGTAGAGAAAAGGGGGAAGATTTTATAGAAAAGCTATCAAGAGCCTAAGAGCCCATCTGTGACTTTGAGGAAGGCCATGTCCCTGCTAGGTTCCTTTACCGCTTGTTTGCCAGCAGTTCAGTGGGCCCAGATACGCACCAGGGACCTCCAGTGGGAGATTTTAAAGAACCAAGCCTCATTAAAAGGTCACTTAGAGGGACACATGACTGGCTTTAGCTACTATTCGTTCCCTAAGTTGGTGGGGAGATATGAGCAATCTGACCAAAGGGGTCCCTTGGGTAACAAGTGTTCCGAGTAGTTACCACGGACGCAAACCCCACTGGATGGGGGGCTCACCTGGGCGACAAGGTTACTCAGGGGATCTGGAAAGGCCAGGAGCTCAAGGAATACTCAAACCAAAAAGAGCTATTGGCAAGGAAGGAGTTATGCCCTGTTAGAATTCCTGGATACCCTGCAAGTTCATAATGTACGAATATTTTCGGCCAATCAGGGAGGAACCAGGTCACTGGCCCTAATGAACGTAACCTCCCAGATTTTCAGTTTGGCAGAAAGCGATCTCATATCCCTGTCGACACACGCATTCAGGGGGGTAGAGAATCACAGGGCAGACTTTTTGAGCCGCACTCAATTAAGACAGGACGAGTGGGCTCTGAACGAGTCTGTTTTCGAACACTGTGGAAATGTGGGGCCTCTCGGGCATAGATCTTTTTGCCAATATCCACAACAAAAAGGTAGTCTCTTTGCTCCCTAGATCCCAGAGGGGACGCTCTGGCTCTAGAAGCCTTTATGATCCCATGTAATCGGATCCTGGCCTATGCCTTTCCCTTGTTTGTTCTCATCCCAGCGGTCCTAAGGAAGATCAGGGAGGACAAGGCGAGAATAATACTGATGGCCCCGGCCCCCCCCCCCCCCCCCTTTGGCCAAGAAGAACTTGGTTCTCCTGTCTGAGGATGATGTCTATCACCGATCCTTGGGTTCTACCAGAATTACCAGACCTTCTTTCTCAGGGACTGGTGTTCTACCCTCAGGCAGCGAACCTACATTTGACAGCATGGAATTTGAAAGGGCACTGTTGAGGGATAGAGGGTTTTCACCAAATTTGGTCTCCACCCTGCTAAAGAGTAGTAAAATTGTCACCATGAGATCTTAAGGTAAAAACCTGGGGGAAATTCCTATCCACCTCAGGGGTGAGAATCTAGGATGGGATTCCAATTACAGCAATCCTGGAATTTCTGCGGCAGGGGTTAGAACGAGGCCTGGCGACCAGCACCTTAAAAGTCCAGGTGGCAGTCCTAGGGGCCCTATTTAATCAAGACATGGGAGGCAATCCTTGGGTACCGCAATTTTTATTAGAACCTCTGCAAGATCTAGGCCAATTAGCCAGAAATTGGCGCCATGGGATCTAAATCTAGTCCTATCAGCCATAATAGGTCTTCCATTTGAACCTCTGGATTTGGTCCCTCTCAAGGTCCTGTCGCTTAAAACTGTCCTGCTTGTGGCTTTAAAATCAGCCCGGAGGGTGTGATATACAGGCCTTATCTGCAGGCCCTCCCTTCACTAAAATCCTAGAGGATAGGGTTATTTTAAGACCTTTCCCTGCTTACTTACCCAAGGTAGCATCTCGATTCCACAGATCCCAAGAGGTAGTCCTTCCTTTTTGTTCTAACCCCAAGAATGTGGAGGAAAAAAATCCACACCTTAGATGATGGAAGATGTTTGGTTCACTACCTAGAGTCCACCCAGGGGTATCGGAAGGAAGGATCCCTGTATGCTTTCAGGGGCCTAGGAAGGGACTCAAGGCCTCCAAAAGTACCTTAGCGCGATGGATGAAAGATGCAATAGTTCTGGCCTACTCATCTAGTGGGAATATCGCCCCGGAGAGTCTGAGAGCTCATTCTACAAGAGCAGTGGCAACCTCCTGGGCAGAAAGGTTGGAGGTATCAATAGAGCAGATCTGTAAGGCTGCCATTTGGGCATCACCTTCTACTTTTTTTTTCAGGCACGATAAGCTGGACCTAGCCTCTCTTTCTGACCTAACCTTCGGGTGAAGCGTTTTTTCAGGCTGTGGTCCCTCCCTAAGTTGCAACTCTCTGTAATTTTCTCCGTGGTGCTGTCATGGGGAAGGAGAAAGACAGACCTAGCTACTTACCGGTAACGAGATTTCTCAGAGCCCATGACAGCACCTCTTTATTGCCTCCCGTCACGAGTCTGTGAGCACCCTTTCACGGTTTGTGGTATGATTTATGTATAGACACTGTCTTTTCTGATGAGCAGTATGATAGATATATAATTGTCATTAACCTGGAGGTCCTCCTATGCTCTGTAAATCACCTAATGGGAGGGAGAGGTACCGTCCATTTATCTGTAGGTTTCCTGTCCCAGAAGGGCACCTCTTTCTGTGGTGTTATGGGCTCTGAGAAATCCCGTTACCGGTAAGTAACTGTCGTGTTTTTTTGTTTGTTTTTTTTGCAATTTCACTGCATTTGGAATTTTTTCTCCATTTTCCAGTACACGATATGTTGAAACCAATGGTGTGGTTCAAAAGTACAACTTGTCCCGCAAAAAAACAAGCCCTCACATGGCCAAATTGACCGAAAAATAAAAGTTATGTCTCTGGGAAGAAGGGGAGCGAAAAACAAAAACGCAAAAAAGAAAATACTTCCGTCATGAAGGGTTTAAAGGTGTCGGGCAGCTGTCAATGTGCTGAATGCTGATAAATGGGTTAGTCCTTACCCAAATTCTATCATATCTGTGTTCTTCTCCTTTCAGGACTGGAGTTACCCAATGAGAAGGGAGATGCAGGTACAGTAGGCTTTAGTTTGTGTTTTTTTTTTTTTTTTTTTTTTTTTTTTTTTTTACAGCTTCGGACTGTCCGTAGACCTCCTGACCTGAACTCTATACACTCACGTGTGACTGAAGCTGTGGGGTTCAGGTCTGGAGACCCTCGGCTATCCTGTACATATGGTGGTCTGTACTCAAAACAGTACAGTACTATGGCTATGTTCACACTAGCGTTGTGCGCCGCTGCGTCGGCGACAAAACGCACGCAAAAACGCTGCGTTTTGCGACGCATGCGTCTTTTTGCCGAAAATCGGACGCAAGAAAAATGCAACTTGTTGCGTTTTCTTGGTCCGACGCTTGCGGCAAAAAAGACGCATGCGTCGCACAACGCAACAAACAAAAACGCATGCGTCCCCCATGTAAAATATAGGGGCGCATGACGCGTCGCCGCTGCGTCGCCCAACGCTAACCCGACGCACACTAGCATAACGGTAGTGTGAACGTAGCCTAAGTGCGCAGCCTGCTGCAGTTTTACTTATAGCAAATTGAAAGTTGTGCCAGATGACTCGGCTCTGCTATATCTGCAGATCCTCCTTTGTCTGGGGGGGGTGGGTTGGGGGTGTTCTTGTTTAGTAGACGAGGTGGGATTTGCTTCTGTAACTTACATTGATCTGTTTATTATATATTTTTTTTTTTTTTAGGAAATTTTACCTGGCTTGTTTCTGGGTCCATACTCGGCAGCAATGAAGAGCAAGGTATGTATCCCCAACGTGGACCTAGATTCACTGTAATATTGGCAGCTTATTGCTGAAATTTTGGCCCTGTTAAAATTAATGATGAAAACACAACCCCTGGATAGGAATGGCGCTGTCTTTCTGTTTTCATGGCTTGTTTGTTTTTTTGTTTTTTTATCACATCTCATGTAAAGTCTTTAATCAGATGCTCATTTATTGCAGCTCTCTATACTCCAGAAATCCGGCATAACGCACATAATCTGCATAAGGCAAAGTATCGAAGCAAATTTCATCAAACCAAATTTTCAACACCTTTTCCGGTAAGTGCTGATTTCTTGAAGTGTTTTCTGACTGTTAGGGATGTCGTCTGGAAACCGTTAGGGTATGTGCACACGTAAGGATTTCTTGCAGAAATTTCCTGACAAAAAAACGGACATTTCTGCCAGAAATCCGCATGTGTTTTTTATACGTTTTTTGTGAATTTTTTCGCAGTTTTTCCCAATGCATTAAATAGTGGGAAAACGCAAAAAATGCGCAAAATTAATGAACATGCTACTTTTTTAACCGTGATGTGGTTTTTTTTTCGCGGGAAAAAAACGCATCATGTGCACAAAAATTGCAGAATGCATTCTAAGTGATAGGATGCATATGTATGCTTTTTTTTAAAGCGTTTTTATAGCAAAAAAAGTGACGTGTGCACATACCCTTAAACTTCTCCTTCCAAAATCTGGCACCCTCTGCACAAGACATGACCAGATATATTTATTTCGCTCCATCTGATGTGTTACAGGGGGGCTCACATAAGGATCCAGATGGAGCATCAACTGGTACAAAACTACATCATGGTCCTGTCCTCTTAGACTAGATTCTTGTGCCCTGACCTTACAGGGGGTTCACATAAGGCTCCGGACGGAGCATCATATGGTACAAAACTACATCATGGTCCTGTCCTCTTAAGGTACCGTCACATTAAGCGACGCTGCAGCGATATAGACAACGATGCCGATCGCTGCAGCGTCGCTGTTTAGTCGTTGTGTGGTCGCTGGAGAGCTGTCACACAGAAAGCTCTCCAGCGACCAACGATGCCGAAGTCCCCAGGTAACCAGGGTAAACATCGGGTTACTAAGCGCAGGGCCGCGCTTAGTAACCCGATGTTTACCCTGGTTACCATTGTAAATGTAAAAAAAATACACAACATACTCACATTCCGGTGTCTATCACGTCCCTCGCCGTCACCTTCCCGGACTGACTGAGAGCCGGCCGTAAAGCAGAGCACAGCGGTGACGTCACCGCTGTGCTTTACGGCCGGCGCTCAGTGTCAGTGCTGGAAGCTGAAGGCGGGGGACGTGACAGACACCGGAATGTGAGTATGTTGTGTTTTTGTTTGTTTTTTTACATTTACAATGGTAACCAGGGTAAATATCGGGTTACTAAGCGCGGCCCTGCGCTTAGTAACCCGATGTTTACCCTGGTTACAAGTGAAGACATCGCTGGATCGGCGTCACACACACCGATTCAGCGATGTCAGCGGGTGATCCAGCGACAAAATAAAGTTCTGGCCTTCTAGCTCCGACCAGCGATGTCACAGCAGGATCCTGATCACTGCTGCGTGTCAAACACAACGATATCGCTAGCCAGGACGCTGCAGCGTCACGGATCACTATCGTTATCGTTCTAAGGTTGCTCAGTGTGAAGGTACCTTTAGACTTGATTCTTGTGCCCTGACTTTTGTTTTAACCTTTGTTCACAGTTATTTAGTTCTGGATATTGCAGATAATCCTATTGAAAACATCATCCGGTTTTTCCCTATGGTAAGTACTTCTGTCTGCACAGTCCACCTATTAGTTGTTGCGGCAAATACAATGCCTTTTATTATAGACTAGCCTTTTTTATGACTGGACTTTACCTATATGGACTTTAGACGTGTCCCGAGTTGCAGCCTGAAATCCAGTGATCTGTTTTTTTTTGTTGCCCAGTTCAGGTTTAAATTCATATTTGAATGGAAAAATGGAACCAACTTTGCTGGGTTCTCCCGTGCCAGGGTGCGGACCGTAAGCTAGAACTGGTGTATTCGAGTGAAAATATCCAGAGGAAGGGGTCAGGAGGATGCGCCAAAACCTTCTAATGGAAGAGATCAGAGGAGGACGTGATCTATTGTTTTAATGTGTAGGCAGTGCACAATCAAGACAAACGCATCCGTGTACAATGGTGTCCATGTAGTACAACAGTGTCCAACTAAAGTTTCCGAACAGTTTGTCATTCCTTAGCACATGTGGGCTAGAACAGCAGAAAACCAGTTTCAGTACCTGTGCAGTCTAATGGAAATTGACTCCATAGAGGGGGAAAAAAAGCATAAATTGTATCACTGAGCAGTGGAAAATCACCTGGTCACATCCAGACTAAAACTACTCAATGTCTATGAAATTGTTGTTGTGGAAATTTTTCATTCCTTGCCTTAAAGGGAGTGTCACCTCATTTTACTGTTATAAACTGAGGCCACCGCCATTAGGGGCTTATCTGCAGCATTCTGTAAAGCTATAGATAAGCCAGCCCCCGCCCCCCCATTGTCACCTGAAAGATAAGAAAAAGTTAGATTATACTCACCCAGGGGTGGTCCGGGTCTGATGGGCGTTGCAGGTCTGGGTCGACGCCTCCATCTTCATAAGATGTCGTTATCCTCCTTGCTGCTGTCACGGCTCCGGCCCAGGTGTTCTCTGCCCTGTTGAGAGCAGAGCAAAGTACTGCAGTGCGCAGGTGTCGGGAAAGGTTGGAGGCCCGGCGCCTGCGCACTGCAGTACTTTATGCTGCCCTCAACAAGACAGATCAGTACACCTGCGCCGGAGCCGTGACAGAAGCAAGGAGGATAACGACATCTTATGAAGATGGGAAGCGCCGGACCTGTGACGCCCATCGGACGTGAACTGGGATTTCCCCTGGGTGAGTATAATATAACTTGCTTTTCTCATCTTTCAGGTTACATCGGGGGCTTATTTACAGCATGCTGTAGATAAGCCCCTAATGGCGGTGGCCGCAGTTTATAGCGGCAAAATGAGGTGACAATTTCCTTTAAATTCAAGATTACTTCCACAGTGGTGCCAGGACATGAGTACCTAGAATTAACCATTTGATGGGCTTTGTTAACCCATTTCCAACACTTGCAGTATATGTACGTCATGATTGGGAAGGACTTCCCAACCTATGCAGTACATGTATGTCATGGCGATCATCCACTCGCAGGGTGCTTTGTGCCAGTGACCACCAGTGGGTGTCAGCTGACACCCGCACTGCTTCTGGCACTTTAACCCCTAAATGATTTAATTGGTGAAATTGGAGTATTTAGAAACCAGGCAGAGGGAAGAAAGATCCTCTACTCTTGGATCGGAGATGTCATGACGTCATCCGGGTCACCAGGCACTAGGAAGTTAGATCATGCGCAGTGCAAAGAAATTCATCAAATTCTGTGCTTCGAAATCCAAATGCCCCACTCCCTTCTGAACCCCACAGTGTAACTAATCCATATTTAGTGCTCACAGGTTTGTCATTTCTGTAGCAATGAGAACATGAGCTGGACTGCAACATACTGGTCACTGCAACGGCAGTTTGCAATTTTCATTACGCAACATCCGTTTTTCTGGGAAAAAATCTTGGAGTCAATCTTGACACCTGTGGATAAATTCCCAAAGGGCTAGAATTTCCAAAATGGGGTCACTTGAGGGAGGATTCTGCTCTTTTAGCACTTAGTTTGCAAAATCCATATACAAAACCTCTATTACAGACAATTCTGCTCCAGGATGCCTTCTGTATAACGGTACTGCCTAGCCATATGGTGAGACTCGGGAGGGGCAGAGCGCTATCTGCCAATAGTGCTCCTTTCGTTCTGAGTCTCACCATATGGCTAAGCAGTACTGTACAGCCACATTTGGGCTATTTCTACATTCAGCAGAAATTGTGGGACAAATTTTGTTGCCATTTTTACCCATTTCTCAGTGTTAAAATATAAAATCTGGTGGTGTTGAATCTTAAATCTACCCAACCGTTTACCAGGGAGTATCACTGGCAGTTAAACAAGTTCCTGAGTAAAGATCCGACTATTTGGAAAACTTTATTGAACCATCTCACTGACTTTTTCCATCTGAATGAGTTCTCAGTTTCTTCCCCTTCAGTCCCGTGGGAAGCCTACAAGACTGTCATGAGGGGTTATTGTGTTAATTAAGGTTCCAGATTAAAAAGATGTTAAATTTGAATTCAAATTCAACTTAATTTTAAGTGATTAAGGAGGAGCGTAGGTTGGCGGTCTCTCCCTCTGTGAGGATCTTGAATAATGTTATAGCGACTAGAAATAAAGTAAATGATCTTTCAATGCGTAAAGTTGAAAAACCTCTTTATACGAAGCAAAAATAGTACGAGAATGGTAATAAAGCCCATGCTTTCTTGGCTAGTTTACTGAGGGATAAGGCTCTGAACTCTTATCTCCAAGCTCTGAGAGGAGTGGACGGCATGATCCACTATAATCCAACTGTAATTTCGGAATTAATTTATTTCTATAGCAAATTGTATAATTTACAAGCTTCTCCCCCTGTATAGAAAACTGATAGAAATATATATTAGATGGAATATATGATGGCTCTTCTGAATGCTAAAGTGGAGGATGTTGATTTCGTGTTGGCCCCATGGGATTACTATTGGGCTCAGAGAAATGTTTAGGTCTTTAATTCATTGGCCCTTCCTCTTCTCAGATGTTAAATTCTCCCCCTTCCTTTTTGAGAGTGTCGTGTCCTCTTTTCTGCATGAGGATTTTCTCATGATTCTTTTTGTTTTTTTTACTTTTCTATGTATGCTTTTTGTTGTAACTTTCTAATTAAGGTATAACGGTGGATTCTTGGCATTGGGACTCGCTCGGGATATTCATTATATAAGCATCTTATGTCCTAGTGAGTTCCTTCCTCTATTGTGTTCCCACACTGCCTTGTCATTGTAACTTTTCAGTTTTCTATGTCTTTGATTGTTACTGTCTGGATTTTTGTCCATTTGTTAATTTGACAAACTTAAATAAAAATTTAGTTAAAAAAAAAATCTATCTCTAAAACACAATTTTGGGGGTTAAAATATATTTTTTTCTTCATTGCCCAATGGTATAAAATTCTGTGACCCACCAGTGGTCTCAATATGATCTTTTCACCCCTAGATGAATACATTGAGAGGTTCAGATTGTAAAATGGTCTCTTGTGGGGGGTTCTGCTGTAATGGCACCTCAGGTGCTCTGCCAATGTGATATGTCTCCCTCCAACCATTCCAGCAAAATGTGAACTCCAATATGGCGCTTCCCTTCTGAGCTTTGCACTGTGCCTCTAGTAGTATTTCTCTACATATGGGGTACGGTTGTACTCAGGAGAAATTGCACAACAAATTTTGGGGTCCATTTTCTCCTGCTATACTTATGAAAACAAAAAATTGGGTTTAAAGTAACATTTTGGTGGGAAAAAATGATTTTACTTCACTGCTGAGTTATAAACTAAAGGTACCGTCACACTAAGCGACGCTGCAGCGATACCGACAACGATCCGGATCGCTGCAGCGTCGCTGTTTGGTCGCTGGAGAGCTGTCACACAGACAGCTCTCCAACGATCCCGAGGTCCCCGGTAACCAGGGTTAACATTGGGTTACTAAGCGCAGGGCCGCGCTTAGTAACCCGATGTTTACCCTGGTTACCAGCGTTAAAGTAAAAAAAACAACCGCTACATACTTACCTACCGCTGTCTGTCCTCGGCGCTCTGCTTCTCTGGTCTGGCTGTGAGCGCCGGGCAGCCGGAAAGCAGAGCGGTGACGTCACCGCTCTGCTTTCCGGCCGCTGTGCTCACAGCCAGACCAGAGAAGCAGAGCGCCGGGGACAGACAGCGGTAGGTAAGTATGTAGCAGTTGTTTGTTTTATTTACTTTAACGCTGGTAACCAGGGTAAACATCGGGTTACTAAGCGCGGCCCTGCGCTTAGTAACCCGATGTTTACCCTGGTTACCAGCGAAGACATCGCTGAATCGGTGTCACACACGCCGATTCAGCGATGTCTGCGGGGAGTCCAGCGACGAAACAAAGTTCTGGACTTTCTTCCCCGACCAGCGACAGCACAGCAGGAGCCTGATCGCTGCTGCCTGTCACACTGGACGATATCGCTAGCGAGGACGCTGCAACGTCACGGATCGCTAGCGATATCGTCTAGTGTGACGGTACCTTTACCGTATATACTCGAGTATAAGCCGAGATTTTCAGCCCAAATTCTTGGGCTGAAAGTGCCCCTCTCGGCTTATACTCTAGGCACGGTTGGCGGCGGGTGAGGGGGAGAGAGATCTGTCGCATACTCGCCTGCTTCCGGCGCTGTCCCTGCCTGTCCCACGGTCTTCGGGTGCCGCAGCTCTTCCCCTGTTCAGCGGTCACGTGGTACCGCTCATTAAAGTTATGAATATGGACTCCACTCCCATAGGGGTGGAGCCGCATATTCATTCCTGCAGTGACCGCTGACAGAGGAAGAGCTGCAGTGCCCGGAGACAATCTGTCGGGGATAAGGAGCCAGGGATGCCAGGAGCAGGTAAGTATGTCATATTTACCTGTCCGCGTTCCACACGCCGGGCGCCGCTCAGTCTTCCCGTCCTCTTGCTGTGACTGTTCAGGTCAGAGGGCGCGATGACGTACTAGTGTGCTCGCCACCCTCTGCCTGAACAGTCAGTGCGGAGAGACGGGACGCTGAGGAGCTGCGGGCAGCAACTAGAGGTATGTCTTTTTTTTTTTTTTTTTTCTTTATATTGCAGCAGCATATTATATATGGGGCACAGCTTTATATGGAGCATCTTATGGGGCCATAACGCTTGTGGAGCATTATAAGGGGGCAAGTGGCTGTGCGGAGCATCTTATGGGGCCATAACGCTTGTGCAGCATTATAAGGGGGCAAGTGACTGTAGGGAGCATCTTATGGGGCCATAACACTTGTGCAGCGTTATAATGGGGCAAGTGACTGTACGGAGCATCTTGGGCTACTTTCACACTAGCGTCGTGCACTGCACATCGCTATGCGTCGTTTTGTAGAGAAAACGCATCCTGCAAAAGTGCTTGCAGGATGCGTTTTTTTCTCCATTGACTTGCATTAGCGTCACATTGCGACGCTTTGCCACACGTCGCAACCGTCGTGCGACGGTTGCGCTGTGTTGTGGCGGACCGTCGGCTGCAAAAAAAACGTTACATGTAACGTTTTTTGCTGCCGGGCTTTTCTCCCGCCCGACAACCTCTCCGTGACGGGCACAGGTCCTGCCCTTTTCCCCACCCACCGGCGCCATCTTGGAACACGAGGTTCCTCTGCACCTGTCGCACTCCTCAGCGGTCAGCTTCCTCTGATCAGACTGCAGCAGAAGCCCACATCCCCTGCTAGAGGGACTACCTTTACCGGAGGTCCATTCCATCAAGCCGGGCAGCTCTCTGAATTCCTTTCTCATCTACCGTGAGTAGCTCTGCACTGCAGACTGACACCCTCCTCTGCCCCACTGTCCCCTAACCCGCTGGCATTTCTTCAGGGATCTCTTAAAATGTTTACCTCTAAAGGGGGCCGCTCTCGCCCCCCTACTTCATCTTCTGCCTTAGTCACGTACTTTGCATGTTCGTCCTGTAACAGCAAGCTTCCCTCAGGTCAGTCCTCCCCGCTATGTCAGTCCTGCAGCAACCCGATTGTTCCCACCGCCCAGGATCCCCCGGCTGTTCCGCCCGAGAGTGATCCCCCCCCCCCATCCCAGGCTGGGCCGCCTCTGTCACAATCGGTGGCCGATTTAACACGGGTATCTCAAACCCTGGTGTCCGCGCTGGATCGGTTACCCCTGCAAGCCCCTGCAGTGGCCAGCGGGTCGCAGGAACCGCCGCCCGAGCCCTCCTTGATGAGCCACAAAAGGTCCAGACAGGAACGTCGGTCTGAGTCCTCTTCGCGCTCCATCTCGCCGCACGGCCCTCCCCCGCGGTTGGTGTCTCACCAATCCTCCTCCCCTGAGTCAGGCGAGGCATTATCTGATGCGCCCTCGGAGGATATTTCGGAGCTGGATCCTAACCAAATCGCCACCATGAGTGAGACGGTCCAGAACCTCATTCGGGCTATAAACCAAACCTGTGGCATTAAGGATCCCTCTACGGAACCCGCAGATCAGGCGGTTTCGTTTAGACGGGCTAAACCACCTTCAAAATTTTTCCCTCCTCATCCTGAATTCAAGGAAATCTTGACCAGAGAGAGAGAGAGAATCCGACCAGACGTTTTCAGAGGGGAAAACGCCTGGAGGTGTTATATCCTTTTTCACCAGAACTTACCGCCAATTGGACGGTCTCCCCCTCGGTGGATTCCCCTGTTTCCAGGCTGTCCACCAACACGGTGCTTCCACTGTCCGGCGGAGCATCTCTGAAGGATTCTAACGACCGTTATAGAATCCTTCGCGAAATCTGCTTTTGAAGCGGCTTCAGCAGCGCTATGTCCAGCTTTTGCTTCCACTTGGGTTTCAAAATCCATCTCAAAATGGGCCAAGGATCTACGGCGAGGTATCCTGGACGGGGCACCTCCCGCGCAATTAGCGGAACTTGCCAACCAGATTTCCCACGCTGGTGATTACCTGGTTTCCGCCTCCCTGGATGTCGCGTCTTGTGCGGCTCAGGCTTCCAGCAATGCCGTTGCCATCCGCCGGACCGTTTGGCTCAAGGCCTGGCAGGCGGACTTGTCCTCCAAAAAGTCCCTCACTAGTCTGCCCTTCCAGGGCTCTCGTCTCTTTGGTTCCCAGCTGGACCAAATCATTAAGGACGCCACCGGGGGTACAAGTTCTCTTCTCCCCCAGGCTAAGCCTCGTCGCCCTCCTCCTAGACGGCAGTTTCGCTCTTTTTGGCCTTTTCGTCGCTTCGCTGCATCAAACTCTTTTTCCCAGCAGCAACAGAGGCCACAGGCACGTCAAGAGAAGAAGGCGGTGTCCTTCAGGCCCACTCCGTCCTGGCGTCCTCGCTATTCCCAGGGTAGATCGTCCAGGCCCAGGACTGGAAGATCCACCTCCGCATGACTCTCGGCAAGACTCCAGCCCAACTCCCAGGTTGGGGGGCCGTCTTCTCCGTTTCAGGGACGTCTGGATTTCCGCAGTAGAGGATGCATGGGTCAGGGAAGTTGTGTCCTCGGGATACAAAATAGAGTTCGCCTCCTGACCCAGGGATCGTTTCTTCCAATCCCGTCCTCCAAAAGATCCCGCTCTGGTTCCGGGCTTCTTCGCAGCCATTGCTTCTCTGCTCAAATCCGGGGTAATCGTTCCCGTCCCAGAAAAGGAACGGTACACGGGTTTCTACTCGAACCTTTTTGTGGTACCGAAAAAAGACGGCAAGGTTCGTCCCATTCTGGACTTCAAATTGCTGAACAGGAGGGTTCGCCTGAGACACTTCAGGATGGAATCCCTTCGTTCAGTAATTTCTTCCATGGAGGCTCAGGAATTTCTATGCTCTATAGGTATCCAGGACGCCTACCTACACGTTCCGATATTTCCCGGACATCACCGTTTCCTGCGCTTCGCAGTGCAACAAGATCCTTTTCAGTTCGTCGCCCTGCCGTTCGGTCTCGCAACCGCCCCAAGGGTGTTCACGAAAATCATGGCGGCGCTGATGGCCATCTTGAGTCAGAGGCTTGGTCCTGTTTCCATACCTCGACGACATCCTCATCAAGGCTCCGTCCTTTGCTCAGGCCCAGGAAAGCCTGTCCATTGTTCTCGACACCTTATCCCGTTTCGGGTGGCTGGTCAACCGGAAGAAGTCCTGCCTTATTCCTTCTCAGCGCATCATCTTTCTGTGCATGCTTTTCGACACTCGTCAGACCAGAGTCTTCCTTCCCAAGGACAAGAGATCCACTCTTTGTCGGGACATATGCTTGCTCCAGGGTCCTCGGCCTCCCTCCCTCCGATCAACCATGAAGGTTCTGGGGAGGATGGTAGCTACCTTGGAAGCGATTCCCTTCGCCCAATTCCATTCTCGACCCCTTCAGCAAGCCATTCTGTCTCAGTGGGACAGGTCTGTCTTATCCCTGGATCGGCCGATCAGACTCTCTTTTCGGGTCAAGCGGTCTCAACTGGTGGCTGACGTCACCTCTCATCTCCCAGGGCAGGTCCTTCCTTCCGGTTCACTGGCAGGTGGTGACAACAGACGCCAGCCTGATCGGCTGGGGTGCGGTTTTTCGCCACCTGACGGTTCAGGGCCGTTGGTCGCCGCAGGAGTCATCTCTGCCAATCAACGTCCTCGAAATTCGGGCCATCTTTCTGTCCCTCCGCCACTGGGAAAGGATCCTCAGGGGCCTTCCAGTCCGGATCCAGACGGACAACGCCACGGCTGTGGCATATGTCAACCATCAGGGGGGGACCCGGAGCTCCTTGGCCCTTGCCGAAGTATCCAAGATCCTCCTTTGGGCAGAGGCAACGGTTCCGGTGATATCCGCGGTGCATATGCCCGGCGTGGACAACTGGGCCGCCGACTTCCTCAGCCGCGAGGGCCTTGCGGCAGGGGAATGGTCCTTGCATCCGGAGGTCTTCCATCAGATTTGCCTTCGATGGGGGACTCCGGATGTGGATCTCACGGCGTCTCGAATCAACAGGAAGGTTCCGCAGTTCGTCTCCAGATCCCGCGATCCTCTCGCAGTGGGCGTCGATGCTCTGGCCATTCCTTGGTCACAGTTCGAGCTGCCCTACCTGTTCCCACCCCTTCCATTACTTCCCAAGCTGTTGAAGAAGATCAAAGCGGAAGGGGTGCCGGTCATCCTGATCGCCCCGGATTGGCCCAGGAGAGCTTGGTTCGCGGAGCTCGTCAACCTTCTCGCGGACGCTCCCTGGCGCCTTCCAGACAGGCCCGATCTGCTGTCCCAGGGTCCGATCTGCCACCCGAATTCTCGGTCGCTCAGTTTAACGGCGTGGCTGAGACCGCGGTTTTAAGAGCGTCCGGCCTTTCGGACCGGGTGATTCACACCATGATTCAGGCTCGGAAGCCTTCGTCTTCCAGGATCTACTACCGCACCTGGAAGGCTTACTTCCGTTGGTGCGAGTCCAACCGCGTTCCGCCTATGGTTTTTTCCCTGCCTTCTCTTTTGGCCTTCCTTCAGGCAGGACTGGATTCGGGCCTGGCTCTTAGCTCCCTGAAGGGTCAGGTCTCTGCGCTTTCCATCCTCTTTCAGAAGACCTTGGCCTCTCGGCCACAGGTTAAGACCTTCTTTGAAGGGGTAGCCCATGCTGTCCCGCCGTACAGAGCCCCTGTGGAGGCATGGGACTTAAACCTGGTACTGGACGTTCTGAGGGTTTCTCCCTTTGAACCTCTTAGGGAGATTCCTCTATCTTGGAAGGTGACCTTTCTTGTGGCCATCACGTCTATTCGCCGCGTTTCCGAGTTGGCGGCCTTGTCTTGCCGCCCTCCGTTTTTGGTCATTCACCAGGACAAGGTGGTCTTCCGGCCCCCACCTTCTTTTCTTCCTAAGGTGGTTTCCACCTTCCACCTCAACGAGGACTCATCCTCTGGAGCGATCGTTGAACAAGCTAGACCTAGTCAGGGCAGTGAGGATCTATCTGGATAGAACATCCTTTCCGGAAGACTGATTCTTTTTTCGTCATTCCTGATGGCACGCGCAGAGGCCAGCCGGCTTCCAAAGCGACTATGGCTCGATGGATCAGAATGGCAATTTTGGAGGCTTACCGGGTCAAGAACAGAGTGCCCCCTCCTGGGATTAAGGCTCACTCTACCCGGGCAGTCGGTGCCTCCTGGGCGGTGCACCACAGGGCTTCCGCCCTACAGCTTTGCAAAGCGGCAACTTGGTCTTCCATCCACACGTTCGCCAAATTTTACAAGGTCCATACCTATGCATCGGCGGACACCAGCCTAGGCTTATACTCGAGTATATACGGTACATGAAGCAGATGGGGATTCAAGGTGCTCAATACACATCTAAATACATTGCTTCAAGGGCCTAGTTTCTAAAATTGTTACTTGTGGGTTTTTCCACTAAGGCAGTGCCCTCAAAACGAGACATGACGCCGGCTTACTTCTCCATCAGTCTGCATTCAAAAAAGTCACTTATTTTCTGGGCTCTGCCGAGCGCCTAAACAGTATTTTACCCCCGCTTATCGGGTATCTGCGTACTCAGGAGAAATTGCACAACAAATTGTATGGTGCAATTTCTCCTGTTACCCTTGTGAAAATGCAAAATTTAGGGCTTTAATACATTTTTGTGGGGAAATTCTTTTTTCATTTTTTTTACTGTTAACGGCTCAATGTTATAAATTTTTGTGAGGCACATCTACATCAATACTCTGAGATGTCTCGTTTCCAAAATGGGGTCACTTGTGTGCAGTTTCCACTTTTTAGGCACATCAGGGGCTCTCCAAGCACGACATGGCGGTGTCTAATTATACCAGCAAACTGTACATTCAAAAAGTCAAATGGTGCTCCTTCTCTTCCATGCCTTGCTGTGCACCCAATTAATGGGGTTCCCCACACATAGGGTATCGACATGCTCAGGAAAAATTGCACAATAAATATTGGGGTCCATATTTTTTTTTTTTCCTTGCTACCCTTGTGAAAATAAAAAAAATAAAGAGAATTTTTTATGACAAGGTTACCGTATCTTTCGCTTTATAAGACGCACCTGATTATAAGACGCACCCCCAAATTTGGTGAAGAAAAAGAGAAAAATAATTAACCCCTTCACCCCAAAGCCTGTTTTCACATAAGTGACAGCGCCAATTTTTACGATTCTGACCACTGTCACATTGAGGTCACAACTCTGAAACGCTTCAACCGATCCTGGTGATTCTGACAATGTTTTCTCATGACATATTGTACTTTATGATAGTGGTAAAACTTCTTCAATATGACTTGCATTTATTTGTGAAAAAACGTAAATTTGGCAAATTGTGAAAATTTTCCAATTTTCAAACTTTTAGTTTTTATGCCCTTAAATTAGAGAGTTATATCACATAATATAGTTAATAAACATTTCCCACATGTCTGCTTTACATCAGCACAACTTTAAAAACATAATTTTTTTTTTGTTATGGAGTTATAAGGGTTAAAAAGTTGACCAGCGACTTCTCATTTTTACAACAAAATTTGCAAAACAATTTTTTTTTTTAGGGACCACCTCATATTTGAAGTGAATCTGAGGGGCCTATGACAGAAAATGCCCAAAAGTTACACCATTCTAAAAACTGCACCCTTCAAGGTGCTCAAAACCACATTCAAGAAGATTAACCCTTCAGGTGCTTCACAGGAATTTTTGGAAAATTAAAAGGTGAAATCAGGTGAAATTGGACCCAAAAAGTTGTTGTGCAATGTGTCCTGAGTACGCTGATACCCCATATGTGGGGGAACCACTGTTTGGGTGCATGGCAGAGCTCGGAAGGGAAGGAGCGCCGTTTACTTTTCAATGCAAAATTGGCTGGAATTGAGATTGGACACCATGTCGCGTTTGCAGAGCCCCTGATGTACCTAAACAGTAGAAATCCCCCCCCACAAGTGACCCCATATTGGAAATTAGACCCCCCTAAGGAACTTATCTAGATGTGTTGTGAGAAGTTTGAACCCCCAAGTGTTTCACTAAACTTTATAATGCAGAGCCGTGAAAATAAAAAAATTGGACCAAAAAAGTTGTTGTGCAATTTGTTCTGAGTACTGATACCCCATATGTGGGGGTAAACCACTGTTTGGGCGCACGGCAGAGCTCGGAAGGGAAGGAGCACTGTTTTACTTTTTCAAAGCAGAATTGGCTGGAATTGAGATGAAATGCCATGTCGCTTTTGGAGAGCCCCTGATGTGCCTAAACAGTGGAAACCCCCCCAATTAGAACTGAAACCCTATCCCAAACACACCCCTAAACCCAACCCTAACCACACCCCTAACCCTGACACACCCCTAATCCCAACCGTAAATGTAATCCAAACCCTATCCCCAACTCTAGCCCCAACCCTAACTTTAGCCCTCACCCTAACTTTAGTCCCAACTTTAACTTTAGCCCTAACCATAATGGGAAAATGGAAATAATTTTTTATTTTATTATCTTCCCCTAACTAAGGGGGTGATAAAGGGGGGTTTGATTTACTATTTATAGTGGGTTTTTGTTTGGCTGCTGTCACACACTAAGGCTGGCTTCACATTTGCGTCTGTGTGCGCACCGTACGATCCACATAGATCCTCATGCGTACTTATCTTTAACATGGTGTACACATGGATATGCGTTCGCATGCATGCATGCATGCATTTTTTTCACGTTGTGTAGCTGGGCTTGGCAAACGCACCATGTTGCATTTTTTTTGGAGGCATCAAATATGCGCAGACATGTGCATGTGGATGAGTGCGTCAAAAAAATGCATTACTGTCTATGGGAACACTTGCGTACGTGTGTTTGATGCGCTTGCATACTTTGGACTGCGCATGTCCAGGAACTGTTTTGAGACACGCCCATTGAGACACACCCAGCTTGAAATATCAAACGCATGCAAAAAAGCATGCAAATGCTGCGGTTTTTTTGCTGTCATGCGCGGATAAAAACGCTGCATTAGCATGCGTTTGCATGCGGTTGCGGATGATGCGCTGCGCACAGACGCAAATGTGAAACTAGCCTAAAAGACGCTTTTTATTGCAAAAATAGTTTTTTTGCGTCACCACATTTTGAGAGCTATAATTTTTTTTTTCCAGATTTTGACCCACAGTTATGTGAGGTCTTATTTGCGGGATGAATTGACGTTTTTATTGGCACCATTTTCGGGCACATGACATTTATTGATCGCTTTTTATTCCGATTTTTGGGAGGCAGAATGAACAAAAAAACAGCAATTCAGGCGATTACAGCGATACCTTCACTTTTTTTGCAGGACAAGATGACATTTTCAGGGGTACCATTTTTATTTACACCCATGTTTTTGATCGCGTTTTATTGCACTTTTGGTTCGGCGGTATGATGATAAAGCATTGTTTTTTTGCCTTTTTTTTACGGTATTTACTGAAGGGGTTAACTTAGTGTGACAGTTTTATAGAGCGAGTCGTTACGGACTCGGCGATGCCAAATGTTTACATTTATTTATTTATTTTATTTACAAAAATGGATTTATTGGAAATATATATATATATATATATATATATATATATATATATATATATATATATATATATATATATATATATATATATATATATATATATATATATATATATATATATATATATATATATATATATATATATATATAATTTTTTTTTATTTGGGAATTTTAAAAAAAAATTTTGCACATCTTATTTTTATTTTTTTTACTTTAGAATATTGTCCCAGGGTGGGACATCACTGTATCATGTCAGATCGCAGATCTGACACTTTGCATAGCACTGTGTCAGATCAGCGATCTGACACAGTGCAGGAAGCTTGCCGACGCCTGCTCTGTGCAGGCGCTCGCAAGCCACCTCACTGAAGGACCCAGAAGGAGCCCCGCGGCCATCTTGGATCGGGGGACTCCTTCCAGGACACTGGAGACCATGAGAATAACGCGATCATGTCGCGTTATTCTCATGGGAGCACGCAGGGAGCCCCGTCTGCGCGATCCCCCTCTATGCCGCAGTCACTACTGACAGCAGCATCAGAGGGGTTAAATGCCTGCGATCAGTGCTTGCACCGATCGCGGGCATTGCAATGGGGTGTCAGCTGTCACATACAGCTGACACCCGCACCCGATTAACGCGGCGCTCAACACGAGACGGCGGTGATATGTCCCTCATCCTGGTATCTATATAACCCCCATCCTGGCACATTGCCCCATGTGCTGCTGGCACACTGCCCCATCTCATCCTGGATATGGAGCCCCATCACTATAAGCCCCCCTGCTGGAACACACATGGCCCCCCTCTCTATATGGCACGCACATGGCAAACCCCCCACCCCCACCCCCAGGCACTACATGCCCCCTGCTGGCAGACACATGGACAAGCCCCCCCCAGTCACTACATGCCCCCTACAGGCAGGCACATGATAAAATAACAAACTTAACTCGCCTTCCGATGATGGCTCCCAGCTCCTCGGTTGCACTTCCTGTTTCCCAGGCATCAGATCATGTGACCTGGGCACACAGTGATGATATCACTGTGCTGTGCCGATCCCATGATCGGATGTCGGCACAGACACGGGAAGAGCCATGGGAGAACTGGGAGCACAGAGCCATCATCGGAAGGGGAGTTAAGTGTTATTTTATCATGTGCCTGCCTGTAGGGGGGCATGTAGTGACTGGGGGCTATGTGTGTGCCTGCAGGGGGGCATGTAGTGACTGGGGGGACTGTGTGCCTGCAGGGGGGCATATTCATGATGGGAGGAGGGGGGAGTGGAGGCACATGTAATATTCACCGCTCCCCTGTCAACCAACTCGGGTGCAGCTGCAGCACCGAGGTGATGGACAGCGAGTGCAGTGAATATTACATGAGGCTAATGAGCGGGAGCACAGGACCTCCTGCTGTCTCTGCAGCCAGCCCACCCCAGCCCCCTGACACCACTTCAGAACTGCCCCTCCTCTTCTACAGCACAGTACAGATTCGGATTATAAGACGCACACCCCACTTTCCCCTTATAATTCGAAAAATACGGTAAGGCTGTGTGCACACGTTGCAGTTTTTTCGCATTTTTTCCCGATAACGCCATAAAACCGCAAAAAAAGCATACAATAAGCATCCCATCATTTAGAATGAATTCCGCATGTTTTGTGCACATGATGCGTTTTTTTCCGCGAAAAAAAGCATCGCGGTAAAAACCGCAGCATGTTCATTAATTTTGTGGTTTTTTTTGCGGATTTCCCACTACAAAATGCATTGGGAAGTGTCCGGGAAAAACCGCGGCAAAAACGCATGCCATTTTCTTGCGGATTTCTTGCAGAAAATGTCTGGTTTTTCTCAGGAATTTTCTGCGAGAAATCCTGAACGTGTGCACATAGCCTAAATGTTTTTTCTTTAATTCCATATTACAAATAATTCCTGTGAAGCACCGCAAGGGTTAATAAACTCCTTGAATGTGCTTATGAGCACCTTGAGGGGTGCAGTTTTAGAATGGCGTCACTTTTGGGTGTCTTCTATCCTATAGACCCCTCAAAGTGACTTAAAATGTGATGTGGTCCCAAAAAGTGTTTGAAAAACTAGAAATTGCTGGTCCCTTTTAACCCTTAACCCTTAACTTTCCCTCAAAAAAAATAAATGAAAAAATGAGGCTTCAAAAATTGTGCTGATGTAAAGTAAACGTGGGGAAATGTTTAAGTATTTTGTGTGATACTACTCTGATGTAAGGGCATAAGAATTTAAGTTTGAAAATTGCAAAATGTTAAATTTTGCCAAATTTCCTTTTTTTTTTTTTTTTTTTTCTACAAATGTGAGCTCATATTGAAAAATTTTACCTCTATCATGAAGTACAATGTCACAAGAAAACTGTCTCCGAATCACCAGGATCCGTTGAAGCGTTCTGGAGTTATTACCTCCTAAAGTAACAATTGTAAAATTTTGGTCCGGTCATAAAGGAGGCTCAGGAGCATTTATTTTCACCGGTCATATTGTACCCCCCCCAAATACTTCAGATATCTGAACTGCAGTAACCTTTTTTTTTTATTATTTATTCCCCTGCAGACTAAGGAATTCATAGATGAATGTTTACAGCCTGGAGGTAAGTGGTGCAGCCATAGCACTAGACTATGAAGAGCGCAATATTCATCTGGGTACAAAGACAGAAGGCAGCGATGCTAAATGGTGCACGCTCAGCACTTCATAGCAAGAAGTTTGTGGCACGCAATGGGGCACATGGAGTCTTTTTCCCAGGGCTCACCAGTGGAATTAATTCTAAAGGACACAGTGCAAATCCTCTTTAACCCCTTTCTGACATGTGACGTACTATCCCGTCGAGGTGGGGTGGGCTTGTATGACCACTGACGGGATAGTACGTCATAGCAATCAGCTGTGCTCACGGGGGGGATCGTGGCCGGGTGTCAGCTGACTATGTGCCAGGAGCGGTCACGGACCGCCCCCGGCACATTAACCCCCGGAACACTGCAGTCAAACATGATCGCAGTGTTCCGGCGGTATAGGGAAGCATCGCACAGGGAGGGGCTCCCTGAGACCCCCGGAGCAACGCGATGTGATTGCGTTGCTCCGAGGGTCTCCTACCTTCCTCCCTGCAGCAGGCCCGGATCCAAAAAGGCAGCGGGGCTGCATTCGGATCCTGCAGGGAGATGGCTTCACAGCGCCTGTGTATATATAAGTTCCCATAAATAAATTTCTTTAAAAAAAAAAAAAAAACTACACATGTAGTATCGCCGCGTCCATAACGACCCCACCTATAAAACTGTCCCACTAGTTAACCCCTTCAGTGAACACCATAAAGAGGCAAAAAACCACGCTTTATTCTCATACCGCCAAACAAAAAGTGGAATAACACGCAATCAAAAAAACGGATATAAATAACCATGGTACCGCTGAAAACGTCATCTTGTCCCGCAAAAAACGAGCCGCCATACAGCAACAGCGAAAAAATGAGTTATAGTCCTCAGAATAAAGTGATGCAAAAATAATTTTTTTTCTATAAAATAGTTTATCGTATAAAAGCGCCAAAACATTAAAAAATAATATAAACGAGGTATCGCTGTAAGGGTATGTTCACACGTTCAGGATTTCCATCCTTTTTTTTTCCTGACTGTTTTTTAAAAAACTGCAGCTCTTGGCAGAAAACGCAGGTCCTTTTTTTGGTCCTTTTTTGATGCGTTTTTTGATGCGTTTTTTGATGCGTTTTTTGATGCGTTTTTTGATGCGTTTTTTGATGCGTTTTTTGATGCGTTTTTTGATGCGTTTTTTGATGCGTTTTTTGATGCGTTTTTTGATGCGTTTTTTTGATGCAGTTTTCTAGCCAGAGTCTGTGTGTTTTCTAGGAATTTTTTTAGGGTTAAAATGGCTGAAAATACCCTAACCCTACCCCTAACCCTACCCCTAACCCTACCCCTAACCCTACCCCTAACCCTACCCCTAACCCTACCCCTAACCCTACCCCTAACCCTACCCCTAACCCTACCCCTAACCCTACCCCTAACCCTACCCCTAACCCTACCCCTAACCCTACCCCTAACCCTACCCCTAACCCTACCCCTACCCCTATTCTAACCTTAGTGAAAAAAAAAAAAAAAAAAAAATTCTTTATTTTTTTTATTGTCCCTACCTATGGGGGTGACAAAGGGGGGGGTGTGTCATTTACTATTTTTTTATTTTGATCACTGAGATAGGTTATATCTCAGTGATCAAAATGCACTTTGGAACGAATCTGCCGGCCGGCAGATTCGGCGGGCGCACTGCGCATGCGCCCGCCATTTTGCAAGATGGCGGCGCCCAGGGAGAAGACGGCCGGACGGACACCGGGACGCCGGGTGAGTATAAGGGGGGGGAGATTAGGGCACGGGGGGGGCATCAGAGCACTGGGGGGGGGGCATCGGAGCGCTGGGGGGGGGCATCGGAGCACGGGGGGGCGGGATCGGAACACGGGGGGGGCAGCCACACTCCGCCCACGCACTTCCGCCCGCTCCCCGCACTTCCTGCTGCAGCGGTTCTGCACATCAAACCGCAGTAAAACCCGCAGATATATTTTTGATCTGCGGGTTTTACTGCGGTTTGGACCTCACAATGGAGGTCTATGGGTGCAGAACCGCTGCGGCTCCGGAAAAAGAATTGACATGCTCCTTCTTTTTTCCGGGAGCTATTCAGCGCGTCTTTTTTTTTACAATTTCCGGACCATGTGCACAGTGTCCTGTTTTCCATAGGGTACAGTGTACTGTACCCTGCATGGAAAACAGCTGCGGAACCGCAGCGGCAAAACCGCCGCGGTTCCGCGGTAAAAAACGCACTGTGTGAACATGGCCTTATCGTACTGACTCAAAGAATAAAACTGCTTTATCCATTTTACCAAACGCAGAACGGTATAAACGCCTCCCCCAAAAGAAATTCATGAATAGCTGGTTTTTGGTCATTCTGCCTCACAAAAATCGGAATAAAAAGCGATCAAAAAATGTCACGTGCCGGAAAATGTTACCAATAAAAACGTCAACTCGTCACGCAAAAAACAAGACCTCACATGACTGTGGACCAAAATATGGAAAAATTACAGCTCTCAAAATGTGGTAACGCAAAAAATATTTTTTGCAATAAAAAGCGTCTTTTAGTGTGTGATGGTTGCCAATCATAAAGATCCGCTAAAAAACCCGCTATAAGGCTATGTGCACACAATCAGGATTTCTTGCAGAAAATTCCTGAGAAAAACCTGAAATTTTCTGCAAGAAATCTGCATGCGTTTTTGATGCGTTTTTTTTCCGGACATTTCTGCAAAAAAAAACCGCAATATTAATGAACATGCTGCGTTTTTTTACCACGATGCGTTTTTTTTTCGCGGAAAAAACGCATCATGTGCACAAAACATGCAGAATTCATTCAAAATGATGGGATGCATATTGTATGCTGTTTTTTGCGTTTTTTATCGCAAAAAATCAGCAACGTGTGCACACCGCCTAAAAGTAAATCAAACCCTCCTTTCATCACCCCCTTAGTTAGGGAAAAATTAAAAAATGTATTTATTTCCATTTTCCCGTTGGGGCTAGGCTTAAGGCAAGAGTTGGGGTTGGGGCTAGGGTTAAGGCTACAGTTAGGGTTGGGGCTAAAGTTAGGGTTTGGATTACATTTATGGTTGGAATTGGGGTTAGGGGTGTGCCAGGGTTAGAGGTGTGGATAGGGCTATGGTTGGGATTAGGGTTAGGGGTGTGTTTGGGATAGGGTTTCAGTTATAATTGGGGGGTTTCCACTTTTTAGCACATCAGGGGCTCTCCAAATGTGACATGGCGTCCGATCTCAATTCCAGCCAATTCTGTGTTGAAAAAGTAAACAGTGCTCCTTCCCTTCAGAGCTCTTCTGTGCGCCCAAACAGGGGTTTACCCCCACATATCGGGTATCAGCGTACTCGGGACAAATTGGACAACAACTTTTGGTTCCAACTTTTCCTGTTACCCTTGGGAAAATACAAAACTGGGGGCTAAATAATTTGTGGGGAAAAAATAATTTTTTATTTTCACGGCTCTGCATTATAAACTATAGTGAAACACTTGGGTGTTCAAAGTTCTCGCAACACATCTAGATAAGTTCCTTGGGGGGTCTACTGTTTGGGTACATCAGGGGCTCTCCAAATGCAACATGGCGCCCCATCTCAATTCCAGTCAATTTTGCATTGAAAAGTCAAATGGCGCTCCTTCCCTTCCGACCTCTCCCATGCGCCCAAACAGTGGTTTACCCCCACATATGGGGTATCGGTGTACTCAGGACAAATTGTACAACAACTTTTGGGGTCCATTTTCTCCTGTTACCCTTGGTAAAATAAAGCAAATTGGAGCTGAAGTAAATTTTTTGTGAAAAAAAAGTTAAAGGTTTATTTTTATTTAAACAATCCAAAAATTCCTGTGAAACACCTTGAAGGGTTAATAAACTTCTTGAATGTGGTTTTGAGAACCTTGAGGGGTGCAGTTTTTAGAATGGTGTCACACTTGGGTCTTTTCTATCATATAGACCCCTCAATAGGACTTCAAATGAGATGTGGTCCCTAAAAGAAAAAAAAAATGGTGTTGTAAAAATGAGAAATTGCTGGTCAACTTTTAACCCTTGTAACTCCCTAACAAAAAAAAATTTTGGTTCCAAAATTGAGCTGATGTAAAGTAGACATGTGGGAAATGTTACTTATTAAGTATTTTGTGTGACATATCTCTGTGATTTAATTGCATAAAAATTTAAAGTTGGAAAATTGCGAAATCTTCAAAATTTTTGCCAAATTTCCGTTTTTTTTTCACAAATAAACGCAGGCAATATCAAAATTTTTTTACCACTATCATGAAGTACAATATGTCACGAGAAAACAATGTCAGAATCACCGGGATCCATTGAAGCGTTCCAGAGTTATAACCTCATAAAGTGACAGTGGTCAGAATTGTAAAAATTGGCCCGGTCATTAACGTGCAAACCACCCTTGGGGGTAAAGGGTTATGTGTTGCCTCGTTTTTGTGAATGGTTACACTTGCAGAGTTGCTTAACTTTTACAAGCACTTTACTACTTAATTTAGAATCTCGAACGGTCGGGATTTGTAATCTAGTCACTGCCTAAGTTGCAGGTAAGGAGCTTTTTCGCTGCTCCAAAGGTTGGCTAGCTGCCAAAAAAAAAAAAAAATTATATATATACAGGTCCTTCTCAAAAAATTAGCATATAGTGTTAAATTTCATTATTTACCATAATGTAATGATTACAATTAAACTTTCATATATTATAGATTCATTATCCACCAACTGAAATTTGTCAGGTCTTTTATTGTTTTAATACTGATGATTTTGGCATACAACTCCTGATAACCCAAAAAACCTGTCTCAATAAATTAGCATATTTCACCCATCCAAGCAAATAAAAGTGTTTTTTAATAACAAACAAAAAAACCAACAAATAATAATGTTCAGTTATGCACTCAATACTTGGTCGGGAATCCTTTGGCAGAAATGACTGCTTCAATGCGGCGTGGCATGGAGGCAATCAGCCTGTGACACTGCTGAGATGTTATGGAGGCCCAGGATGCTTCAATAGCGGCCTTAAGCTCATCCAGAGTGTTGGGTCTTGCGTCTCTCAACTTTCTCTTCACAATATCCCACAGATTCTCTATGGGGTTCAGGTCAGGAGAGTTGGCAGGCCAATTGAGCACAGTAATACCATGGTCAGTAAACCATTTACCAGTGGTTTTGGCACTGTGAGCAGGTGCCAGGTCGTGCTGAAAAATGAAATCTTCATCTCCATAAAGCATTTCAGCCGATGGAAGCATGAAGTGCTCCAAAATCTCCTGATAGCTAGCTGCATTGACCCTGCCCTTGATGAAACACAGTGGACCAACACCAGCAGCTGACATGGCACCCCACACCATCACTGACTGTGGGTACTTGACACTGGACTTCAGGCATTTTGGCATTTCCTTCTCCCCAGTCTTCCTCCAGACTCTGGCACCTTGATTTCCGAATGACATGCAAAATTTGCTTTCATCAGAAAAAAGTACTTGGGACCACTTAGCAACAGTCCAGTGCTGCTTCTCTGTAGCCCAGGTCAGGCGCCTCTGCCGCTGTTTATGGTTCAAAAGTGGCTTTACCTGGGGAATGCGGCACCTGTAGCCCATTTCCTGCACACGCCTGTGCACGGTAGCTCTGGATGTTTCCACACCAGACTCAGTCCACTGCTTCCTCAGGTTCCCCAAGGTCTGGAATCGGTCCTTCTCCACAATCTTCCTCAGGGTCCGGTCTCCTCTTCTCGTTGTACAGCGTTTTCTGCCACATTGTTTCCTTCCAACAGACTTACCATTGAGGTGCCTTGATACAGCACTCTGGGAACAGCCTATTTGTTGAGAAATTTCTTTCTGGGTCTTACCCTCTTGCTTGAGGGTGTCAATGATGGCCTTCTTGACATCTGTCAGGTCGCTAGTCTTACCCATGATGGGGGTTTTGAGTAATGAACCAGGCAGGGAGTTTATAAAAGCCTCAGGTATCTTTTGCATGTGTTTAGAGTTAATTAGTTGATTCAGAAGATTAGGGTAATAGGTCGTTTAGAGAACCTTTTCTTGATATGCTAATTTATTGAGACAGGTTTTTTGGGTTATCAGGAGTTGTATGCCAAAATCATCAGTATTAAAACAATAAAAGACCTGACAAATTTGAGTTGGTGGATAATGAATCTATAATATATGAAAGTTTAATTGTAATCATTACATTATGGTAAATAATGAAATTTAACACTATATATGCTAATTTTTTGAGAAGGACCTGTATATATATTTTTTTTTTTTTGTATTTGACCAAACATTTTTCAAAACATGGAGTGGAGGTAAAAATTCTTGGAAAACTACAAATGAACAAGTAAGAGAAAATTGAAAATGAACTAGTGGAGGAGGCTGCCTGCGTATTCAGACTGGTTTCCTTCTCCGTGAAATTGGCACTATAACTGGTCAGGCTTTTATCAGTCCCTCAGCTGTCCTATATTGCCTCAGACTATATATTAAGCTCTCCTTCACTCAATTAGGGTCTCTAGTCTCCTCTCGCTGCTATAGTGGGGCAGTCGGGGGTCCCTGGGGCTCCTATTGCCTCCTGTTAGCCAGTTCAAGCTTGGCCTAATTGATACTTCTCTTCTGTGCAGGTAAAGTCCTTATTCATGGGAATGCAGGAATCTCCCGCAGTGCTGCCTTGGTTATTGCCTATATCATGGAAACCTTCGGAATAAAATACAGGTAATAAACGTAACTGCAACTGAAAGGGTTAATCAGTTCTCTAAAACTGCTAACTTCTTAATTGGAGCTGTGTAGATCTCTATGCCGGGATCTCTGAGCCTAAAGTGATCTAATAATCTGCACAGAACATTTAGTCTGATAATTGGAGGTTTACTTTGCATGCTAATTCTCAATACATTTTGTGGTTACTGAGGTCCTAAAATAACAATTACCTTTCAGTCTGCAAACTTAATTCCTCTTCAGTCATTTCCATCCCAGTGATGTCTAAAAATGTTCCTCCCGTGGAAGTGTCCCCCCGAGTATTAGGGTGATGTGAGGTCTGGGTACCCAAGCAACCTTACACATAGCTTTTATGTGCTGTTCAGCTTTTATCGGCACAGCCTGAGACTGTTCATACTTTCCACTCCCTACTCTGATCTCTGTACAGCCCCGCCTGCTACGATCTACAACCCTGAGAGAACAAAAGGGGTAAGAGCAAAGAAATATTGCGATTTTTAATGGAATTATTTTTTATTAGAAAGCACTTTGCTTAAGACAAACACTCTGCAGTCAAAAAATTTAACAGGAGACTAAAAATAATTGCTTAACTGTTTGCTGGACAAAATATGACCTTTAAAATCTTATAAAAGTTCAGAATAGCGTCTAATGTTGGCAATGGTTGTGGCATGGTGCGCTCACTGAATTGTCACATTTTACTCCTAGGGATGCCTTCACCTACGTCCAAGAAAGAAGGTTCTGCATTAATCCCAATGCTGGATTTGTTCATCAACTTCAGGTATTGAGATTAGATAATTTTCCTGATTGGGGTTAGTGATCCTTGCTGTGCAGGTCTGCCATCATAGTAATGTAATAGGGCGACCACTAATGAGGGGGCACCTGGCGTGTCGGAGACTGCCCTTTATCAGACTGATGATTTTAGAAGATGGCTTACAAGCCTTATTGGGAGATCTGGGTCCACAACCCTCTGTGAAAATTCGCCATCCTGCTGTCTGCATTAACCCATCGCTGCCACATCAGATCCCGCGCTTTCACAGATGGTGGTGGGATCCCACTCTGCATGGTCAATTCCATAACTTGGAAGTTTAAACAATACTTTTCCCCAGAAAGTCTGATTCTTCAGGGGTGTTGGTGACAATGGAACACTCCTGACTATATATTTAGACAAATCACCGATCTGAAGCTTTAATGTAAAGGGCAGCCGCCCGACTGGTGATGGCCATAGATTTACTTTATCGGCCCTGCGGCTGTTGCCTGTACATGCTAATGTGTTCCCGTAGGAGTTCCTGGTGGTCAATGTGGTATTGCGTCTTGTGAACTGACGTGTATACAGATATAACCAGTGGCCGGTGATCACTGCTGCCGTAAAGGCCCCTTCACATTTAGCGACGCTGCAGCGATACCGACAACGATCCGAATCGCTGCAGCGTCGCTGTTTGGTCGCTGGAGAGCTGTCACACAGACCGCTCTCCAGCGACCAACGATGCCGGTAACCAGGGTAAACATCGAGTAACTAAGCGCAGGGCCGCTTAGGTTTTTCCACCAACATAGAAGAGGATTCTTTACTGTTAGGGCAGTGAGAATCTGGAATTGCTTGCCTGAGGAGGTGGTGATGGCGAACTCAGTCGAGGGGTTCAAGAGAGGCCTGGATGTCTTCCTGGAGCAGAACAATATTGTATCATACAATTATTAGGTTCTGTAGAAGGACGTAGATCTGGGTATTTATTATGATGGAATATAGGCTGAACTGAATGGACAAATGTCTTTTTTCGGCCTTACTAACTATGTTACTATGTTACCCTGGTTACCATGCTAAAAGTAAAAAAAAAACAAACACTACATACTTCCCTACAGCTGTCTGTCCTCCAGCGCTGCGCTCTGCTTCTCTGCTCTCCTCCTGTACTGTCTGGGAGCCGGAAAGCAGAGCGGTGACGTCACCGCTCTGCTTTCCGGCTCACAGCCAGTACAGGAGGAGAGCAGAGCGCAGCGCTGGAGGACAGACAGCTGTAGGGAAGTATGTAGTGTTTGTTTTTTTTTACTTTTAGCATGGTAACCAGGGTAAACATCGGGTTACTAAGCGCGGCCCTGCGCTTAGTTACCCGATGTTTACCCTGGTTACCAGTGAAGACATCGCTGGATCGGTGTCACACACGCCGATCCAGCGATGTCTCCAGGGAGTCCAGCGACGAAATAAAGTTCTGGACTTTATTCAGCGACCAACGATCTCCCAGCAGGGGCCTGATCGTTGGTCGCTGTCACACATAACGATTTCATTAACGATATCGTTGCTACGTCACAAATAGCAACGATATCGTTAACAATATCGTTATGTGTGAAGGTACCTTTAGTTTCTTTATGCTGTGATCTAATGATGAAATGAGATTGAGGTATAGAACGTGTGAATATTGCTTTATAGCCCAGTTCATGAGCTATACCTTGTGTGTAGGGTGTCCGGCTATGAACAATATTGTTCACTAGTACTGATGTGGTTATCACACAGTGCACACTGATGCATTTCTTAATTTTCATGCTGTTTTTGTTGCTCCATACATTAATCTTCCTTGTAGCTGCCATTTATCCTTCTCTAATCCTTTCCTTCTGCAGGAATATGAAGCCATCTATCTAGCAAAATTAACCATCAAAATGATGTCTCCTCTGCAGTTGGGGAGGACGTTCTCGTTACAGTCCGGTGCTGCAGGTAAGTCATTGTATACCGAGCAGAAGATTATGTTGGAGATCTGAACTCGAGCCCCCATCCATGATACTTGTAGTAAATCAGTGACAGACCTAGGTTTCTTTTAAAGGGAACCTGTCAGCAGGATTGTTCTGAGTATCCTACAGACTGTGTCATGTCGGTGCCGGTATACTGATTAGGCCAAGGTCACACTTGTGAGTGTGATGCTAGAAACTCCCACATCAATACCCGGCACTCAGAACCGGAGTGTGCAGCTGCATAGAAATACATGCCCCTGCACGCTCCGGTCCGAGTGCCAGCAGCAGTGCCGGGTATTAATGCGAGAGACTCCTGTGAGTTTCTCACATCACACTCGAAGTGTGACCCCGGCCTTACAATGATACCTGGTGATGAAATCCATCTTGTGGAATCTATATCTTCAGTTTTGAGTTAATGGTATGCTCGTGCTCTGGGGCGGAGCTGTTGGAGTGTTCTGGTATTTATAATGCAGAGTGCTGACAGGTCACTGATCCCTCACTGCCCTGCCCCCTAGTTTACATTATGAACATCTGTACATACTGAAAAGAGAAATCTTCTGCAGGGAGGCGCCGGCCGTGGCTCCTGCTCTACAACATAATCACGCTTTGTGTCCTAGTAATAAATGTTCATGTTGATGAAGTGCAAAAGAAGAATTTGAAAATGGCACCTGCGCAGTAGCAGCTATCAGGTCCTGTGTCTGTATATAGAGGCAATTGCCAAGAGCTGCTACAAGAGCAGCGCCATCTTGAAGGAGGACATTTTTTTTTTTTTTTTCTGTTTTTCCCTTCTACAGCAAGGTGCCATTGGCGCCTGCATAATTAAAGCTATCGGATCCCTATACACACCGGTGCCATTTTCAATTATTTTTTTATTATATATAGCGCTAACATATTCTGCAGCACTTTACACACATTATCATCAATGTCACCAATGGGGCTAACCATCTAAATTCCCTATCAGTATGTCTTTGGAATGTGGGAGGAAACCAGAGAACCCTGAGAACCTGCGCAAACACAGGGAGAATATACAAACGCCTTACAGATGCTGTCCTTGGTGGGATTTGAACCCAGGACTCCTCCAGCGCTGCGAGGCTGCGGTACTAACCACTGAGTCACCGTACTTTCTCATCTGCCTGCAGGAGATTTCTCTTTTCTTTTCAGTATGTACAAATATACATTATGCAAACTGGGGGGGCGGGGCAATGAGTGATCAGCAACCTGTCTGCATTATGAATACCTAATCAGCACCACATGACGACCCCCAACCCCCCCCCCCCCTCACGCCACCCCAGAGCTCGAGCAGATCATTGATTCAAAACTACAAATAAAGATTCCACAACAACCATAAGACAGATTTCATCACCAGGTATCAGTGTAATCAGTATAACGGCGCCGACCTGACACTGTCATTACTGAGCATAATCCTGCTGAGGGGCACCTTAACCCCTACTCGACCTCAGACTTATAGGTTTGTCCAAGGTCTTGTCTCTGCCTTTGCAGGCTTCTGCGCTGAGCCCGCATCTTTCCCTGCACATAAGAGCTGATCAGCTGCTATAAGCCACTGCATTTAACACTTGCCAGAAACGTGTCACAAGATCCGCCAGTCGGTGCTCCTGTCGCGTGATAGCAGGGCGCCAATGGGTTGTCAGGACAACTGGAGATCTGCAGAAGACCCCCATGCCTGAAGCTGTGAATCTTCCATGAACGTAGGCCCATGGCCGGCTTTCATAGATCACGATTTTTGCTACCCATAGCAGGGCTGAGTCATTGCTATATATGGCACATGCAATTGGATTATTGCAGCTTCAAGTCTCCTAAAGGGACTATTGAAACAAGTAAAAAAATAAAAAATAAAAATAAAGATAAAAAAATATATTAAAACACATTCAAATCACCCCATTCAAAATAAAACAATTAAAACTTCTCACATTTGGAATCACTGCATTAAGAAACGTTCGATCTATTAAAATGTACAGTAAATTAATCAGATCGGTAAATGGTGTAACAAGAAGAAAATCAAAGCTCCAAAGTTACATTTTATTGGCCTCTGCAACATTGCAATGAAATGCGATAAAAGCCTTGTATCTACCCCCAAACGGTATCAATAAAAACGTCAGCTCAGTGCCCAAAAATAAGCCCTCACTGAGCCCCAGATCACAAAAAATGAAGATGCTACGGATCTCGGAAAATGGCGACATGAGCTACATTTTATTTTTTTCTTTAATTTTATTAAAACTTTTGAATTTTGGTTTTCAAAACTTCACCACTTAAAAAAAAAAAAAAAAAAAAAAGAACCTAGACATGTTTGGTATCAACGAACTTTTAGTGACCCGAAGAATCATAATGTCAGGTCATTTTTAGCATTTAGTGAACATGGTAAATAAAATCCTGATTACACACCCACTAAATAGACTAAATTTATATACAGGATGAGGTTTATATATGAGGAACGGAGAGGCACAGAAACATACAGTACTCATGAGTTTACCACCTGAGTACTTATACCCTGCAGTGGTCATAAGCATAGCGGCCCCAGGCTTACTTCTTGCTTTTCTTCTGCTTTTAGGTAGCCTGAAGCGAACGCTCGAAGAGGAAGATGAGTTTGGGAGTATGCACACATCTGCAGCTCCTGATGGCTGAGGTCCAGCCCGACCCACAGGAGCCGGCGTAACGGCACGGCTCACATCACCTTATGTCCGGGTGCTGCTATTGTCCTTTCTAAACCATCACTGAACTTTCCATGGATGAGTGGATTTCACTGATTGTTTTACTGCTTTTTACACGGCTGTTTTACTGAGGGAAAAAAAACCCATTATTTTGATGTGCAAAGAGGTATTACTGCAATAAGGCACTTTTTTCATACTTGAAGTTTTTTCTTTTTTTTTTTTTTCTATAATATAAAGTAATTTCATGCAATGCAACCGATGGGAGGGAGACTTGTTTCTACCTAAAAATTATTTAATTTATAAGAGAAGAAAAGCTTTAGTATTGAAACGTTTGCTAAACTTTTTTGTTTTGTAAATACATTTTATAGGTTTAGAAATTCTGGAAATTTTTAACAAATCACATTCTCTACACCCCGGAGCATTTGGGGCAGATTGTACACTGTTGATATAACCTTCTAAAATTCAGTCCTTTTTTTATGCAATTTATATTGTGGCTTTGGCCTGAGGGGGTTAAAAAATAAAAATAAAAACAGGAACTGAGCTGGTTCCTCCATAACAGATTGTTCTGATGTTTTTCAATAAACATGTAAATTTACTATGGAAATACTGAGTCCTGTGATGTGTGACCTGAAAAAGTGCAATGGAGGCATCATTCGTAAGTAGACAAATATCAGCCTGATGGGTGGCTGATAACTGGGAACAATAGATTTCTGAAGTCACTTTTGAAAACTGAAATTTGGCAATTTTATTTTCTGCCTCGGTTTGCAGTGACTTTTCTAGTCTGTTTTGTAAAATAACTCCCATCATACCTGCGCAGCTAAAGATTAGAGACCACTCTACGAGCTATGTACATCTGGAGGTAAAATGTGGTGTTTGCGCTAAAAAGGCATTTTATACTCCGTCTTACCAAACTATATGTATCTTGTAGTGCAGAGGAAGCTCCCACTGATGGAGGGGAATGCTGACACCTTGTCCTTCCCGATCACAAGGAACAGCTGTTTTTGCACCTGCCCAACACTGATCAGTCTGATCAGTGCAGAAGAGTGCACTGCCAGGAGCTGCAGATCTTCAGCTGAAGGAGACCTGCGGTGATGTGTATACTGGACCCGAGTCATCAAAGCTTTTACCAGAATTCTCGCATGAAAGATTTGACAAGTTAAAAAATTTTTAAGTGTGATTTGTACCCTGCAAAACTTTTGGGCAGGTATGTCAAAACAAACAAACAAAAACCTGGAAAAAACTTTTTCCAAAATAAGTGTACTATTTTTTTCATGGGAAGTGAATATTTAAATCCCCTCAAAACTTGGTGTGACTGCCCTTTGTCTTTACTCCACGTTCTTGTACTCAGATTTTTAAGGAACTCTGCGGGGAAATTATCACATATCTGAGAGCTAATCACATATCTGCTGTGTAAGGCTTGTGGAGATCCTTCTGTCTCTCACAGATTATTTATCATTTATGCTTTGCTTATATATCGCCATCATATTCCACAGAGCTTTACAGACCTCATAATCACTGCCCCATTGAGCTCACAATCGACAATCCTCATCAGTATGTCTTTGGGAGGACATCATGGAAAGCGAGGCCATGCCCATGTAGAACTCATACATACCCTCCGGTCCCAGATCTGAAACCATCGAATCCCCCCAGTGTGCTGGGTGATTCAAAGTCTTTGCTCACACAGTGACTCCTGCCTCATTGGTTTTTAGTGGACAACCCCTTTAATTACCTGCCTGTTTCTCAGCAACGAGGATACCAAGAAATGGTTAATCTTGAGGACCATAACTTGGTGCAGCAGATGAGACACATCTAGCCTACCTTCAAAATTGAAAGATTGTAGTAAGAAATCCCAGGTATAAGGTGCTCCCAGAATGGAAATGAGTGATAAATTGGGGTATTAACAAAGTAGCTGTGATGTAAAAGATTGTTTTAATTTTGCTTTTAAAATAAAATCTTTCAGCTGCTATCAGCCTTCCTTGCGTTGTTTTAATTTTGTTTAACCCCTTCATGACATATGTATGCATCATAGGCTGTGTTCCTGCACTGAGCCCACATGGTTTCCGGCACATGTCAACTAACAGCCGCGTGTGGAATTGTGATCCACACACGGCTGTTGGCAATCTGACAGCGGCATTTACCATGATTGTGCCAGAAGTACGTGACTAAACTTGTCCATTGCCCCTGTCACATGATCGCGGGGCGCTGATGGGTTGACATCACAATCTGGGGTCTGCAGGAGACCCCTGTGGTCATTGCTGCTCTGCTATGAGCGTCACCCTATGGCTGGCGTTCATAGCAGATGCTTTATTCGGTCTCCCATGACAGCTCCACTAGAGGGGATCCGACCTTCAGGGACAGGAAACCTACAAACCTAAAAGGCCAGCACCTCTCTCCCGCATCAGTTGGTTTCCTTTCACTGACTGGTGAACCTCTTCAGACATACCTTTTGGAAGAGGGTAGAAGAGTGGAGATGTACCCAGGTCAGCTCAGGCAGCGGGGGTCCCCTGCCTCGGCCTGTCTGGTGTGCTGGAAGCACCACACGGCAGGGGAACTGCAGGTGTAAGTATCAGCAGAGGAAGGGGCCTCCGGGAAGGAGTGTGTGCTTGAGGATGCTCCATCGCCGCAGGTGCAAGGTGAGTATGTGCTGCGGGGGGTCTGTCTTGTGGGACTGCGCCAGGCTCGCGGCAGTGTTTTTGATCCTGGGTCTGGTCCAACTGTGCTATCCTTTGTGGTGTGCCGCGCCCTGCTGGATGCATTTTCCTCCTGCACTGGCCTTGCTTCGGTCTCTCTAGCGTCTGGTACGGAGAAGATGCAGCATCTGGCGTACTCTGATGTCGCGGCCTAGGTGTGACACTGTCATGGGGCATGCACAGTGGGTGCCACGAGCTTCCCTTGTTGCGGCCGGACGTGCACCTGTGATGTGCCTTAAAGATGGAGTAGCGTGGGGGGGCGGAGGATGGGAGTGGCGGTGAGGCTGCAGTCGCGTGATTGGACTGGTTGGCGCTCACTGCTCTTGGACCTGGGGGTGCTTTCACCGAGGGGGTCGCACAGCAGCCTATAGGATGGCGTCGGGCAGACCATCTGGAAATCCCGCTGGCCCCGGCCAGGGGTGGTACTGGAAAAGTGGTATGGCCAGGGCTACAAAAGGAGGCTGGGACAAAGGCCAGGTGCTTCTAGGCCCATATTCCAAGTATGGAGTCACCTGAGCAGCAGATGCGGCAGCAGTCACCAGACCAGCAACATCAGCAGCACCAGATGGAGAACCCCAGATAAATGTCACCCGACATTGATCACAAAGTGTGACAGCTTGTGGTCGTAGCGGTGGCGCAAAAGAAAAGAGCACTGGACGAGTCTCGAACTCATAAGGACGATCCTTCGGCTGAGAGGCCCCTTGAGGAATGGTACCGTAATCAGTTACATGTCACTGGTAAGTGATCTTCGTGAAAGTTCACTTGGTGATGTAGCTCTCCCCTTGTCTCTCCATATTTTATTAGGGGAAGAAGTGTACCTCTAAGGCCAAACACAGGGAGTGTGCGGTTTACAGTGTTCCGCTACCTGACCACTATGAAGAAATTATGCCAGCTTTGCATCCAGCAGATGGTGGTGGAGGAGACTCCAAGCTTTACCTCCACTTTGAGGGAAATGGTTAGAGCAGAGGTCAGGGGTTCAGTAAGATCCCTTTCCCAGGAGATGCCAGAGCCAGCTCTCCGGTGTCAAGGTCTGAGAGTGACTCTGGAGAGATCATTTCTACTTCATCCTCATCAGAGCCCCAGTCAAGCCGTTCCTGCCTTCCGCTTGAGCAAGTGGACCGGCTGCTGAAAGCGGTTAATGGCACAATGGGTATCGTAGAGCCCTGGACGGAAAAATCTATGCAGGCCGTAATGTTCAGGGGTCTGGATAGGAAGGTTTGTAGGTCCTTTCCGCTTAATGATGAAATCCATGCACTGATTGCCCATGAGTGGAAGAAGCCTGAAAGGAAGGGGTCTCTGCCTACAGCTTTTAAGAGGAGGTACCCGTTTGAGGAATCAGCCTCGTCCTTATGGGATAAGGCCCTGAAGCTGGACACAGCAATTGTTAAAGCCTCCAGGAAAACTTCTCTACCGTTTTGAGGACATGGGTAGTTTAAAGGACCCATTGGACAGAAAGGCAAAGGTTTTTATGAAAGGCGCCAGGGAAACATCGGCAGGGTCCCTTAGATCAGCAGTAGCAGCTACCTGCACTGCTAGGTCATTAAAGGACTGGTTAGACCGGTTGGAGGAGCAGCTAAAGGAGAAAGCTTTGAGAGATATTATCCTGTCTTCCCTTCCCATGATTCAGGGAGCGGTGGCCTTTCTATCAGACGCTTCAGCGGACTCTGTTAGGCTAGCAGCAAGAACAGTGGCCCTTTCCAATGCTGCACGCAGAGACCTATTGCTAAAATGCTGGCATGGGGATATTCAAGCCAGCTCTGAATTATGCAGTATCCCTTGTGAAGGAGGACCTCTGTTTGGGCCTGTATTGGATGAACTCTTGGAGAATGTAGGAGACGGCAAGAAAAGGTTTTGTAGCCTGGCAGGTGGTTTGTACAGGCGTGACTCCGGTAGGTGGTGGTCCAGCTGTAAGAGGTCATCTAGGGATAAAGTTAGATTGGACAGTAAAAAGAAAGGTGTAGGCTATATGTTTGGCTCTTCCTGAGATCGCAGGAAACCGCCTCAATGACTGTTGGCCCAGGTGAGGGGTGGCTCTTGGATTTCTACCCGGCCTGGTCAGAGATTTTGGACAGTGCATGGATACAGGGTGTCATCAGCATAGGTCTTAAGTTTGAGTTCCTGAAATTGCCTCAAGACCAGTTTTAAATTGACTACCACTCGTTCTTCACCAGCAGAGCAGGCACTGGAATCTGAGGTCCTGGAACTACGGCAGAAAGCAATCCTGATAGACGTTCCTGTGTCAGAAAGAAGTACAGGGTTCTATTCCCCCCCTCTTACTAAGAAACCAGACTGTTCCTTTCAGACCATTGCTAACCTGTGGGGTCTAAATAAATTCTTATTGGTGCGATCCTTTAAGATGGAATCAGTGAGGTCAGCAATAAAGTTGCTCTTTAAGGATTGCTTCATGGTAGTATTAGATCTCAAAGACGCTTACTATCACATTCCAATGCATGTGGCGTTCCAGCAGTATCTTTGTGGCAGTATCCCTGGGAGGTGTGATAAATCATTTTCAGTTTAGAGACCTTCCGTTTGACATCGCCATTGCTCCTCGGGTATTCACTATAGTTACGGAGGTGATGGCACGTCTCCATGAGCAGGACATACTGGTGGTCCCCTATCTAGATGACTTTCTAATCATTGGCTGCTCACTCCAGCACTGCAGGTCTCAATTGGAGGTGGTAATATCGGTTTTAGAGAATTTGGGGTGGCTTAATAACTTTAAAAAGTCACGGTTAGCGCCCCTAAGTGTGCAGGAGTTTCTTGGTCTTGTCCTGGACTCCGGGGTGCAGGAGTGTCTAGCACAGTCAAAGGTGGACATTCAATGTCTGGTGCAGAGGGCGGTGAATAATCCATCCTTGTCCCTTAGAGAGGCAATGTCACTCCTAGGCTCACTTACATCCTGCATTCTGGCAGTGTGCTGTAGCCAATTTCATACTAGAGCCCTGCAGTGGGAGGTGTTACATAATCAGCGTCGGCTAGAAGGAGACCTCGAGAAGAAATTTTGTCCCCCTTTACCATGAATTCCCTACGTTGGTGGTTAAAAGTATCAAATCTCTCTAAAGGGGTTCCCTGGGTAAACCATATCTCCCAAATTTACTACAGGGGTTGGGTGCATATGGGGGAGGTGTGGGTTCAGGGGGTTTGGTCACTTTTGGAGCAGGAGGCATCATCTAATCTGAAGGAGCTGTTGGCTGTGGAACGGGCACTAAGAGCTGCTTATATCCCTGCAGGGTCGACATGTCAGTGTTCTCAATCAAGTTACTGTAGCCTATATCAACCATAACGGGGGAACTTGATCTGGGTCTTTGATGGTCGTGACGGATTGTATTTTTCAGATGGCCAAAACTCATCTGTCATTAACATGCCTGCACATAAGGAAAAGAAAACGTCATAGCCGACTTTTAAGCCACTACAAGCTCAGGCAGGGGTAATGGGCGTTGAAAAAGACTATCTTCGATCAGATTGTACAGATGTGGGGGTCCCCGGACATAGACTTGTTCGCCAACAGAGGGAACAGGAAAGTACAGTGGTTTTGTTCCTTAAACCCCATGGAAGACCCATACACTGTGGATGCCCTCCTAATCCCATGGGACTTCAGGCTGGCATATGCCTTTCCCCCGATAGCCCTGATTCCGTTAGTTCTAAGGACGGTGCGGGAAGACAGGGCATCCATAATTCTGTTAGCCATTGTTTTGCTGAATAATAAAGATGTCATCAACCCATGGGTTCTCCCGGACCTCCTAGATTTCCTGTCACAGGATCTGACTTTCCATCCACAAGTGTCCAACTTCCATCTGATGGTGTGGAGTTTGAGAGGGCACTGCTGAGGGAGAAAGGGTTTTCTCGATGCTTGGTAGATACTTTGCTAAAAAGTAGGAAAGCATCCACAACTAGGATTTACGCCAGAACTTGGAGAAAGTTCCTGTCAGTTTCGGGTGGAAATTGGGGGGGAAAGTCAAAATAAGCCAGGTGTTGGAGTTCCTACAGAGGGGCTTGGAAATGGGTCTGGCCACGAGCATTCCTAGAGTCCAAGTGTCGGCGTTAGCAGCCATGTGTAATTCGGATCTAGCAAGCAATTACTGGGTATCCAGATTTTAGAGCAGAGGCTAGATCTCGGCCCATCCTTTAGCAGAGCTTGGGACTTGAACTTAGTGCTAACTACTTTGACAGAGGCCCCTTTTTAATCTATTGAGGTATCCCCGATAAAGGTTTTATCTCTAAAGTCTGCCCTTTTAGTTGCACTAACGTTGGCTCGGAGAGTTAGCGATATGCAGGCCCTGTCTAGGCAACCTCCGAATACCCAGTTTAGGGATGATAGCGTTGTCTTAAGGTACCGTCACACTCAGCAACTTTGCAAAGAGAACAACAACAATCCATGACGTTGCAGCGTCCTGGATAGCGATCTCGTTGTGTTTGACACGCAGCAGCGATCTGGATCCCGCTGTGCCAGCGCTGGTCGGAGCTAAAAGTCCAGAACTTTATTTCGTCACCAGGTCGGCGTGTATCGTCATGTTTGACATAAAAAGCAACGATGCCAGCAACAAGCATAGGGCCCCTAGATGTGTGTCGGATCGGTACACTCCGGCTGTTTGACATGGAGCTAACAACCAGCGAGAACAAGAAGTGAGTCGCCGTTACGTCACTGGATCGCTCCTACATCGTTCTGGAGTTGCTGAGTTTGACGTCTCAACAGCAACGCTCCAGCGATCTAGCTTAGGTCGGCTCGTTGTCTATATCGCTGCAGCGTCGCTGAGTGTGACGGTACATTTAAAACCAGATGCCCTGTATCTGCCGAAAGTCTCTTCCAGATATTCCACAGGCTGCAGGAGATAGTCCTGCCTTCCTTTTGTGCTAATCCTACCAATCAAAAAAAAAAAAAGGCTCCACTCTTTAGATGTTAGGAAGTGCCTTCTTACTTGTATCTCAGTAACCGACCCATGAAAGAAGGAAAGCTCCTTATTTGTGTCCTTTCAGGGGTTAGGAAAGGGCTTAGAATCTCTAAAAGTACCTTAGCAAGGTGGATTAGGGAGGCAATTTCCTTGCCATACACAGTGAGTGGCACTGCTGTTCCAAAGGATTTAAAGGTGTACTCCACCCGAGACGTGGCAGCATCCTGGGCGGAGAGGTCGGAAGTGTCGATTGAGGACATATGTAAGGTGGCTATGTGGTTCTCTCCATCCACGTTCTTCAAACATTATAGACTGGATTTGGGTGGCTCTTCTGATCTCACATTTGGGAGAAGGTTGCTTGAAGCAGTAGTCCCTCCCTAGTTTCTTTACATCTCTGTCCTTCTCTCACGGTGCTGTCATGGGAGACCAAATAAATGCTTAACTACTTACCAGTAGTGGTGTTTTTCGGATACCATAACAGCACCCTTCTATTCCCTCTCTTCACGTGTGGGTGAGTACTAATTGGGGCTTGACGTTTCTACACGTGTGAAAGATGTATTAGTTTAAAGATGTTGTATATATTTTGCTACTAACCTGGGAGGTCCTCTCATGCTCTGTAATCCAACTGATGCAGGAGAGCGGTGCCGCCCTTTTATGTCTGTAGGTTTCCTGTTCCTGAAGGGTGGATCCCCTCTCTCGTGGTGCTGTCATGGTATCTGAAAAACACCGCTACCAGTAAGTAGCTAAGCATTTTTGCCACATATAGCAGGGCTTCAGCTCTGTGTAGCAGAGGCGATCGATTTAACAAATAATCCCTGTGTACACATATATGCTATATCTTAATGTAGACAATGAAAAAACCTAAGCTCCAAACAAGGGAGATGAAGTAACTTGTAAAAAGTGCATGTGTAGGGGGCATGAACAGCCGTACAGCCAGCTCTTCCCTCTCCTAGTGTATCCTCACCCACCCCCTGCAGACTGTGAGCCCTCGCGGGCAGGGTCCTCCCTCCTTATGTACTCGTGTGCCTTGTTATCTGCTCATGTTTAATGTATTTGTCTATATTTGCCCCGTATTCACATGTAAAGCGCCATGGAATAAATGGCGCTATAAAAATGTATAATAATAATAATAATAATAAATAATGTCCTGACTGTTCATGTGAGTGGACGCATAGAAGAGTGCTCCTGCTGCTAACATCCTGTGCAGACGCTGCTGACCGGGCTTTTCTGCCACATACCGGCTGGCTGAGGGTCTGAGGAGTGCGGCGGTGGTCCCGATGTGAGCGGACATGACCAGAAGGCGGAAAAAGGACATGGGAGCTGGCGATGCAGGAGCCAGCCAAGATGGCGCCGAGGCCAGAGAGGACGCTGATGAGGTGAACGCCGCATGTCAGAGGTGCATGGAGGTCGCGGCAAGGCTTCAGCAGTTTGCCAGAGTGGAAGGAGCGGAGGAGGCAGAGAAGGAAGCTGGAGCTGATATGGAGGAGGAGAATGTGATCCCGGCAGGACAGCATGAGGTACAGAAGGGGAGGGACAAGAGCAGCATGGTGGGGGCAATGGGGGGATCTGAAGATATGACACAGGAAGATGAGCCGACCCTCAACGATGTCTTTTCACTGGTCTCCTCATGCAAGCAGTCCCTAAATACTCTGACCCTTCAGATGCAGGAGGTCAAAGGGGAAACAGCACAGATAAATGCAGCCCTGCAAAAGATGGACAGACGCATGGGGGTGGTGGAAGAGAGGGTGAGCACTGCAGAAGACCACATAGTAAAACTGCAAAAAGCGGAGAAAAAGTTCGCCCAAGCAATATCAGAGCTGACCGCCAAAAATGAGGATTTGTAAAACAGATCCAGAAGGAATAATATACGTATAGTGGGGCTGCCTGAAAAAACTGAGGGGAGAAACCCCACTGAGTTTATTGAAAACTGGCTGATGGAGAAAATTGGTGGCACAGTGCTGACAAAAGTATTTGCTGTTGAGAGAGCTCATAGGGTCCCGCCGCAGCCCCCTGCCCTAGGAGCGAATCCCCGTACCATGCTTGCCAAAATACTGAACTACAGGGACAGAGACATTATACTTAGAAAGGCCAGAGAAACGGAGGACCTGACGGCTGGAGGTCAAAGGATTGCTATCTACCCGGCTTATTCTGCTGCGGTTCAGAAACAGGATGAAGTTCACTGGGGTCAAGAGACGACTGAGGGAACTGGGAGTGCAATACTCTATGCTGTTCCCTGCAAAGTTAAGAGTGGTGGCTTTTGACAAAACCCACTTTTTCCTGACACCTGAGGACGCTACCCAGTGGATTGACACTAATGCTAAAAAACTTAAAGGAAAAGGCGATTGACTTTTAGGGGAGATCTGGATAGGAGATGTCTCTCCGGCGCTGGAGGAGGGACCTGTGTTTAATAGTATAATTGCTAAAGGATGGGCAACTGCTGAGGGCTGAGCTGGGCCGCATTGAGGGAAGGGCCGGCAGGGGCAGTAATGGTTAATAAGTATGGGAGAGGAGGGTTATGCGGGGTGCTTACTGCAAGTTTGTAGTTTTTCTACATGTTAATATATGTTGAAATGTTCTGTTGTGTTTTTAAAAAAAAAAACTGAGGGAAATCCTGATCTTTATAGCAGCGGGAGGTGAGCGTAAAGCAAGAGAGAGTGTTCACAATGGGCGATGGAGCCCCACTCTTGATAAGAGGCAGAATGTGTAGCACTGGGAGGGATAGGGGGGTAAGTTGGGTTTGGGTGGGTGGGAGGAATTAGACAGCTCATACCTGGGAGTGAAGATACTATGAAGGATGATGAGTCACACAATGGGGGGCCGCATTAAGATATTGAGTTGGAATGTAAGAGGCCTTGCGGATAAGCCCAGGCAGGCAGCGAGTTTGCAGTATGTTCGAGATCAGAGAGCTTCAATGATATGCCTGCAGGAGACGCACTTGGTGCGGGAGAGGGTGGATGTATTAAATAGGTGCTGGATACAGAGGGCATATCATTCTACCTTCTCCACGTATTCTAGGGGTGGGTCCGTGTTGGTACCCGTGGGAGTGCAGTATGAAGAGATGAAAGTACAGGTGGATGTGGATGGTCAGTATGTGGTGGTAAAATAAATGGAGTGTTGATGTATATAGCGGCAATGTGTATTCCGCCCCAATATTCAGGTAAGAAAATTAGAGAGGTGTTGGAACGGGTAGAACGCTGGGGCCCGACACCATTTCTAATCATTGGGAATCTTAATATATGTGATAACTTTTGGGACAAAAATAAAAATTCCCAGAATAGGACGGGGGGACACATTACTACGTTTGGGACTTATATTTGTGAAATTGGTATGACTGACCTATGGAGAGTTAGACACGTTGGGGAAAGGGGATATTCATGTTATTCGCCGGCTCATAGTATTCTGTCCAGGATTGATCTGGCTCTGCGCAATTGTCTGCTGGACACAATGGTGGGGTCTGCGGTACTTACCTAGGGCCCTCTCAGATCATAGTCCAATTGAGGTAGAGTTCCAATTGCTGGGGACACAGGCTACGAACAGGAGAGAGTGGAAGATTCACCCTAACTGGTTGAACAGTATAGATTTAGCTAAAATAAAGCAGGAGGTAACGGAATTCTTTTTGCTGAATGACGAGAGTACAGACGCTCTTACTGTGTGGGAAGCCATGAAGGCGTACTTAAGAGGGCTACTGTTCAGAGATAGCAGTAGATTTAAGCGGAAGACAAGAGAGGCAGAGAAGGCAGCGATTGACGGGTTGAGGGCGGCAGAAGACGAGATGGCAACAAAGGGCACTCCTGAGACCGGGAACAGATTGAAAACCGCTCAAAATCATCTAGAGGAAATTTTGTTAGGAAAGGCGGAAAGGAAGCGGGAGTTTCAGAGACTGGTTTATTATCAAGAGGGTGAAATTGTTGGCCACATGCTGTCGCTGGTGGCTTCTGCCCAGAGGAGTACTTCGTTTGTCCATTCTTTGGTTTCCGGGAATGGCACTAGAGTCTCCGAAAATTCAGAGATTGTGAAGGTCTTTGCGGACTTCTACGCGGACCTATATTCCTCTCAAGTGGATGTGCCAGCGGGAGACACAGTGGCTTTTTTGGAGGGGCTGGGGCTGCCAAGGCTGAGCAATGTGGACAGAGAAGGTTTGGAGGCTCCCATCACGGAGGAGGCGCTGAGTCGGGTATTACAATCTATGACTAATGGGAAGGCGCCTGGAGTGGATGGGTTTCCCACTGAAATTTATAAAAATATGGGGGAAGGTGCTGATTCCCAGATTAAAGGCGGTTTTAGATGAGGCTTAGAGTAGAGGGTGTTTGCTAGCGTCTATGAGGGAAGCCATAATAGTGGTAATTCCTAAGGAAGGTAAAGATTTGGGGCAACCTGACTCATACCAGCCAATTTCTCTGCTAACTGTGGATGTCAAACTCCTGGCCAAGGTGTTGGCGACTCGTTTGACTAGTGTCAGCTCCAACCTGGTACACCCAGATCAGGCTGGTTTTATGCCTGATAGATCCACAGCAGTTAACCTGCGAAGGCTGTTTATGAATTTGCAGCTTAGGTCCGACAACTGTGGCCAGAGAGTTATCACATCCTTAGATGACCATAAGGCATTCGACAGTGTGGAATGGGGATATCTATGGCAGGTGTTGCAATACATGGGGTTTGGTTCACAGTTTGTGTCCTGGATTTGGCTGTTGTATTCGCAGCCGGTGGCTAGAGTTAGAGTGAATGGGGAGCTATCTCGGACTATACATCTAGCTAGGGGGACGAGGCAGGGGTGTCCGCTCTCTCTTTTGTTCGCCCTGGCTGTGGAACCGTTGGCTGCCAAGATTCGACAATCTGATAAGGTGTCTGGGTTTAAATTTGGGATAATTGAAGAGAAGGTAGCGCTATACGTGGACGATATTCTACTGTTTCTGGCTGACCCGGCCACTTCCTTGGGGGGGGGCATTGGGCTTATTGAAAGATTTGGCTCTTTGTCGGGACTGACGATAAGCTGGAGTAAATTGATTCTGCTTAGAGTAGATGACATGGGAGAGGATGAGAGTGAGCCTCCTGAGGATGGGCGACTTAAGGTGGTAAGTCAATTTAAATACTTGGGGATATGGGTCTCTATGCCTGTTACAGACTACGTACATAGAAATCTGACTCCGGTTTTAGGCGATCTTAAGGCAAAAGTAGACGCTTGGATTAAGTTGCATTTGTCAGTGGTGGGCAGGGTTAATCTTATTAAAATGACTTTGATGCCAAAAATACTATATGTTCTCCATAATGCGCCAGTGTGGATACCGTGTGAAAAATTTAGACAGATTAATTCCATGTTCAGGAAAATGGTATGGGGGAGACATTATCCACGTATCGGACTGGAGACGCTTCAGCGACACAAGGAGGATGGGGGTTTGGCTTTGCCCAATCCTGAAGTATATTTTCTTGCAGCCCAGTGTCAGCATTTAACGGGCTGGGCGCATGAGGGGTCGTCCAATGCGGTACAGCAATTGATGGAAAAGGTGACGAAAAGAAGGCCAGTAGTACAGTGTCTAGAGGATGGATCCCTGGGGGAATTGGGGAAATTGTATCCAACTATATATATATATTTTTTTTATTTAAATAGATTTTTATTAACAATATAAAGAAGAACATCAGAATGCCATTTACATTGCATTATATCACATACACATTTTCTTATTTTAATAAACCCCAACATTACCCCAACTACCCCCCTCCCCCCTACGACAGCTCAGTCTCAATCTTCACCCCACTGAGGCCTTCTCTGCCTCGTGTAATTTATCCTTATCCAGGTCTTAGGAAACTCGACGACTATACTCCTCAATCCAAATCAAGCCAAGGAGACCATATTTTATTAAACATTTCTATTTTTCCCCTTTTTTTGTACACCCCCTTTTCCAATTTTAGACCATGTTGAACATATTGGAGAAATTCCCTTCTCACAGGTGGTTCCGCATTTATCCAATTTCGTGCTATTACTTTCCTGGCCATGTAGAGTAGCCTAGCGATTGCAATCTTCCAAGTATTGTCAACTCCAATTTCTTCCACATATCCCAGCACGCATACTATCGGGTCTCTAAGAACTCTGCACTTATACGCTGCTTCAACTCGGCTCAAAACCACCACCCAAAAGGCAGCCAGTCTCGGACACGTCCACATCATGTGATATATTCCTGCATTCTCACTCGCACACCTCGGACACTCAGAATTGGCACGCAATCCCGCTTTGTATAGCACTTCCGGAGATTTATATACCCTATGCAGAATGTATAGCTGCGAGAGCCTATATGGTTCACTCAAGGATAGTCGCGGAACCCACTCCATCACCGATTCCCAGGTTTCATTTTCCATCGGTCCCACTTCTCTCTCCCACTTAGCTCTCGCCTTTATAGGGAAATCTAGCAGGAACGTGTGCATAAGGTCCTTATACAGAGTGGAAATAACTCCCCTTGTAGTTCCGTCACCACACACATACTCCAACACTATATCATCTTGAACCCTGATATCAGCCTTCTTATTCTGAGCTCTAAAGGCATGTCTCATCTGCGCATACTGATATTCCCCTGTGGATCGCAAACCAAATTCTTCCTGCAATTGGGAGAAGGACTTCAGTTCCTGTCGCTGGATTATCTGGTGAACAAAGCAAATTCCCTTATTCTGCCATTCCAATATTCCTCCCAAGGCCTCAAATTCCTTTAAATTGTGGTTAGACCATATCGGTGTGAATTTAGTCAACCCTTTAACCCCACGAATCTGCCTTAGTCTATTCCATAATTTACGAATCAGGAACAGGGTTGGGTATACTTTCCCCAGAGCGCTCAAAGAGCCATCTTCCAAGCACCTGGCCATCGGTCGTCGGTCCGTCACCTCTTCCATTAGCTGTTGTACTGCACTGGATGACGCCCCTCGCGCCCAGCCCTTCAAATGCTGGCTCTGGGCCGCAAGGAAGTATATTTCCGGGTTGGGCAAAGCCAAACCACCATCTTCCTTGGGTCGCTGAAGCGTCTCCAGGCTAATACGTGGATATTGTCTTCCCCATATCAAACTTCTAAAAAGGGCGTTAATCTGCCTGAACTTCCCCCGCGGGATCCAAATTGGTGCGTTATGTAGAACATAAAGAATTTTAGGCATCAGGACCATTTTAATAAGGTTTACCCTACCGATGACCGATAGATGTAGCTTATTCCAGGCATCTACCTTTGCCTTGAGTACCCCCATAACAGGAGTCAAATTTCTTTGCAGGAACTCCGCAATTGGCACCGAAATCCATATTCCAAGGTATTTAAATTGGGAAACCACCTTCAGCCTCTCATCCCCAACATCCTCATTCACATTCTCTCCTACGTCATCCACTCTAAAAAGAACCGTCTTATCCCAATTAATTGTTAGTCCCGACACAGTACCAAATCTCTCAACAATTTCAACGGCCCCTCTTAGTGAATCGTCTGGATCCGCCAGGAACAGCAAAACATCATCCGCGTATAACGCTATTTTTTCCTCTACTTTCCCATACCTAAACCCAGGGACCCCATCCGACTGCCGAATCTTAGCAGCAAGAGGTTCTACAGCCAACGCGAACAGGAGGGGTGAAAGCGGGCATCCCTGCCTAGTACCCCTAGCCAGCCCTATAGGTCGAGATAGCTCCCCGTTTACTCTAATTCTAGCGGACGGTAATGAGTACAACAGCTGTATCCAGGCCACAAACTGCGGACCAAACCCCATACATTCCAGCACCTGCCAGAGGTACCCCCATTCGACACTGTCAAACGCCTTATGTGCATCTAGCGATACAATCACTCTTCGACCACAGTTGTCAGACTCTACCTGCAAATTTACATATAACCTCCGCAAATTGAATTGATCGCCGTTGATCTATCCGGCATAAAGCCAGATTGGTCCGAATGCACCAGACTCGCAATAACACTAGAGAGGCGGAGAGCCAACACCTTGGCCAGAAGCTTGACATCAATAGTTAGTAAAGAAATTGGGCGGTACGACTCCGGTTTCCCCAAGTCCTTATCCTCCTTTGGAATGACCACTATTATGGCCTCTGTCATAGAGGCTGGCAAGCGCCCACAGGACCTAGCTTCCTCCAATACCATTTTTAATCTAGGAATCAACACTTCTGCCAACCCTTTATAGATCTCAGCGGGTAGCCCATCGACCCCAGGCGCCTTCCCATTAGCCATAGACATCAATGCCCGACTCAATTCCTCCTCAGTGATAGGGGCCTCAAGGCTCTCCCTATCTGTCTCACTCAGTCTCGGCAATCCAGACCTTCCAAGAAAGTCAGTGTGTCCTCGACCGATTCACCAACCCGAGAGGAATACAAATCTGCATAGAAGTCCCCGAAGGCTCTCAAGATTTCAGGCGATTCCGTTATTTTACCTCCACTAGCAGAGTCCAAAGAATGTATATATGAAGAACCTCTCTGAGCAGCAGCCACTACCGACAGCATATGTCCCACTGTTTCTCCCTCCTGATAGAACAATACCCTTTGGAAATCCCGCTTCCTCTCGGCTTTGCCTAACAGAATTTTTTCCAAATGATTTTGTGCGTTTTTCATCCTTCTCTCTGCCTCAGGGGTTCCCAGTGTAGCCATCCCGTCTTCTGCTTCCTTCAACTCCTTAACTGCCACTTTTTCTGCCTCTCTCGTCCTCCGCTTACACCTACTAATGTCCCTAAACAGTAGTCCCCTCAGATACGCCTTCATTGCATCCCAAATCGTAAGAGCATCAGTACTTCCATCATTTAAGAGAAAGAATTCCGCTACCTCCCGTCCTATACTTTCCAACTCAATACTCTGTAACCAATTAGGATGAATCTTCCATTCTCTCCCACTTAGCGAGTGAGCCCCCTCCAATCTAACTTCTACTTCAATTGGACTATGGTCCGACAAGGCCCTTGGCAGATATCTCACCTCCCCAACCAATGTGTCCAAAATCCTGTTACCCAGAGCCATATCAATCCTAGAGAGCGTGGCATGCGCCGGTGAATAACATGAGTACCCTCTCTCCCCAATATGTCTAACCCTCCAAAGATCAATCAAACCTATCTCCTGTATATAGGTGCCAAATGTTGTTATGTGTCCCTCCGACCTATTCTGAGTATTTTTATTTTTATCCCAATATTCATCACAGATATTGTTTAGATCCCCGATAATTATTAACGGTGCCGGCCCCCATCTTTCCACTCGCTCCATTACTTCTCTAATTTTCCTGCTAGAGTAGGGAGGCGGAATATACATCGCTGCAACACACAACATCACTCCATACAGTATACACCATATTAGTACGTACTGCCCATCCACATCCACACATACCTTCACCTCCTCATACTGAACTCCCGCTGGAACCAAGATTGAGACTCCTCTTGCATACGTGGAGAAGGTAGAATGATATCCCTTCTGGATCCACCGTCTATTCAGAACATCCACCTTTTCCCTTACCAAATGCGTCTCCAGCAAGCATATCATTGAGGCCCGTTGGTCTCTTGCATATTGCAAACACGCGGCACGTCTAGATTTCTCCCCTAGGCCTCTCACATTCCAGCACAAAATCTTAAAACGGGTCCCCATCACTTGGCTCATCTTCACTATAAGTATCGTCAATTTCGAGCCCAAGCTGTCTAACTAATCTCCCCCCCCCTCCCAACTCCCCCCTCCCACCCTTAACCCCTCACATCTAACCATTCCACCTCTTTTCAAGAGTGGGGCATCATCGCCCATAGCGAACACTCCGTTTGGCATTACCTTCCCAACCCTCCTCCCACCACTGTACATAACAGGATTTCAGACATTTTGAAAAATAACGTATCTCAAAACATTTTAACGTAGAATTATTTACACACGCAAGAAACCTGCATACACTTAAAATATGCCGCATACCCTTCCTCCCCCTTTCCCAGCAACCATTACACCATCCCTTTAACTTTAACTGAATACAATCCAGCTCCCTTCTTCACCCCCCATACCCCCTGGTTTGTCAATCACATGACTCTTTGCCAACTGACAGATAAGTAAACAAGATCAGACTCTTCCCACAGTTTGTCTCCTTTTCCTTTAAGCTTTTTAGCATTAATATCGATCCACTGGGTAGCGTCCTCCGGCTTCTGAAAAAATTGAATTTTATCAAACGCCACCACCCTCAGTCTTGCTGGAAACATCATGGAGTACTGTACTCCCAACTCCCTCAGCCCTCTCTTGATACCCGTGAACATCATCCGTTGTCTCTGCACCAAAGTAGAATAGTCTGGGTATATAGCAATCTTTTGGCCTTCAACTGTCAGATCCGTCATGTCTCTGGCCTTCCTCAGGATAATGTCTCTGTCTCTATAGTTTAGAATTTTGGCGAGCATGGTACGGGGATTCGCTCCAGGGACAGGTGGTTTCGGCGGGACCCTATGCGCTCTTTCTACCGCGAACACTTTTGTTAGCGCCATATCTCCAAATGTTTCTAACAGCCATTTTTCAATATATTCCGTTGGATTCCTCCCTTCAGCTTTTTCAGGGATGCCCACTATGCGAATATTGTTTCTTCTGGACCTGTTCTCAAGGTCCTCATTTTTCGCAGCCAATTCAGCTATTGCTTGAGTGAACTTTTTCTCTGCTTTTTGCAGCTGCACTATATGGTCTTCTACAGTGCTCACTCTCTCCTCTACCTCCCCCACACGTTTGTCAATCTTCTGCATGGCTGCGTTTATCTGGGCTGTGTCTCCCTTAACCTCCTGTATCTGTAAGGTCAGAGACTGTTTACATGAAGAGACTAGCGCAAAAACGTCTCTTAGGGTAGGCTCAGCTTCTGGCGCCATTTCCTCGGGTCCCCCTTCTGCCACCGCCATTTTACTCTCCTTTCTCCCCTGTTGTACCTCATGTTCTCCTGCTGGGCTCTCCTCCTCCTCCTCCTCTTCGGTATCAGCTCCGGCTCCCTCCTCTGCGGCCTCCGCTCTCGCAAACTGCTGGAGCTTTGCCGCTACCTCCATGCGCTTTCTACATGCGGCGTTCTCCTTGTCTGCCTTCTCCCTCGTGTCGGCGCCATCTTGGACTGCGCCTGCATCCCCGGCTCCCGCGTCCTTCTGCCGTCTCCTGGTCATGTTTGCCGGCTCCAGCACCACCGCTCAGCACCGCCGGACCCTCCAAGTCTCCCCGCAGCCGGTAAGCCCCCGCAGGGACCAAACAGCAGCGGCTCTGCAGGATTTTAGAATGTACAGCGGCGGGAGCTCACAGCCGCACGTCCGCTCACATGGACTCTCAGGCCACGCCCCTCCAACTATATTTTTGATAGGTAAGCTGTGGGGTAGATTGAAACAAAATCGTGGCATCATGGGTCTAACCAGGTTCTCCCCGCTATGGCATAATAATAACCTACCTGAGTTTGTGGCACTGGGGGTATTGCCAGAGTGGCAGGCCAAGGGAATTCAATATGTGTACCAAATACTTGAGCAGCGGGAGTTGAAATCCTTTTCCCAACTGCAGGGGGATTTTGATCTTGGGTCTTCGGGGGAATACCAGTATTTGCGGATGAGACACGCATTTCGAGCTCAGAATAGGGATGGATGCATTAGAATCCAAAGGGATATAGTATTGGAATATGTGTGCGGTGAAGGGACTACTAGGGGAGTTATCTCCACTCTTTATAAAGATTTACTACATGCATACCTTTTGGGGTTTCCGATAAATGCGAGAGCTAAGTGGGAGAGAGATCTGGGCCCATTGGAGAATGAAACTTGGGAGTCGGTGCTGGAGTGGGTTCCACGACTGTCACTGAGCGAACCGTATAGGCTGTCACAGCTCTATATAGTGCACAGGGTCTACAAATCTCCAGAAGTATTATATAAAGCAGGTCTGCGTGCTGACTCTGAGTGTCCGAGGTGTAAGTCTACAAATGCTGGCATATTTCATATGATGTGGACGTGTCCGATACTGGCTGCTTTTTGGTTGGTGGTTTTGAGTCGTATGGAAGGAGCGTATAGATGCAAGGTGCCAAGGGTTCCGTTGGTGTGTTTGCTGGGATATGTGGATGAGATTGGAGTGGATAACACCCTGAAGATAGCAATTGCCAGATTGTTGTATATGGCCCAAAAGGTAATAGCTCGAAATTGGATTAAGGTTGAACCGCCTACAAGAAGAGAATTCTCCAATATGTGAAGCAGGGTCTGACATTGGAAAAACGGATATATAAGAAAAGAGGGAAAATAGAAATGTTTGATAAACTGTGGTCTTCGTGGCTAGAAATGGGATAGATATGTGGGATGGGAGAGTCTAGGGCCTAATTTGGTAAGGACAGAATAAGAGGTCTGCGGTCCTACACGGGATGATCTTCATTCAGTATTATTGATGGTGATATTGGAAGAGGTGGGCTGTCTTCTTGGGCGGGGGTGGGGAAAGTTGGGAATGATGGGGTTTGGTTAGGGGGGAAAGTTTGTATTGAAAACAAGAATATAATATGTAGATTGTGCTGATATTCTTAATAAAAATTTACTTGAGTATAAAAAAAGTGCAAGTGTGACATTACCTCCGTAATTGCTGAGAAAAATGTGATGCCTTTTATCCACCAGTGACCCTCCGCGCCCCGATGCGCGTTTTGCCCTTTTGCTTCTTCCTTGGAGCTTAGGTTTTTTCATTGCCTACATTAAGATATAGTATATGCACATACAGTATGTGTACACAGGGATTATTTGTTAAATCAACAAAAAAGATGTTTTTTAGTCCTCCCGGTCTCGGTCCCCACACAATATCTTAAAATAGCCCAACGAGCAATTAATTCTTTTGTTTGGAAGGGGGGTCTCCCTAGGGTTAATAGATCCACCCTTTACCGCCATCGTCTAAAAGGGGGATTGGGGGTCCCAAACCTTTCGAAATACTATCAAGCAGCTCAACTAGGTCAACTGACGTTGTACCACGCCTACTCCGAACACCCCCTGTGGCTAGCTCTAGAGGCCTCGGAAATTCACTCAAGTACCCTCGATACGATACTCTGGACTCTCCTAGTACACCGGAAAGAAATTACTAACCCCATCATGGTTCATTCTCTCAGAATCTGGGATTCATTAAAATACTCCTCACACTTAATTTCACCATTTTTGCCCTTGGCCCCCCTGTGGGGTAATGCCCAGTTCCCTCCGGGAGTGGATTCCCTTAGGGACTTCCGATTATGGGTAGCTGCGGGAATAACGAGAGTTCATCACCTCTTCAACGTGGATGAAATTATCCCATTTTCTGCACTGAGTGAAAAATACCATCTCCCATCGAGAGAAATATTTCGATACCTGCAACTTAAAAATTTTGTTCAATCCTTACTAAGAAACTCTGCCCCCCCTTATTCCTTCACCCACTTTGAACAGAGATGCCGCCAAAACCCATATGCCCCAGGTATCATATCCCTTCTTTATTCACACATTAATTCCCCAACCCAGAGGAGGTCCCTGGGTTATACCGTTCGCTGGGAGTCTGACATAGGTTCAACACTGACGGACTCGGAGTGGACCAAAATTTGGTCTTCCTCCACCGGGGGTTTGCTCAATACCCTCATGTTGGAGACTAACTACAAAGTGTTAACCAGATGGTACCTGACCCCTGCCAGAGTAGCAAAGGCTGTGGCTAACTATTCCCCAAACTGCTTTCGGAGATGTAACTCCATAGGAGATATGCTTCATATCTGGTGGCTATGTCCAATAGTTCGAAGGTTCTGGACCAGAGTTTATTTCTTGATTCTTTCAATTACGAATATTAACCTTAAGAAAAACCCCTGGGAAGCTCTATTAAATAAGCGTATTCCTAATATTCCTAGATATTCCCCGGGCCCTTATCACATTTATATTTTTAGCAGCTAAACAAACTATAGCTTCGGCTTGGAAAAAACCAGGCTTGGACTTATCGGGAGTTAAATCTCGCCTATCCTGGTATATGGTAAATGAAAAATTAACTGCTATACTAACTGACAGAGTCGACAGATTTGAACTTATTTGGCTCCCCTGGGCAGAATATGCAAGCCACACCCCTTTTGCGGATCCGGTATCCCGACTGTCTAACCTTAGTCCTCAGGCGCCTGACTAAACTACCCAAACGGATACAGATTTACTATAATCCCTTCTCGGGTCCCCCTCTCCCTCCCAGCCGCCCCCCCCCCCCATTCCCCGAACCCTTGTCCCACATTTTATGTTTGTTTTTGTCTTTGTTCTTACACTCGTCCTTCGCTATGACTTGTGTTATGTTTATTGTTGGTAACTGGAACATAAGCGAAGGACTGTTATACTTTTTATGATGCAATGTACTATTGGATAATGTTAAAGTTCCTTCCTTTCCTGTACCATTTATTTTTGCAAACTTCAATAAAAATGTATTGTTAAAAAAAAAAAAAGATGTTTTTTAGCACTTGATAAACTGATTAACATTATAGTTCATATGTAGATGCTTATTCTGTACTAGATGGTGGCCCGGTTCTAATGCATCGGGTATTCTAGAATATGCATGGCCACGTAGTCTATTGCCCAGCCACGTAGTCTATTGCCCAGCCACGTAGTCTATTGCCCAGCCACGTAGTCTATTGCACAGCAACGTAGTATACAGCACAGACACGTAGTATATTGGCCAGTCACGTAGTATATTGCCCAGCTACGTAGTATATTGCCCATCCAGGTATGTAACAGGTTAAAAAATACAAAATAAACCTATACTCCCCTTCTGAGGGCGCCTTGTAGTCCTCTCGCCTGTGTGCGGTGCACGCGGCAGCTTCCGGTCCCAGGGTTGGTATGAGCGCAGGACCTGTGATGACGTCGCGGTCACATGACCGGGACGTCATGGCAGGTCCTTCTCGCATACCATCCTTGGCACCGGAACCTGCCGCTTGCACTGCCGAGGACAGGGCGACACATCGGACTTTGAGAATAACGTTTTTTTTAATTATTATTATTTGTAACATTAGTTCTTTTTACTATTGATGCTGCATATGCAACATCAACAGTTAAAAGTTGGTCACACAGGGTTAATAGCTGCGTAACCGGAGTGCGTTACACCACGCTCTGGTAACGCTGGCATTAACCCTGTGTGAGGGCTGACTGGAGGGGAGTATGGAGCGGGCACTGACTGTGGGGAGGAAAGAGCGGCCATATTGCCGCCGGACTGTGGCTGTCGCTGATTGGTCGTGGCAATGGTCGTGGGCATTTTGCCACGACCAATCAGCGACTTGGATTCCATGACAGAGGCCGCGACCAATGAATATCCGGGACAGACAGAAAGACAGAAGTGACCCTTAGACAATTATATAGTAGAATATTAGAAGGGATTACCTGGGTGCATAGACACTTCAGCATAATTGAACATTGTTTGTTACTAATTGATGTGCCAGTGTATCAGCGCCGGCCGTAAAGTAGAGCACAGCAGTGATATCACCGCTGTGCTCTGCTTTACGGCCGGCGCTGACAGTCAGTGCAGGGAAGCTGACGGCAGGGAACGTGACAGACATCGGAATGTGAGTATGTACTGTTTTTTTTTTTTACTTTTACAATGGTAACCAGGGTAAATATCGGGTTACTAAGCGCGGCCCTGCACTTAGTAACCCGATATTTACCCTGGTTACAAGTGAACACATCGCTGGATTGGCGTCACACACGCCGATCCAGCGATGACAGCGGGTGAACGGCGACGAAAAAAAAGGTCCTGATCATTCCCCAGCGACCAACGATCTCCCAGCAGGGGCCTGATCATTGGTCACTGTCACACATAACGAGATCGTTAGCGGGATCTTTGCTATGTCACAAAAAGCGTGACGTTGCAACGATATCGTTAACGAAATCGTTATGTGTGAAGGTACCTTTAGCTACAGCATTCTATAATGCTGTAGATAAGCCCCTGATCCGAGCTGAAGAGAAGAAAAATATTATTCTCACCTGCGGGGTGGTCTGGTCCGATGAGTGTCGCATGTCTTCGTCCAGCGCCTCCCATCTTCTTGCAATACCTCCCTCCTGCTTGCTTCATGGCTCCCCGGCATCGAGTTCCTCCGCAGGCGTACTTCTCTGCTCTGCTGGGGGCAGAGCAAAGTACTGCAATGTGCAGTTGCCTCAAAAGGTTAAAGAGCTTCGGATTGGGGGATTATCTACAGCATTATAGAATGCTGTATCTAAGCCCTGAAAGGCGATGGCTGTAACTGATATCGGCCAAACCTGGTGACAGGTTCCCTTTAAATCTAAAAGTGGGTTACATGCCTCTGTATAAAGAGACTCAGAGGCAGAGAGACTGGGAGGGACAGCCAGAGATTCTGCCAAGACATCCATACATCCAAAGGACCAGAGACAGGACCGCAGCCAATATCATGGCTCCATCATGAGGGACATAGATCTATAATTCTACAGAAAACAACATAGGGGACCTTGGCCCCAGTTGGAAGAATACAGATCTGCTCCATTGTCCATCGCTGAACCATTGATATATTTAGAGAAAGCCAGGATTGGGACCCACTGGTCGCCTGGCTCCATAGACCTGTTTGGAGAAGCCAGGTTGTGATCCTCGGATCAACGGGCCTTGTGCTAAAATGGATTAATCTTCCTAAGCTTGTCGTTGTCTCCGCTCTGTGTGTGTGCCACAGTTGGGGTAGTGACCCTGGAAGCTCTGAAGCAATAGCTGCCATTATCCTGGCGAGTCAGCGGAAGGGTGAGACTCTGTTATGTGCACCATCTTGTTTTTTTTTTTTTGCTGGGACTGTCTGTGTTATCTGCCTGTTTTAGTTTCAATAAAGCATTACCACACTGTTTTACCCTCACCCTGTGTTGTCTGAGTAGCATTATGCCCACATTAAAAGGAGAGCGGACATCCGGCAGGACGATCCCTGATCCATGCGGTTTTAGCTAGCTGACTGGGGTGCCAGCCGACCCCTGTGTCTCCATATTCAGTATGTACAATAGGGGGCAGGTCAGTGAGTGATCAGTGATCTGTCATAAGCCATACAAATGAATATCTAGGCAGAGCACCACACAAAGCCCTTGTCGCAGGCCACCCCAGCCCTGCCCACAGGCTACTCAGGCCTGTCCCGAAGCATGAGCATAGCATTAACGCAAAACTACAAATAAAGATTAAACAACAACTACAAGGCGGATTTCATCACCAGGTATCCGTGTAATCAGTATAACGGCGCCGACCTGAGACTATAATTACTGAGCCCAATCCTGATGGCAGGTTCCCTTTAAGGTTTGTATTAAAGCCAAAGTGAATGAACCCTCCAAAATATATATATCCATTGTCATGGATCCCTTCTCCGTGGTGTAAGTAATTCATCACGTGCCCGCTCTCAGCACGTGACTTGGGTTGTGCCTGCAAGGGTAAATCTATCTCCCCTCTCTCAGTCCAGCATTCAACCTCTGTCCTATGCTGTAATGGGAGCATAAATCACACACTGACCCAGGCCACACAGCAGCTCATACACGCTGCCATCACTCACCGAATACACGGGCGATGAGTCCCGGAAATATTAATGCTAATAATGTCGATCACTCGTAAGGCTCACACACCTTAGGCTATGGATTCTTTTAGAACATTCAAGGTTCAACTTGTTAAAGCTTTATACTTTAACCTTCGTCAGGCTGCATAATTTTACAACGTTAACAGGCTGCAGAGGTACAATTGTACCTTCATATATATTTTATTGAAATTTGGCCAATATATTCTGGAACAAAACTGCAGAGATGTCACGAAATTTCAGCCCTCTACGGCTTTTCGAAAAAAAAAGTTATTGCAATTTTAAAACGGAATAGTTACAATTGTACCTACTCAGCCGGACGAAGGTTAATACAAAAAGTTCAATGCTTACAGTAAGAAAAAGGTATAAAAATATGATAATAAAAAGACATACAACTTATGCAAAACAGTATAAAATAACAGGAGAAAACTTACAGAAATTATCTAACTGGTAGTTTGCTTTCTGCTCCCTGAGGGGGGGGTGAATGGAGTTGGTGAAACACATCAGCGTCGGCTGCCCTCACATGTGAACACGATTCTCTGAATACAGGTCTATTTTATAACTTTGGTCTGGAGGTCAGGTTTCTAGACCAGCCCCTCAGGTTAATATCATAACTGCTTGTTTTTTTATTGGACCACGGCCGCACCCCCGAATGAATATATTATTTTTCTCTTGAGATCCTTTTTGTAAACGTTCTTACAGAGTTAGGGTACCGTCACACAGTGGCATTTTGATCGCTACGACGGCACAATTTGTGACGTTCCAGCGATATATCCGTGACGTTCCAGCGATCTCGCTGTGTCTGACACGCTCCTGCGATCAGGGACCCCGCTGAGAATCGTACGTCGTAGCAGATCGTTTGAAACTTTCTTTCGTTGTCTAGTGTCCTGCTGTGGCGGCATGATCGCATGGTGTAACAAAGGTGTGCACGATATTGTATACGATGTGCGCATAGTAACCAATGGCTTCTACATCGCACATACGTCATGAAATTATCGCTCCAGCGTCGTACATTGCAAAGTGTGACAGCAGTCTACGACGCTGGAGCGATATTGTTACGATGCTGGAGCGTCACGGATCGTGCCGTCGTAGCAATCAAAATGCCACTGTGTGACGGTACCCTTACTATCAGGCCGTAATTAACATCTCTCTTCCAAGAGCTAGGAGGTGCGAAATGTTACCTTTATTCTTGGCTTCCCTCAGGACTCCCTGCTGAGATTGGGGACAGAGTCTACTTATCCCAGGAAAATACATATTAACACCTGGATACGACATGCAGCTTTTCAAGACAGATGTTACATTATTGCCAGTGACACAATAAATCTATACATAGTCCACTGCACACATATATATACACATATTTCACCACATCCATAAACTGTTGTACTGTTCACATCAAATATTTATTTCCCTTTGTGCCATCATATGCTGCAGCGCTCTCATGTAATCCCAGACAAATTGGATAATGTTGAGATTAAAGCTCTGCAAGGACCGTATCACTTCCAGGACTCCTTGTTCTTTATGCTAAAGAGAACTTGATGACATTGGCTCCAGATTTCTTAGGCAGCAGAACAATGACCCTAAACATTAGACCAATAGGACACCTCCCTGATGGTATTGCATGATAGACAAGTATCAGCCTGTGTTTTTCAGTAATGAGGACATAATAAAGGTCTCAAACCCATCAATGTAAAAAAAAATGGTCCGATATCGGTCGGGAAAAGTGGGACGAGTGTCATACAATTTTTCATGTGAGTACACTGCAAATTTTATCACATAGCATCCGAATGACATCGGATTTACATGCGAATGCGATCTGATTCCAATTTGATTTTAACATGACCTTTTACATAAAGCAATTATCTATGTAATTTATGCATAGTTTTCCAAGGAAAAATTATTCAAGGTATACACTGCTCAAAAAAATAAAGGGAACACTAAAATACCACATCCTAGATATCACTGAATGAAATATTTCAGTTGCAAATCTTTATTCATTACATAGTGAAATATGTTGAGAACAATAAAACATAAAAATTATCAATGTAAATCAAAATTAATATCCCATGGAGGTCTGGATTTGGAATGATACTCAAAGTCAAAGTGGAAAATCTAATTACAGGCTGGTCCAACTTCAGTGGAAATGCCTCAAGAAAAGGAAATGATGTTCAGTTGTATGTGTGTTGCATCCATGTGCCTGTATGATCTCCCTACAATGCCTGAGCATGCTCCTCATGAGGCGGCGGATGGTCTCCTGAGGGATCTCCTCCCAGACCTGGACTAAAGCATCTGCCCACTCCTGGACAGTCTGTGGTGCAATGTGACGTTGGTGGATGGTGCAAGACATGATGACCCATATGTGTTCAATCGGATTCAGGTCTGGGGAACGGGCGAGCCAGTCCATAGCTTCAATGCCTTCATCTAATAATAATAATCTTTATCTTAATAATCTTAATCTTAATAATAATCTTAATCTTTATATAGCGCTAACATATTCCGCAGCGCTTTACAGTTTGCACACATTATCATCGCTGTCCCCGATGGGGCTCACAATCTAAATTCCCTATCAGTATGTCTTTGAAATGTGGGAGGAAACCGGAGTACCCGGAGGAAACCCACGCAAACACGGAGAGAACATACAAACTCTTTGCAGATGTTGTCCTGAGTGGGATTAGAACCCAGGACTCCAGCGCTGCAAGGCTGCTGTGCTAACCACTGAGCCACCGTGCTGCCCCTTGCAGGAACTGCAGACACACTCCAGCCACATGAGGTCTGGCATTGTCCTGCATTAGGGGGAACCCAGGGAGAACCGTACCAGCATATGGTCTCACAAGGGGTCTGAGAATCTCATCGGTACCTTGTGGTAGTCAGGCTACCGCTGGTGAGCACATGGTGGGCTGTGCAGCCCTCCAAAGAAATGCCATCCCATACCATTACTGACCCACTGGCAAACCGGTCATGCTGAAGGATGTTGCAGGCAGCAAATTGCTCTCCACGGCATCTCCAGACTCTGTCATGTCTGTCACGTGTGCTCAATGTGAACCTGCTTTCATCTGTGAAGAGCACAGGGCGCCAGTGGAAAATTTGCCAATCCTGGTGTTCTGTGGCAAATGCCAAGCCTCCTGCACGGTGTTGGGCTGTGAGTACAACCCCCATCCCCATCTGTGTACGTCGGGCACTCAGACCATCCTCATGAAGTCGTTTTCTGACCATTTGTGCAGACACATGTACATTTGTGGCCTGTTGGAGGTAATTTTGCAGAGCTCTGGCAGTGCTCCTCCTGTTCCTCCTTGCACAAAGGCTGTTTAGCGGTCCTGCTGCTGGGTTGTTGCTCTCCTACAGTCCCCTCCACGTCTCCTGGTGTACTGGTATGTCTCCTGGTAGCGAATCCAGCCTCTGGACACTACACTGACAGACACAACAAACCTTCTTGCCACAGCTCGCATTGATGTGCCATCCTGGATGAACTGCACTACCTGAGCCACTTGTGTGGGTTGTAGAGTCCATCTCATGCTACCACGAGTGTGAAAGCACAACCAACATTCAAAAGTGACCAAAACATCAGCCAGAAAGCATTGTTATTGAGATGTGGTCTGTGGTCCTAACCTGCAGAACCACTCCTTTATTGAGTGTGTCTTGATAATTGCCAATAATTTCCATCTGTTGTCTATTCCATTTGCACAACAGTATGTGAAATTGATTGTCAATCAGTGTTGCTTCCTAAGTGGACAGTTTGATTTCACAGAAGTTTGATTTACTTGGAGTTATATTCTGTAGTTTAAAGGTTCTCCTTATTTTCTTGAGCAGTGTATATACAGCTCTGGCAAAAATTAAGAGACCACTGCAAAATTTTCAGTTTGTCTGATTTTTCTCTTTATAGGTATATTTTTGAGTAAAATATAAATTGTTCTTTTATTCTATAAACTACTGACAACATGTCTCCAAAGTTCCAAGCAATAGATTTTGTATTTATTTTCTGAAAATGACAAATTGTCAAAATAACAAAAAAAAAATGCATTGCTTGCAGACCTCAAATAATGAAAAAAAAAAAACAAGTTCATAATCATTTAGAAACAACAATACTAATGTTTTAACTCAGGAAGAGTTCAGAACTCAATATTTTGTGAAATAACCATGATTTTTAATCACAGCTTTCATGCGTCTTGGCATGCTTTCCACTGCTTTTGGGTGACCTTATGCCACTCCTGGTACCAAAAATTTAAGCACTTCTTTGTTTGATGGCTTGTGACTATCCATCTTCCTCTTGATTACATTCCAGAGGTTTTCAATGGGGTTCAGGTCTGGAGATTGGGCTGGCCATGACAGGGATTTGATGTGGCTTTTTTCTAGCTTTACATGACTTGAGTCCTGCCTCTACGAGCCTGATACGAACTATTCTTGCTGTGTACTTCACCCCAGCTGCCATTTGCCATTCCTTTTGTAGGCCACTTGATGTCATCCTGAGGTTGCTGAGTGACATTCAAATAAAATGACGGGTCTTCCCAGTTAGTGGAGAGTCGTTTTCGACTGCTGTCTTACAAATTTTAAGGATGGAGGCAACATGACGCTCACTGTGTCCCTCTGCTAGTAAAGCCAGAATTGAGCCCTTCTTTCCCTCACTCAGGACTTTTCTTTTCATCTCCTTTGGCATGATTAAAAGTTATTTTTTCATTTCTATTATTTTTGGGTTACTAGCACTTGTTTTGCCATTCAGCTTGTCCTATTGAAAGAGGATTGTGAACATCACAGCAGTGTTTTTTATACTTTCCTTCATTAAATAAGATTTGGTTCAGGTGATCACCTAATCAGATGCACATTAAGTAGAATGAGGTGTACTCTGATTGGAATTCAACTGACACTGGAATGGAATGGCTGTCAGACATGTAGAGAAGCTGATTTTTATAAAACTGCAGTGGTCTCATATATATGTGTATATATGTCTGCGTGCATGTATACAGTTGTGCTCAAAAGTTTGCATACCCCTGCAGAACTTTGGCTTTTCTGCCTTTTTTCAGAGAATATGAATGATAAAACCAAAACTTTTCTCCACTCATGGTTAGAGGTTGGGTGAAGCTATTTATTGTCAAACTACTGTGTTTTCTCTTTTTAAATCATAATGACAACCCAAAACATCCAAATGACCCTGATCAAAAGTTCACATACCCTGATGATTTTGGCCTGATAACATGCACAGAAGTTGACACAAATGAGTTTGAATGGCTACTAAAGGTAACATCCTCACCTATGACCTGTTTGCTTGTAATCAGTGTGTGTGCATAAAAGCTGAGTGAGCTTCTGGGATCCAGACAGACTCTTGCATCTTTCATCCAGCCACTCACAATTCTGGATTTGAGTCATGGGGAAAGCAAAAGAATTGTCAACGGATCTACGGGAAAAGATAGTTGAACTGTATAAAACAGGAAAGGGATACAAAAAGATATCCAAGGAATTGATAATGCCAGTCAGCATCGTTCAATCTGGGATAAACAAATGGAAAATTAGGGGATCTGTAAAAACAAAGCCACAGTCAGGTAGACCAACAAAAATTTTGTCCACAACTGCCAGGAAAATTGTTCTAGATGCAAAGAAAAACTCACAAATAACATCAGCTGAAATACTGGACTCTCTGAAAACTAGAGGTGTGGCTGTTTCAAGATGGACAATAAGGAGGCACTTGAAGAAAAAAGGGCTGCATGGTTGAGTCGACAGAAGAAAGCCATTACTGCGCAAATGCCATCATATATTTAGCCTACAATACACAAAACAGCACAGAGACAAACCTCCAAGCTTCTGGAACAAGGTAATTTGGAGTGATGAGACCAAAATTGAACTTTTTGCCTCAACCATAAACCTTGCATTTGGAGAGAGATCAACAAGGCCAATGATGAAAGGAACACCATTCCTACTGTAAAGCACGGAGGTCGATTGCTGATGTTTTGGGGATGTGGGAGATACAAAGGCACAGGAAACTTGGTTAAAGTTGAAGTAAAGATGAATGCAGGACATTATCAGCAAATACAGGAGGCAAATTTGCAATCATTAGCCCGGAAGTTGCGCATGAGACATACTTGGACGTTCCAACATGACAATGATCCAAAGCACAAGGCCAAGTTGACCTGTCATTGGCTACAGCAGAACAAAGTGAAAGTTCTGGAGTGGCCATCTCAGTCTCCTGACCTCAAGATCATTGAACCACTCTGGGGAGATCTCAAGCACGCAGTTCATGCTAGACAGCCCAGGAATTTACAGGAACTGGAGGCTTTTTGCTAAGAAGAGTGGGCAGCTTTACTATCTGAGAAAATAAAGAACCTCATCCACCACTGCCACAAAAGACTTCAAGCTGTCATTGATGTTAGAGGGGCAATACACAGTATTAAGAAATGCGGTATGTAAACTTTTGATCAGGGTCATTTGGATGTTTTGGGTTGTCATTATGATTTAACCCCTTCATGACCCAGCCTATTTTGACCTTAAAGACCTTGCCGTTTTTTGCAATTCTGACCAGTGTCCCTTTATGAGGTAATAACTCAGGAACGCTTCAACGGATCCTAGCGGTTCTGAGATTGTTTTTTCGTGACAAATTGGGCTTCATGTTAGTGGTAAATTTAGGTCAATAAATTCTGCGTTTATTTGTGATAAAAACGGAAATTTGGCGAAAATTTTGAAAATTTCGCAATTTTCACATTTTGAATTTTTATTCTGTTAAACCAGAGAGATATGTGACACAAAATAGTTAATAAATAACATTTCCCACATGTTTACTTTACATCAGCACAATTTTGGAAACAAAATTTTTTTTTGTTAGGAAGTTATAAGGGTTAAAATTTGACCAGCGATTTGTCATTTTTACAACGAAATTTACAAAACCATTTTTTTTAGGGATCACCTCACATTTGAAGTCAGTTTGAGGGGTCTATATGGCTGAAAATACCCAAAAGTGACACCATTCCAAAAACTGCACCCCTCAAGGTACTCAAAACCACATTCAAGAAGTTTATTAACCCTTCAGATGCTTCACAGCAGCAGAAGCAACATGGAAGGAAAAAATGAACATTTAACTTTTTAGTCACAAAAATTATCTTTTAGCAACAATTTTTTTATTTTCCCAATGGTAAAAGGAGAAACTGAACCACGAAAGTTGTTGTGCAATTTGTCCTGAGTACGCTGATACCTCGTATGTGGGGGTAAACCACTGTTTGGGCGCACGGCAGGGCTTGGAAGGGAAGGAGCGCCATTTGACTTTTTGAATCAAAAATTGGCTCCACTCTTTAGCGGACACCATGTCACGTTTGGAGAGCCCCCGTGTGCCTAAAAATTGGAGCTCCCCCACAAGTGACCCCATTTTGGAAACTAGACGCCCCAAGGAACTTATCTAGATGCATAGTGAGCACTTTGAACTCCCAGGTGCTTCACAAATTGATCCGTAAAAAGGAAAAAGTACTTTTTTTTCACAAAAAAATTCTTTTAGCCTCAATTTTTTCATTTTCACATGGGCAACAGGATAAAATGGATCCTAAAATGTGTTGGGCAATTTCTCCTGAGTACGCCGATACCTCATATGTGGGGGTAAACCACTGTTTGGGCACATGGTAAGGCTCGGAAGGGAAGGAGCGCCATTTGACTTTTTGAATGAAAAATTATTTCCATCGTTAGCGGACACCATGTCGCGTTTGGAGAGCTCCTGTGTGCCTAAACATTGGCGCTCCCCCACAAGTGACCCCATTTTGGAAACTAGACCCCCCAAGGAACTTATTTAGATGCCTAGTGAGCACTTTAAACCCTCAGGTGCTTCACAAATTGATCTGTAAAAATGAAAAAGTACTTTTTTTTCACAAAAAAAATTCTTTTCGCCTCAATTTTTTCATTTTCACATGGGCAGTAGGATAAAATGGATCATAAAATTTGTTGGGCAATTTCTCCCGAGTACGCCGATACCACATATGTGGGGGTAAACCACTGTTTGGGCACACGGCAGGGCTCGGAAGGGAAGGCGTGCCATTTGACTTTTTGAATGGAAAATTAGCTCCAATTGTTAGCGGACACCATGTCGCGTTTGGAGAGCCCCTGTGTGCCTATGCATTGGAGCTCCCCCACAAGTGACCCCATTTTGGAAACTAGACCCCCCAAGGAACTTATCTAGATGCATATTGAGCACTTTAAACCCCCAGGTGCTTTACAGAAGTTTATAACGCAGAGCCATGAAAATAAAAAATAATTTTTCTTTCCTCAAAAATGATTTTTTAGCCTGGAATTTCCTATTTTGCCAAGGATAATAGGAGAAATTGGACCACAAATATTGTTGTCCAGTTTGTCCTGAGTACGCTGATACCCCATATGTGGGGGTAAACCACTGTTTGGGCGCACAGCAGGGCTCGGAAGGGATGGCACGCCATTTGGCTTTTTAAATGGAAAATTAGCTCCAATCATTAGCGGACACCATGTCACGTTTGGAGAGCCCCTGTGTGCCTAAACATTGGAGATACCCCAGAAATGACCCCATTTTGGAAACTAGACCCCCAAAGGAACTAATCTAGATGTGTGGTGAGGACTTTGAACCCCCAAGTGCTTCACAGAAGTTTATAACGCAGAGCCATGAAAATAAAAAAAAAAAATTATTTTCTCAAAAATGATCTTTTAGCCTGCAATTTTTTATTTTACAAAGGGTAACAGGAGAAATTTGACCCCAAAAGTTGTTGTCCAGTTTCTCCTGAGTACAATGATACCCCATATGTGGGGTTAAATCACTGTTTGGGCACATGCCGGGGCTCGGAAGTGAAGTAGTGACATTTTGAAATGCAGACTTTGATGGAATGCTCTGTGGGCGTCACGTTGCGTTTGCAGAGCCCCTGATGTGGCTTAACAGTAGAAACCCCCCACAAGTGACCCCATTTTGGAAACTAGACCCCGAAAGGAACTTATCTAGATGTGTGGTGAGCACTTTGAACCCCCAAGTGCTTCATAGAAGTTTATAATGCAGAGCCGTGAAAATAATAAATACGTTTTCTTTGCTCAAAAATAATTATTTAGCCCAGAATTTTTTATTTTCCCAAGGGTAACAGGAGAAATTGGATCCCAAAAGTTGTTGTCCAGTTTCTCCTGAGTACGCTGATACCCCATATGTGGGGGTAAACTACTGTTTGGGCACATGCCGAGGCTCGGAAGTGAAGTAGTGACGCTTTGAAATGCAGACTTTGATGGAATGCTCTGTGGGCGTCACGTTGCGTTTGCAGAGCCCCTGATGTGGCTTAACAGTAGAAACCCCCCATAAGTGACCCCATTTTGGAAACTAGACCCCAAAAGGAACTTATCTAGATGTGTGGTGAGCACTTTGAACCCCCAAGTGCTTCATAGAAGTTTATAATGCAGAGCCGTGAAAATAATAAATACGTTTTCTTTCCTCAAAAATAATTATTTAGCCCAGAATTTTTTAATTTTCCCAAGGGTAACAGGAGAAATTTTACCCCAATATTTGTTGTCCAGTTTCTCCTGAGTACGGTGATACCTCATATGTGGGGGTAAACTACTGTTTGGGCACATGCCGGGGCTCGGAATTGAAGTAGTGACGTTTTGAAATGCAGACTTTGATGGAATGCTCTGCGGGCGTCACGTTGCGTTTGCAGAGCCCCTGATGTGCCTAAACAGTAGAAACCCCCCACAAGTGACCCCATTTTAGAAACTAGACCCCCCAAGGAACTTATCTAGATATGTGGTGAGCACTTTGAACCCCCAAGTGCTTCACAGACGTTTACAACGCAGAGCCGTGAAAATAAAAAATCTTTTTTCTTTCCTCAAAAATGATGTTTTAGCAAGCATTTTTTTAGATTCACAAGGGTAACAGGAGAAATTGGACCCCAGTAATTGTTGCGCAGTTTATCCTGAGTACACTGATACCCCATATGTGGGGGTAAACCACTGTTTGGGCACACTTCAGGGCTCGGAAGTGAGGGAGCACCATTTGACTTTTTGAATACGAGATTGGCTGGAATCAATGGTGGCGCCATGTTGCGTTTGGAGACCCCTGATGTGCCTAAGCAGTGGTAACCCCTCAATTCTACCTCCAACACTAACCCCCCCACACCCCTAACCCTAATCCCAACTGTAGCCATAACCCTAATCACAACCCTAACCACAACCCTAATTCCAACCCTAACCCTAAGGCTATGTGCCCACGTTGCGGATTCGTGTGAGATATTTCCGCACCATTTTTGAAAAATCCGCGGGTAAAAGGCACTGCGTTTTACCTGCGGATTTTCCGCGGATTTCCAGTGTTTTTTGTGCGGATTTCACCTGCGGATTCCTATTGAGGAACAGGTGTAAAAAGCCGCGGAATCCGCACAAAGAATTGACATGCTGCGGAAAATACAACGCAGCGTTTCCGCGCGGTATTTTCTGCACCATGGGCACAGCGGATTTGGTTTTTCATATGTTTACATGGTACTGTAAACCTGATGGAATACTGCTGCGAATCCGCAGCGGCCAATCCGCAGCCAAATCCGCACCGTGTGAACATAGCCTAATTCTAAAGGTATGTGCACACGCTGCGGAAAACGCTGCAGATCCGCAGCAGTTTCCCATGAGTTTACAGTTCAATGTAAACCTACGGGAAACAAAAATCGCTGTACACATGCTGCGGAAAAACTGCACGGAAACGCAGCGGTTTACATTCCGCAGCATGTCACTTCTTTGTGCGGATTCCGCAGCGGTTTTACAACTGCTCAAATAGAAAATCGCAATTGTAAAACCGCAGTGAAATGCGCAGAAAAAAACGCGGTAAATCCGCCATAAATCCGCAGCGGTTTAGCACTGCGGATTTATCAAATCCGCAGCGGAAAAATCCGCAGAGGACCAGAATACGTGTGCACATACCGAAACCCTAACCCTAGCCCTAACCCTAGCCCTAACCCTAGCCCTACCCCTAACCCTAGCCCTAACCCTAGCCCTAACCCTAACCCTAGCCCTACCCCTAACCCTACCCCTAACCCTACCCCTAGCCCTAACCCTACCCCTAACCCTAACCCTAACCCTAGCCCTAACCCTAACCCTAGCCCTAACCCTAACCCTAACCCTACCCCTAACCCTATTCTAACATTAGTGGAAAAAAAAAATTTCTTTATTTTTTTATTGTCCCTACCTATGGGGGTGACAAAGGGGGGGGTCATGTATTATTTTTTTTATTTTGATCACTGAGATATAATCTATCTCAGTGATCAAAATGCACTTTGGAACGAATCTGCCGGCCGGCAGATTCGGCGGGCGCACTGCGCATGCGCCCGCCATTTTGGAAGATGGCGGCGCCCAGGGAGAAGACGGACGGGACCCCGGCTGGATCGGTAAGTATGATGGGGTGGGGGGGGACCACGGGGGGGGGATCGGAGCACGGGGGGGGGATCGGAGCACGGGGGGGGGAATCGGAGCGCGGCAGGCGTGGAACGGAGCACGGGGGGCGTGGAACGGAGCACGGGGGGCTGGAACGGGGCATGGGGGGGTGGAACGGAGCACGGGGGGGTGGATCTGAATGCAGGGGGGGGTGATTGGAGCACGGGGGGGTGATTGGAGCACGGGGGGAGCGGACAAGAGCACGGGGGGGAGCGGAGCACTGGATGGAGGGGAGCCGGAGCAGTGTACCGGCCAGATCGGGGGGCTGGGGGGGCGATCGGTGGGGTGGGGTGGGGGCACACTAGTATTTCCAGCCATGGCCGATGATATTGCAGCATCGGCCATGGCTGGATTGTAATATTTCACCCGTTATAATGGGTGAAATATTACAAATCGCTCTGATTGGCAGTTTCACTTTCAACAGCCAATCAGAGCGATCGTAGCCACGAGGGGGTGAAGCCACCCCCCCTGGGCTAAACTACCACTCCCCCTGTCCCTGCAGATCGGGTGAAATGGGAGTTAACCCTTTCACCCGATCTGCAGGGACGCGATCTCTCTGTGACACAGCATATGCGTCACAGGTCGGATTGGCACCGACTTTCATGACGCATACGCTGTGTCACAGGTCGGGAAGGGGTTAAAAAGAGAAAACAGTAGTTTAACAATAAATGGCTTCACCCAACCACTAACAATGAGCGGAGAAAAAGTTTTGGTATTATCATTCATATTTTCTGAAAAAAGGCAGAGAAAGCAAAAATTCTGCCTGGGTATGTATATATGTATGCATATGTAGGTATGTATACATATATATGTATGTGTATTGTCATGCAGCGATCACTAATGGGTTGGGGAATATTCGATAAATGCACACGGGCACGGTTTTTAACACAAAACAGCCTAACCGGTTTATTTAGGTATCATAAACCGCAACCATGAACAGTTCATTACATCACTTCATATACAGCTTCATCTCACAGACACTAAACATGCCGGACTTCTCACTTCGTCCAGTTATCACGGGTGACCGTACGCAGAACAGTTCATTATATCCTCCAGAGAAGCTTAATACGGGGATCACCAACATGCCTGACAGGCATACACCAGTTGGTTCCAGACCCACCGAAGGACAGTAGCTTCCCCAACACAGTAGCCATCACCGGTAGTAATGAGTGAGTGTACTCGTTGCTCGGGTTTCCCAGAGCACGCTCGGTTGACCTCCGAGTATTTATGACTGCTCGGAGATTTAGTTTTCATCGTGACAGCTGAATGATTTACAGCTACCAGCCAGGCTAAGTACATGTGGGGGTTGCTTGGTTGCTAGGGAATCCCCACATGTAATAAAGCTGGCTAATAGCTGTAAAACATTCAGCTGCTGCGATGAAAACTAAATCTCCGAGCAGTCATAAATACTCGGAGGTCACCGAGCGTGCTCGGGAAACCCCGAGCAACGAGTACACTCGCTCATCACTAGTCACAGGCTCTGCAGATCCATGGCCTCACTTCGTGCTCTTCAGAAATACGGTCCACACACAGGACCTCCCAACACAGAGGCCACACAGGATCACGGCCTCACCTCGTGCTCTTCAGGGATCCGATCCACACACAGGACCTCCCAACACAGAGGCCACTCAGGACCACGGCCTCACCAGGTGCTCTTCGGAGATCTGGTCCCCACTCTGGACCTCTCAACACCCAGGCTTTTCCTCTCACAGGACCTTACAGCCAAGAACCATTAAGGTCCATACACTCAGAACCATGTGACCCACACCCTGGTCACATTTTGAGGTTGTAACCACCCCTATAGGTGGGCGGTGTATGTGTGGTTAGCCAGACCCACCCAGCTCTCCGACTAACCCTGGAAGCCTCCCTTTAAAACTATATAAATACTTTTGGGACTACAGGTCCCAGAACAACCTTACTTCAGGCTTACAGCACAGAGTATCTTCCTCTGCGACACATACCGGCTATTCACAATAATGCTGGACTTTGTTTCATCACCACAGTTATGCCTCCAAGCGTATCCTGAGGAGACCATGCAACGCCCCCTACCTGTAACAGGGGTCACTGCATCACAGTATGTACAGTCATGGCCAAAAGTATTGACACCTCTGCAATTCTGTCAGATAATACTCATTTTCTTCCTGAAAATGATTACAAACACAAATTGTTTGGTATTATTATCTTCATTTAATTTGTCTTAAATAAAAAAAACACAAAAAGATTTGTCCTAAAGCCAAATTGGATATAATTCCATACCAAACATAAAAAAGGGGGTGGACAAAAGTATTGACACTGTTTGAAAAATCATGTGATGCTTTTTTAATTTTTCTAATTAACAGCACCTGTAACTTACCTGTGGCACCTAACTTGTGTGTACCACATTGAGCATGGAGAAAAGAAAGAAGACCAAAGAACTGTCTGAGGACTTGAGAAACCAAATTGTGAGGAAGCATGAGCAATCTCAAGGCTACAAGTCCATCTCCAAAGACCTGAATGTTCCTGTGTCTACCGTGCGCAGTGTCATCAAGAAGTTTAAAGCCCATGGCACTGTGGCTAACCTCCCTAGATGTGGATGGAAAAGAAAAATTGACAAGAGATTTCAACGCAAGATTGTGCGGATGTTGGATAAAGAACCTCGACTAACATCTAAACAAGTTCAAGCTGCCCTGCAGTCCGAGGGTACAACAGTGTCAACCCATACTATCCGTCGGCGTCTGAATGAAAAGGGACTGGATGGTAGGAGACCCAGGAAGACCCCACTTCTTACCCCGAGACATAAAAAAGCCAGGCTGGAGTTTGCCAAAACTTACCTGAAAAAGCCTAAAACGTTTTTGAAGAATGTTCTCTGGTCAGATGAGACAAAAGTAGAGCTTTTTGGGCAAAGGCATCAACATAGAATTTACAGGAGAAAAAAGAGGCATTCAAAGAAAAGAACACGGTCCCTACTGTCAAACATGGCGGAGGTTCCCTGATGTTTTGGGGTTGCTTTGCTGCCTCTGGCACTGGACTGCTTGACCGTGTGCATGGCATTATGAAGTCTGAAGACTACCAACAAATTTTGCAGCATAATGTAGGGCCCAGTGTGAGAAAGCTGGGTCTCCCTCAGAGGTCATGGGTCTTCCAGCAGGACAATGACCCAAAACACACTTCAAAAAGCACTAGAAAATGGTTTGAGATAAAGCACTGGAGACTTCTAAGGTGGCCAGCAATGAGTTCAGACCTGAATCCCATAGAACACCTGTTGAGAGATGTAAAAATGGCAGTTTGGAGAAGGCACCCTTCAAATATCAGGGACCTGGAGCAGTTTGCCAAAGAAGAATGGTCTAAAATTCCAGCAGAGCATTGGAGGAAACTCATTGATGGTTACCGGAAGCGGTTGGTCGCAGTTATTTTGGCTAAAGGTTGTGCAACCAAGTATTAGGCTGAGGGTGCCAATACTTTTGTCTGGCCCATTTTTGGAGTTTTGTGTGAAATGATCAATGTTTTGCTTTTTGCTTCATTCTCATTTGTGTTTTTTCATTTAAGACAAATTAAATGAAGATAATAATACCAAATAATTTGTGTTTGCAATCATTTTCAGGAAGAAACTGAGTATTATCTGACAGAATTGCAGGGGTGTCAATACTTTTGGCCATGACTGTATATATGTATGTATGTATGTTAAACTATATTTTCCAGTGGTTTCATTACTTGTTCTATGTAAAAGAAGTGCTGTCCTTCTCCCTAAGCAGCATAGTGACTCAGTAGTTAGTACTCCTGTTTAACAGCAGTGTGGTTCTGGATTGAAATCTCTCGAAGGGCAACTAAAAGCTTTTTTTTTATTTAACATTATATAGAAGAAACAAAAATGCTTGCCAATGGTGACACAGTGGCTCAGTGTTTACAACTAATTTTTTGCAGCACTGAGGTCCTGTGTTCAGATCTTACAAAGAACGATATCTGCAAAGATGTTGGGTTAAAATTGGTGGACTTGTATATTCTTTTCAGCTTTGAAACCAGGTTTCTTTGTTAAATTTAGATTTTTTTTCAATCATTTTACTTTTGACCCTCTTAGATAAGACCTGCACTGGTTTGATACATTGTTACACCATGCTGTAGTGACTGCACAGTGATTGAGTGGCTCATAGTGTTACTTTGTATCACTGAGATCCTGGGTTCTAATCGATCAATAGAGTATGTAAGGTTCTTTAACCCCTTAGGCCGGCTTCACACTCGCGAGTTTTACGGACGTAAGAGAGGTGCAGAAAATACGGATTGCACACGGTACAATGCATCTCTATGGCCAAGCTTCTATCTGCCGTATTTTACGGTTCCGTATTATACGGTCTTCTACGGCCGTAGAAAATCGCAGCATGCTGCGTTTGTCACCGTATTGCGCAAAAAAAATCGCCAATGAAAGTCTATGGGGGCGAGAAATATACGGATTACACACGGACCAACAGTGTGACTTGCGTAAAATACGCCAGACATCTCCAGACATCGCCAGGTGCAAGGAATTGAGCCAAGCCCTCAATCATGAAACTCAGACATGCTAATTAGCTCAAAAAGCCACACAGACATCCCGGAAGTCTGGTGCTCGCCTCCACAGAGTTCCAAGCAGCATGGCAAACATCATCAATGTTGATATGCTCCTCATCCTGGTCCAAGAAAGGCCTGAAATATGGGACCAGAGGGATCCCAACTACTCCAACCGGGCCAGGAAAGAGGCAGCTTGGAGGGCCATCTGTGGGCTACTATTCCCTGATTATGCCCAACGGCCACGTGCGGAGCAGACAAGTCTATGTAAGTACACTCATGTATTCACAAGATTTAACTTTAAAAGATGCTTTCCCTACATGATTACTTGAGCAATCATTTTTATCTTTATATGTCATTTATGGCCTTATTTGTCATTTTCTAAAGCTGAGGAACATGCCAAAGTGTTTCTGGACATAGTTCATGTTGATCTTGCCCTGCTAAATAATTTCTTGGCCTCATACCCCGTCCAGAGGGTTGTTGTCCCTTGTCTTATTTTTAGATATTTTTGAGCATTATTCTCATTATAGCACAAGTCATTTTCCTTTCCTATCCTAGCATATCTTACCTAATGTATGTTTGCAAGAACAGGGTTCTCTCCCCTCTCTACCAGTCTGATACTGTCAAGTTATTAACTGTGGGCGATATATAGACCTCTGCATGTAACCCCTTTATCATCTGACTCACCATGGAAATTATTGTGCTATAGCCACTTTTTGCTTTAACAATACAAATATGTCTGACAACTGGACTAAGCTATGTTCAGAATGATATAGAACATTATTTGTGCCCTTGTAATTGCAGTGGATGATGTTATGACAAGATGGCGCAGCATCCGGGACCAATACCGGCGGGAAAGACAGCAGCGGGCTAGGAGTGGGTCAGCAGCCCCACTGAAGAAGAGGAAGTATATATATTACGACCGTCTTTCCTTTTTGGATGCCAGTATGGATCTTAGGCAGTAAGTACAAACCACTCTAGACATTTGTAATGTAACTAAATTTTTATTTTTTTTGTGGATTAGGGTTATGACATTGCAAGTTCCATGTAAGGATGTGTCAATATAGTGCCAACAATAATGTAAACAAGCATAAATTCCAAAAGTGTCCTGGAGGAGAGAGGACCCTGGCCGCCAAGCATCCCAAGATTCAACAAGGGATGGGTGAGAATGTAGTATGCGAGTTTAGAGATGTTCAGGCAGTGTTTTGTGGTATGGGTTGTTACTGCATGGTATCTTATTGTTTGAAGAGGTGGTTGTGCCTGGTTTTTGTGTAGCTTGAAATGGTATGCCACATTATGATGTGTCGTGATAGTGTTTGTTACATTTGTGGGGCTCTACAAGACAAATCTTGGATATTCTTGTGTGAATATGAGATAATAGGGGAGTAGAGAAGGAGATGTTGTGTTTTTTGTTTTTTTTTTGTTTTATTTTAATATTGCACACCGATGTCTAATTAAACAATGTCAAAATAAAAATTTTATTTTATTGTTTTCTTTACAGAACACAGTCAAACCTCACAGAGAGGGAAACCGGATCAGAATCAGACCCTATCATTGATCCTGTAAGTGTGGAGGAAGAGGTTGCAGGACCATCTGTGGCTGCATCAGGATCCATCATTGAGGACCCATCAGCAGCATCATCACTGCAGGCAGCAGCAAGTGATGAAGATGCTGCACCATCACCCTCAGCAGCACATGTACCAAGGCCTGTGGAACATGGGCACAGCAGCAGCCCTACAGGCCCACTAGTGTCATCCCCACAGGCAGCTGGGCCTTTACGGAGATCCCGGCGAAGGAGAGAGCTTGAAGGCAGAAGAAGTGAAGTTGATGCTGGGGTCCTCAACTATTTGGCCAGGGCAGCCACAGATGATGGCGAGGAGGCCTTTGCCCGCAGCCTTGCCCGATACCTTAGACCCCTTCCCCGTGAGGTGAGGCTACATGTCAGAGGGTGTATGCAAATCCTGATTGATTTAAGCACCCCTCCAAATAACCCCTATGAGGTTTTTGAATACCTGGAGCGAAGGCAGCTTGGCCAAACAAACCTCTTGCGCCTTCAATTCCCTCAACAGGAGCCAAATCAATCAGGATTTGCTGCACCTACTCCACGTATGCCTCCCCTTCAACCCCTCCCATCCCAAAATCTACAAAGGCCATTAGAGTACCAAATGGCAGGCTTCAACCCCCAATCCCAATATGGCCACTTCTCCAGACACAGTGATGTTGGCTGGTCCCAACCTGGGTTTGGACAACATGGCCATTTTGGGTTGGGGTATGATGCAAGGCAATCTGTACCTCAGCATGATGCCCAGAGCCAAATGGCTTTTGGTCAACACACATCTGGCCAATATGGACAAGGCCAGTATTCTGGGCCGCAAGCCACTGCATCCTCACAGGATGAACTGCCATCGGCCCAACAAAGGCCACCAGACCAGGACCCAGAGCTGCCAACATCTCCCCCACCAACTTACAGGGATCTGTAATTTAGTTTTGTTTTTTGTGTTTTGTTTTGGTAGCTGGCTACCATGTTAATGTTGTGTTTTCAAAACATTTCCACTTTGTTGTGGATCCTTGGTATAAAGCAACCCATAAAAAAGGCTTCTCAAAACCATATGGCAAAAATATGGGGTTAACAACCAAAAAAAAAGGGTTGCAAAGTTAGTAAAAAGTTTACAAAAAAGACAATTGATGTTTGTAGACTAATCATTTTTGCATCACACACATATTCAGAAAACAGAAACATATGGTAATTAAGGAAAAAAACACACACAGTACGTTTTCAGTGGTTGATAATAATATATTACAAAAACATATCTTTAAAATAACAAAAATCACAACTGAGAAACAGCATAATCTTGCCAGGGAGTAGAACCCTGAGGAGAAACAAAATAATTGGTCAAAACATCCCTAACTTTGATACCAGAAAGGGGACGGCGCGGAGGTGGGCCATGTGGTGTTGGACTACTGACACTACGCAACATGTGTTCATCATTACCATCTGAGAAGCAATCATGTATGCGGGTATAGTTGTGCAAAATTACAGATGCTTTGATTACTTCATTGACTGTAGCCTCACTGAGCTGCATGGCAGTCTGTAGGACACGCCATTTGGCCACCAGAATACCAAAGGTGCACTCCACCAGTCTGCGCGCCCTAGAAAGGCGCAAATTAAATATCCTCCGACGGTGGTCCAGGTTGCGCCGGGGATAAGGCCTCATGACGTGTCTGGTGAGTTGGAAGGCCTCATCTCCAACAAAAAAAAAAGGCAGTGCTTCTGCAGTGGAGCCTGGGAGTTGTTGTGGTGGTGGGAGGCCTAACTGGTTTTCACCTAGCCGCCGACCCATTATAGACGAATTGAAGACCCTAGAGTCTCCAGTTCGTCCATAGGCCCCAATATCTACAATTATAAACCTGTAGTTACTGTCAACTACAGCTAACAGAACTACAGAGAAAAACTGCTTATAGTTGTAGAATTGGGAGCCAGAGTTCGGTGGCTTACGTACCCTAATATGTTTCCCATCCACCGCTCCAATGCAGTTTGGGAAGTCACAATTGACCTTGAACCCACGGGCTATTTGGAGCCAATCAGCCTGTTTGGGCTCAGGCATCACAAGGTCCTTAAGTCTATCCCATATTTGGCGACAGGTTAACCGCACAATGCCAGAAATGGTGGAGCGGCCAATCAAAAATTCAAGGTGGAGACCTGCAAAGGACAATCCAGTGGACAGAAATCTGTAAGTGAAACAAACACAATAAATTAGGTTTGTTTCAAGAGTGCACACAAAACATGAATAAGCACAATCATATTTGCATTTGTGGCCTACTAAATTAACACTGAAATGGGAAAAATGGCCTTAAGGGGCTGAAATATAACAGTTACGTCACGTTGTCACATCTGCTTTGGCCTTAATGTACACATATTATGGGTAAAAATTTAAAAAATAAGAAACATTTATAAAAAAGATCATCAACATACAGTATGTGAGGATGGAGAATACATACCGTAACGTGAGGAGAAGACGCTCCTCAGCAGAGATGGCTTTGCGCAGCCTTGTGTCCTGAAATGTTATTCCTGGGCGTAATATCTCCAACAATCTGTCAAAGGTTTGTATAGACATGCGACAGTACAGATAAAACTTGTCTGGATGTTCCCGCAGAGCTGTATATAGCCGATGAAAATGGCCTTTAGTGAGGCGTTTAGTCAGAAGAGGATGCACCCACATTCTTCTGCTCCTCCTTCGCGGATCCACAATCACAGGGTATGGGTGCCCAAACCGACGAGACAATAGCCAGTTAAACATGGTCCAAATGTTACAACAACACTCCAACAGTTGCAAAACCACAAAATGACCATATGGGAGTGAGACACATGTTGTAGAGGCCTTAAATAGGGTTGCTGAGGGTAATTTAAATCAATTTCATCCGCAAAAACCGTTATATGTCCATTTTGTCAGGTTGCGTGAAAAATACGCATTACGGTGGGCATACGGATTACATACGCAACATTACATGCGCAAAATACGCGACCACACCTTGCCTACGGAGTTCTTACGGACCACCGTATTTTTAATTTTGGAGCGTATTACGGCCGTAAAATACGGACCGTATTTTTCAACGCTGAGTGTGAGGCCGGCCTTAGTGACAGAGCCAATTTGGTACTCAATGACCAAGATGATTTTTACAATTCTGACCACTATTAGTTTATGAGGTTATAGCTCTAGAACGCTTCAACGGATGTCACTGATTCTGAGACTGTTTTTTTCGTGACATATTGTACTTCATGTCATTGGTAAAACTTCTTCAATGTTTGTGTTTATTTATGAAAAAAAAATATGTATAAGGGTTAAAAGTTTACCAGCGATTTCTCATTTTTGCAATAAAATTTATAAAACCATTTTTTTTAGGGACCACTTCACATTTGAAGTGAGTTTGGGGGGGTCAATATAACAGAAAATACCCAAAAGTGACACCATTCTAAAAACTGCACCCCTCAAGGTGCGCAAAACCTAATTAACGCCTAATATGGGACTTGCACTCGCCACCTTTTCTTTTTCCTTTTTCTCCACTCCTTAGTTTTCTCCTACAGTATCAGATGTCAGAAGCATACTAAATTGTTGGAAATGAGCATTTCCTCTGCATTTATGTCAATACGGTCTTTTGTTTTCATTTATTTAATCATGATCCTAGTTTGACAAGCAGGTTCTTTTTCCTTTTTTAAGACTTCCATAATTAGATACTGGTGTAGTGGCATAGAGCTCTACTCCCTGGTTTTTTTATACTATGAAATCAATCATTCTGATCTAGTTTGATCCCCCTCTGGTATTGTTCTCCTTAGATATTTTTTCTTATTTTTATATATGGACAGGTTTTGCCCTATGTCCCTGTTTCATAAGCTTTAGCAATATTTTAATTTATGTGATGGTAGTTTTAATAAAGTGTATAAGTATTTAACATGTGTTACATATATGCCAAATATTCGCATAGATCCGGATTAACCGTTTGAACTCTACTCAGTCATGTGCTCGGTTAGGTGTTTTTTTTTTTCAAGGAATGACCGCATATAAGATGAACATTTCTGACAGCCACCATAGTTTTTTTGATGAAGAGGTCGTGCAGAATCTTGAAACGTGTTGACTTGTAAAACCTGTACTATTAAATTCCTTTGATTTTATCTTGGCCATCAAGCTTTTATCAGCAGCGCAACTGAATGACACCACCTTTTGCACATCATTTTTCCTGTGGTACCAGCATCTATGGGCAGATCATGAAAAAGAGAACCTGGGGCCCAACCCATGCAACACTAGTTGATTCATGACAAGTTGTAAAGTGAGAGGTGGAATCTTTGCTTAAAATTGTTCTACTTAAGGGAAACCAGGAATTTGATCAAGACTAGAGATGAGGAAACCTTTCAAGGTTCGATTCGGTATGATTCATCGAACATTTAGAGCTTGAGTCAGCACAGCAGCAAACCATCGTTTGTGCAGTTGTGCTCACGTAAAAGATTATTTACTTGGCAAAGTTAACAGCTTGAATTTCACCATCTTCAATCTTCTAATAATAATAACCTTTATTTATATATCGCAAACACATTCCTCATAGCTTTACAAGTCAGTAGAAAACAGTCAAAAGTTACCAAGTTTAAGATAATGAAACAATTAAAGCAAAAATAATGATGATGACCCTGCTCTTCAGAGCTTACAATTTGCAATGAGGTGGGGGTGACACCAATTACAGGTGCTTATTACAATGATGGTCAAGCCATCTTGACGAAATAGGGGGTAGATAAAGGCTGCCTGAGGTAGTCAACAGCCAATATTTGTAGTGCTTTTGGGTGTGGTGGAGTTTATTGGCAAATTATGTTCAGAGAAGTAGAGAATAAGCTATGTATATATATTTAAAGGACTTTGATTAGGGAATGTGATAGGCCGCCCTAAACAGATGTGTTTTTAGGGAGCGCCTAAAACTGTGTAATTTGTGGTTAGTCCTTAATTCTTGGGGTACAGAGGGTAAGAGGTAAATTATCTAGGTAGGAGATTGAACTGAGCCAGACAAAGTCCAGATCAGGGGTGTTACCATCTTTGTGTGTCTCAGAGAATGAAGGTTGTGAGAGGCCATGAGAATTGGCTATAGATAGAAGCTGGGATGCAGTTGGGGAGGTGGAGCTGTTGAAGTCTCCCAGGAAAATGGTTGTCAATTCTTGAGGACATGAAGTGTGGCAGCAAGGCAGGAAAGTGGTAAAGGAAGTGGGTGGGTAAGCTTGGGGGCCAGTATATGACAGCTTCTCGGAGGGAGACGGGATGGAAGACTCTGATGGTGTGAACCTCAAAAGAAAAATGGTGTCCAATTGGCCTGTATATATTTAAAAAAAAATGGTGTTGTCAGCTAGTAGGGTGTGGGTTATCGTGGAGATAGCAGTTATCATATGGCAGTATATACACATATTCCATACGCTCACTATTCAATTTCCGATAACTAGTTATTGTGAACAGCCTGCAGCCTTCTCGGATGAATCGTCGCCAAATCGTGTCATTGTCTGGAAGTTAGGGGCCAGCTGAGAGCTATTCGCTCCAATGATCATAGTGTGTGGTTCTCTGTAACTCCCGGTCTGTGATCTCTGTGATAATGGGATCAAATCCTTGACAAATTTGTTGTCCAATCCAATCTGTTGGCCATAAAAATGCAGCCTTTACGCCTTGTGGATACAGACGATTTCCGAAAGCTGATGGCTGTTGCAGTCTCCCAGTACGAGTTGCTCAGTCTCCATTACTGCTCTAAGAAAGATGTGTCTGCGCTACACCAGCATGTTGCAGGCAACATCACCCACTCCCTAAAAAAATCTATGTCTGCCAGGGTGCATTTCACAACTGACACCTGTGACACCTGGACGAGCAAACATGGGCAGGGGAGTTAAATCTAGATGACTGGGCACTGGGTGACTCTGATGGCTGTGAGGAAAGTCGGGGAAGGGGCTGTTCCTCAAGTCTTGCAATCCCCAAGGTTTGCAGGGCGCTTGGGGATGGAGAAATAAACCACTACACACCATAAGATGGATAAATAAACTACTAGACAACAGGGATTGGAGAACTAAACTACTAAACAGCTACTTTTGGAGAACTAAACTACTACACATCAAGGGATAGAGAACTGAACCAGTACACACTTGGGGATGGAGAACTAAACTAGTACACACCAAGGGATGGAGAACTAAACCACTACACACCAAGGGATGGAGAACTAAACCAGTACACACAAAGGGATAGAGAACTAAACCAGTACACACCAAGGGATGGAGAACTAAACCACTACACACCAAGGGATGGAGAACTAAACCAGTACACACAAAGGGATAGAGAACTAAACCAGTACACACCAAGGGGTGGTGATTAGCGATGAGCGAATGTACTCGTTACTCGAGATTTCCTGAGCACGCTCGGGTGTCCTCCGAGTATTTTTTAGTGCTCGGAGATTTAATTTTTATCACTGCAGCTGAATGATTTACATCTGTTAGCCAGCCTGAGTACATGTGGGGATTCCCTAGCAACCAGGCAACCCCCAGATGCACTTATGCTGGCTAATAGCTGTAAGTCATTCAGCTGCGGAAAGAAAAACTAAGTCTCCGAGCACTAAAAAATACTTGGAGGACACCCGAGCGTGCTCGGGAAATCTTGAGTAAGGAGTATATTCGCTCATCACTAGTGGTGATATGAAACACTAGACAGCAAGGTGTCACTAAGCAGCAAATCTTGGAACCTCCAGGGCTTGCGGGACAAACCTCTGTATGTAACCCTTCCTCCACTGCTTCTGCCTCCTCCACCTCCTCTAGGGCCTTCACCTACTCCCTCCACTTCTCAGCTAATGAGACACGCTTTCCAACAGTGCAGAGAATATCCTCACTCATCCGTACTGCGCAGCTAGTGATCATTGTAATCAGACAGTGTATACATTAATATGCCTTGGAGATCGCAGTCATATAGATCAAACATTGTGGACATCTATGCAGGTAAAGTTTCAGCAATGGCTGTCTCTACTGAACCTGGAGTCAGGGAAGGCCATGTGTGAGATAACGGTGCAAAACTGGTGGCAGATCTACGCTGGGGCAAACACGTGTCTTGCATGGCTGCCGATACATTAGCACACGAATTGCTGTCCAAGGTCAGCGTAGGATGACAAATATAGTTAACAGTTTGCCAAAAAGGCAACAAATCCCTTAACGAAAGACCTAAAAATTAACTTTTATTATTAATGACTAAAGGAAACAAAACCGTTCAAACTTGCACGATGAATAAGCTTCCGTCCTGTATCTAGTACTTATAGTTCTACCTACATATTTATCATATTTATATCATTTTATTCAGGCATATGGATCAAGGTGTGGCCCCTACCTAAATCCCACATCTATTTGCCCCAATTCGAGTTCACTGACATGCTATTAAGATAGTTAGAGCTGATGATTCCATCACTATTCCAGTGGTCCCAGAGGAAGATGAAGCAGAGGAGGATGCGGAAGTGATAGTTCTTTACTTCTGTATGATGAACGGCAGGGGATGTGTTTTATGAGGGGTGGGAGTGTGGAGAGGTCAGAGGAGCAGTGTAAATTTTTTTTTTTTAATTAACTTAATGTGTGTACATTTGGCAATCAGGGAGCAGAAACCATCTACAACTTCCAGACACCTGGGCTTCTGTCATTGGCTGCCAAAGTCACATGTCCCTGTTAATATAAAAAGTGGACATGTTGCTCTGCTGGCGCCATTTTATCAGTGTAACAGCGCAAAGAGGCTTGTCTTGCTTGATGTTGCTGCTGCCAGTTGTCATATAGTGAGATAGGATCCGGTCTTGTGTGAAAATGAGCTTACCATGTTGGAGTTTCAGGAGGCCCCATGTGCTAATCTAAATCGTATGTGATAAAACTGTGTTGCATTGATAAATTAGAAGGCCACATTTCCACTTAAAAAGGTATAAGAGTGTTGATCAGGCACACTAAGTAAATAGTGATTGTTCATTTAGTGACAGGTGACTGACAGGTCTGGGCCTAAGGTTGTGAAACAGTAGGGTACAAGAGGGGAAGGCTACATAGAACATGAGTGGGAAAATCAAGTTCGTGGTGGAAGGAGGAATAGGTTTGGTGTTACTGTACCGTCACACTCAGCGACGCTGCAGCGATATAGACAACGAGTCGATCGCTGCAGCGTCGCTGTTTAGGTCGCTGTAGAGATGTCAAACACAGCAACTCCAGAACGATGCAGGAGCGATCCAGTGACGTAACGGCGATACACTTATCGTTCACGCTCTATGTAAAAACATTGCTGGCATCGTTGCTTTTGCTGGCAAACATGACGATACACGCCGACCTGACGACCAAATAAAGTTCTGGACTTCTAGCTCCAACCAGCGATGGCACAGCGGGATCCAGATCGCTGCTGCGTGTCAAACACAACGAGATTGCTATCCAGGACGCTGCAACGTCACGGATCGTTGTCGTTCTCGTTGCAAAGTTGCCGAGTGTGACGGTACCTTTAGACATGTACATGGGTTAGGTCTTAATTTGATTCAAAGCTCAACTGAACAAATACCGTCACTTCCTATCCAAAGACAACTGACAACATCTGTTGCTGGCCAGGCTACTCAACTTCCTTTCTATGGCAGCCGCACAGCGGTACACCTCGTAGATAAGGGCCAGAAAGAGCATGTGCTCCAGTCAGTAGCATAGCTACCGGGAAGGCGAGGGGGGGCACCCGGATCTACGCTACTGTAACTGTATCGGCGTGTGCATAGCGCACCGATACAGTTACATTCTGCGGGAGAAGCAGGGAGATATGATCTCCCTGCTCTGCCACCCTGCTGCTATGGGGCCCCTGAACAGGCAGTGGGAGAGCCCTGTTGCAGCAGTGGGCCCCCTGCCCATCATCGCAGGGTCAGACTGCCTAATGGAGGTGCATTATACTATACAGGCTGCCTAATGGGGATGCATTATACTATACAGGCTGCCTAATGGAGGTGCATTATACTGTACTGGCTGCCTATGGGGTGCATTATACTGTACAGGCTGCCTAATGGGGGTGCATTATACTATACAAGCTGCCTAATGGAGGTGCATTATACTGTACTGGCTGCCTATGGGGTGCATTATACTGTACAGGCTGCCTAATGGGGGTGCATTATACTGTACTGGCTGCCTATGGGGTGCATTATACTGTACAGGCTGCCTAATGGAGGTGCATTATACTGTACTGGCTGCCTATGGGGTGCATTATACTGTACTGGCTGCCTATGGGGTGCATTATACTGTACAGGCTGCCTAATGGGGGTGCATTATACTGTACTGGCTGCCTATGGGGGTGCATTATACTATAGAGGCTGCCTAATGGTGGTGCATTATACTGTACTGGCTGCCTATGGGGGTGCATTATACTATAGAGGCTGCCTAATGGTGGTGCATTATACTGTACTGGCTGCCTATGGGGGTGCATTATACTATACAGGCTGCCTAATGGGGATGCATTATACTATACAGGCTGCCTAATGAAGGTGCATTATACTGTACAGGCTGCCTAATGGAGGTGCATTATACTGTACTTGCTGCCTATGGGGTGCATTATACTGTACTGGCTGCCTATGGGGTGCATTATACTGTACAGGCTGCCTAATGGGGGTGCATTATACTGTACTGGCTGCCTATGGGGGTGCATTATACTATAGATGCTGCCTAATGGTGGTGCATTATACTGTACTGGCTGCCTATGGGGGTGCATTATACTATAGAGGCTGCCTAATGGGAGTGTATTATACTGTACTGGCTGCCTATGGGGAGTGCATTATGCTATACTATACAGGTCTATGGGGAGTGCATTATATTATACAGGCCTATAGGCAGTGCATTATACTATACAGGCCTTTGGGGAATAAATTATACTATACAGGCCTATAGGGAATGTATTATACTATATTGAAGGCTATCTGGCACATTATACTATATGGAGGCTATCTACGGGCCATCCTACAGTGTGGGGATTACAGTGAAGAGGCCATCACAGTGTTGGGGCCATCAAGTAGTTTGGGGGCTACTAAGGGGTCAGTGTACTGTATGGGGGTACATTACATTGAGGAGGCATCATGTTATGTATAAGAGAGCATCATATTGTGTATACGGGAGCTGTAAGAGGGAAACTCGGGACATTATTAAATGTAAAGTGGGCAAATGTAAACTTTGACTATCAAAGGGATACACAGGGCAATATTACTTTCTAGGGGGCAAAATGTGGGCACTGTTTTCTAGGGCATATTATAGAGAGGTGCTTTAGAATTTAGAGGGCACAGAGAACCACACATCAGGTGCAGTAATAGGGACACATACGGCAGCAGCGGCTCAGTATTGGGCTATCACGTGCAGTAATAGGGACACATACGGCAGCAGCGGCTCAGTATTGGGGTATCAGGTGCAGTAATAGGGACACATACGGCAGCAGAGGCTCAGTATTGGGGTATCAGGTGTAGTAATAGGGACACATACGGCAGCAGCGGCTCAGTATTGGGGTATCAGGTGTAGTAATAGGGACACATACGGCAGCAGGGGCTCAGTATTGGGGTATCAGGTGCAGTAATAGGGACACATACGGCAGCAGCGGCTCAGTATTGGGGTATCAGGGGCAGTAATAGGAACACATATGACAGCAGCGGCTCAGTATTGGGATATCAGGTGCAGTAATAGGGGCACATACGGCAGCAGCGGCTCAGTATTGGGGTATCAGGTGCAGTAATAGGGGCACATACGGCAGCAACGGCTCAGTATTGGGATATCAGGGGCAGTAATGGGGTCACATGCGGCAGCAGCGGCTCAGTATTGGGATATCAGGTGCAGTAATAGGGACACATACGGCAGCAGCGGCTCAGTATTGGGGTATCAGGTGCAGTAATAGGGACACATACGGCAGCAGCGGCTCAGTATTGGGGTATCAGGTGCAGTAATAGGGACACATACAGCAGCAGCGGCTCAGTATTGGGGTACTAGTAGGATGAGGAGTTTGTGCAGGTTGTGAATAGATGGAGATGGGGCTGGAATATGAAAAGTGAAATGTGTCTTTGTTGTAATCTCTGCAGACGAGTCATTGCTGGAAGAAGTTGTCATGTCGGTCTGGGCCAGATGGAAAAGATGGGAAAAATGAACGATTCCATCAGAGAACATCAGCGGTAAGACATTATCTGTAACTGTGCTGTGATCACTTATATGTTCTGTAGGGCTGGTATCTACCACTGACCATATGGCGGTAATATCAATATTGGTCTTTCTATAGAGATTATTTTCAGTAACAGCGCGGTCAGCTGCTGAGGTTCTCCTCCAGTACTAGGCTACGGTTACACTAGCAGTATTTGGTCAGTATTTCAGATCAGTATTTGTAAGCCAAAACCAGGAGTGTAACAAACAGAGGGGAAAGCTATAGTAGAAACACGTCACCAAGTCTGTATTTTTCATCCACTCCCGGTTTTGGCTACAAATACTGATGTGAAATACTGACCAAATACTGATAGTGTGACCGTAGCTTTAGGGGGGTCACCGAGTTGTAATCAACCTGGTTAGGGGCCCACTCAGAAGCTTCGCCCCCCTGAGCTAAAACCCTAGCTACGCCTCTGATCCGAGTCTTTATGGTGGAAAATGAAATACCTTAATCAACTCAATGTATATTAAACATAAGAATATACACACTTACACTAGACAAGAAATGCATGACATCTCCTACTTAAAGGAAACCAGATTACAGTTGGGAAATAGAAGCATTAGTGGTTTATCTAAAGAGAAAAGTTACGGTAATTCCACCAATACTTGATGACCACTGGTATTATTTCAGCTTGCCCTATTTAGCCAGGAACTTGTCTCCACTTTCATTTATGTGGTGAGAGGAATTTATTTTTAAAAGCAGGATTGTTGTTACTTTATCAATGAAAAAAGAGAAATGTGAATCCCACCCATTGCCTTCATCACTTCTTCTAACAACCTTTGCACACACTTTGTGAAAGTTCTTTAAAGCATCTTAGAGAACCAAACCCAGATCCTTCAGTCTCTTCCTGTTAATCCCAGACAGACTGGATAATGTGAGATCAGCACTCTGTGCCAGACACTTTACCATCAACAGGGAGGCATCTGTTTGGCTCCAAATTTATTCTGCGGAAGGAGAACGAACCCAGAAACCCAGCCAATGTAATTAAGGATGAAAAGTCCTGGAAGTGATGATCCAGCCCCTCAGAGCGTCGATCTCACATCACCCAGTCTGTCTGGGATCATATTAATTTTTTTTATTTTTGAAAGCTTCTTATTGTGCAGCATGTTTGACTCACAAATGCCTAAATATTTTAGGCTATGTGCACACGTTGCAGATTTTTGTGTGGATTTCTTCCCTTTTTTTCCCCTGCAGATTTCTATTATGGAATAGGTGCAGAAACGCAGCAGATCTGCAAAACAAATTGACATGGTCCTTGTTTGAATCTGCTGCGTTTTCCGTGCAGATTTTTATGCACCATTAGCACAGCATTTTTTTTGCCATTGATTTACATTGTACTGTAAATCACTTGTGGATCTGCAGCGTTTCTGTGAGGAAAAAAAAGCTGCAGATCTGCAGGAAATCTGCAACGTGTGCACATACCCTTATACAGCATTATATAACTACTTTCATGCTTCTCATTATGTACTAGAATAGAACTACTATAATACTGCTCCTATGTACAAGAATACATCTACTATAATACTGCTCCTATGTACAAGAATATAACTGCTATAATACTGCTCCTATGTACAAGAATATAACTGCTATAATACTGCCCCTTATGTACAAGACTATAACTACTATAATACTGCCCCTATATACAAGAATATAACTATTATAATACTGCTCCTATGTACAAGAATATAACTGCTATAATACTGTTCCTATGTACAAGAATATAACTGCTATAATACTGCTCCTATGTACAAGAATATAACTGCTATAATACTGCCCCTTATGTACAAGACTATAACTACTATAATACTGCCCCCTATGTACAAGAATGTAACTACAATAATAGTGGCCCCTATGTACAAGAATATAACTACTACAATACTGCTCCTATGTACAAGAATATAACTACTATAATACTGCTCCTATGTACAAGAATATAACTACTATGATACTGCTCCTATGTACAAGAATATACTGTAACTACTATAATACTGCTCCTATGTACAAGAATATAACTACTATAATACTGCTCCTATGTACAAGAATATAACTACTATAATACTGCCCCTTATGTACAAGACTATAACTACTATAATACTGCCCCTATGTACAAGAATATAACTACTATAATACTGCTCCTATGTACAAGAATATAACTACTATAATACTGCTCCTATGTACAAGAATATAACTACCATAATACTGCTCCTATGTACAAGAATATAACTACTATAACACTGCCCACTATGTACAGGAATATAGCTACTATAATACTGCCCCTATGTACAAGACTATAACTACTATAATATTTCTCCTATGTACAAGAATATAGCTACTATAATACTGCTCCTACGTACAGGAATATAACTACTATAATACTGCTCCTATGTACAAGAATATAACTACTATAATACTGCCCCTTATGTACAAGACTATAACTACTATAATACTGCCCCTATGTACAAGAATATAACTACTATAATACTGCTCCTATGTACAAGAATATAACTACTATAACACTGCCCACTATGTACAGGAATATAGCTACTATAATACTGCCCCTATGTGCAAGAATATAACTACTATAATACTGTCCCTATGTGCAAGAATATAACTAGTATAATACTGCTCCTACGTACAGGAATATAATTACTATAATACTGCCCCTATGTACAAGAATATAACTACTATAATACTGCCCTTATGGACAAGACTATAACTACTATAATATTTCCTCTATGTACAAGAATATAATTACTATAATACTGCTCCTATGTACAGGAATATAACTACTATAATACTGGCTCCTATGTACAAGACTATAACTACTATAATATTTCTCCTATGTACAAGAATATAGCTACTATAATACAGCTCCTATGTACAGGAATATAACTACTATAATACTGCCCATATGTACAAGAATATAACTACTATAATACTGCCCCTATGTACAAGAATATAACTACTATAATACTGCCCTATATGTACAAGAATATAACTACTATAATACTGCTCCTATGTACAAGAATATAACTACTACAGTATAATACTGCTCCTGTGTACAAGAATATAACTACTATAATACTGCTCCTATGTACAAGAATATAACTACTATAATACTGCCCTTATGGACAAGACTATAACTACTATAATATTTCCTCTATGTACAAGAATATAATTACTATAATACTGCTCCTATGTACAGGAATATAACTACTATAATACTGGCTCCTATGTACAAGAATATAACTACTATAATACTACCCCTATGTACAAGAATATAGCTGCTATAATACTGCCCCTATGTACAAGAATATAACTACTATAATACTGCCCCCTATGTACAAGAATATAGCTGCTATAATACTGCCCCTATGTACAAGAATATAACTACTATAATACTGCCCCATGTACAAGACTATAACTACTATAATATTTCTCCTATGTACAAGAATATAGCTACTATAATACAGCTCCTATGTACAGGAATATAACTACTATAATACTGCCCTTATGTACAAGAATATAACTACTATTATACTGCTCCTATGTACAAGAATATAACTACTATAATACTGCCCCTATGTACAAGAATATAACTACTATAATACTGCCCTATATGTACAAGAATATAACTACTATAATACTGCTCCTATGTACAAGAATATAACTACTATAATACTGCCCCTATGTACAAGAATATAACTACTATAACACTGCTCCTATGGACAAGACTATAACAAACAACTATAATATTTCCTCTATGTACAAGAATATAACTACTATAATAATTGCTCCTATGTACAAGAATATAACTACTATAATACTGCCCCTATGTACAAGAATATAACTACTATAATAATGCTCCTATGTACAAGAATATAACTACTATAATACTGCCCCTATGAACAAGAATATAACTACTATAATACTGCCCCTATGGACAAGACTATAACAAACAACTATAATATTTCCTCTATGTACAAGAATATAACTACTATAATAATGCTCCTATGTACAAGAATATAACTACTATAATACTGCCCCTATGTACAAGAATATAACTACTATAATAATGCTCCTATGTACAAGAATATAACTACTATAATACTGCCCCTATGAACAAGAATATAACTACTATAATACTGGCTCCTATGTACAAGAATATAATTACTATAATACTGCCCCTATGTACAAGACTATAACTACTATAATATTTCCTCTATGCTCCCCATCTACAATAATATAACACATGCCCAATGCTCTTGCTCTTCTTAGTTAAATCTTGCTTTGTGTCTTCTGCTTGGTCTTGGTAACGGATGCTGCAGTGGAGGCAAGGCTGATTTTAGAGAAACTGGGGCCCTGGGCAAAAGTTTAAAGTGGGGCCCCAAATGCTCACATATTCCACATCACAAAAACATTTCGGTTGTATTGACAGGTGCAGAGTTCAGGCCATTAATCGAGCGTGATCGACGGCATTGAAGTTGTTCAACACTTGTTCCCAAGTTTCTTTACACCGCCTGAGGAAGAATGATGGGGACAGATAGTCCTCGTTGCAGTATAATGAAGGTCCCATATAGTACACTATAGTACTCTTCCAACATGTTGTTAAATCTGTCCCAACTTTTTTAACATGCATCACCTTTGGGAATTTTAAATTACGGTAGTTACATTTTTTAAATGAAATAGATAAATGTCCAACATTGAACTTCTGATCTGTGTTCTGCTGTTAGAACTACTGTAATCAAGTAAGAGACTTCCAATCCACTGAATTCTTATCTTCTTTACATTTTATAGAAAAATATTTCGAATTGAGAGTCTTCAGTGGTTGATACCTTTTAATGGCTAAGGCTACGTTCACACTAGCGTTGTGCGCCGGCGACGCACAACGCACCGAAAAACGCGTGCAAACGCACGCAAAAACGCTGCGTTTTTCGACGCGTGCGTCGTTTTTTGACGAAAATCGGACGCAAGAAAAATGCAACTTGTTGCGTTTTCTTGGTCCGACGCTAGCGTCAAAAAAGACGCACGTGTCGGAAAACGCAATAAGCAAAAACGCATGCGTCCCCCATGTTAAACATAGGGGCGCATGACGCGTGCGTCGCCGCTGCGTCGCCCGACGCTAGCGCGACGCACACTAGCCGAACACTAGTGTGAACGTAGTCTAACTGAGAAGATGGTAACAAATTGCAAGATTTCGAGACTACACAGGTCTCTTCTGTAGTCTTGAAAGCTTGCAATTTGTTACCATCTTTTTAGTTGGCCATTAAAAGGTATCAACCACTGAGGACTCTCAATTCTAAATATTTTGGTGGCTAACACTGTACCAAGATATATTACATTTTATAGAATGTGCCAGCTTTTATTTTTTTAAGAATTTGGGTTGTTTGTGTGTATGACTTTCCCAACCCTGGGAATTATGGTCCTGCTGACATATATTACTGCACTCCATCTGTTTTTTACGGTCTGTCGGGCATCTAGAATTTGATAGGTTTTTACCTCTCCTGTTTCCCCCAGGGCTAAATAATGGGGGGTGATAGGAAGCATGGTCCGGTGTTATGTCAATAATGTTTAACTGTTGCAAAATGGAAAGCGCCAGGTAACGCCTTTCTGCTCCGTTCTACCATAGCATCTCCACCGTGGACCTGAAGGAGCTCCACATTTCACTCTACATCCATAGCATAAAATAGACGCTCCCGTGGATCTCAACCTGCAGCATTTGTCAAGTTGCCCTGAAAATATATTTTGCAACGTGTACATGGTATTTGATGAAATGTGTAAGGCAGATGAAAAGCAAACCGGTTGTTTAATTCATACAGATGGAACCACGGGCAGCATTAATCAGATGCAGCTGTGTGCGATCTGCTCTGCGGCCTTCCATGATAGACAGGTTTCTCCACGTGTGCGGGTATAGGGATTTCAATAGTCAAGTGGGCGGTCCTTTTCAGTGACTGACAGTCTTCCGTGTACGCAGAGAGAGCTGTCACTCATTGGTAGGACCAATCACTGGCTGCATAAACACGCCGGTGATGCCAATGAATAACATAAGTTACACTGATCTTCTTCAATAAATCTGTATATGAATCTGCTCTGCGTCTCCTACTCTATACCACAGGCCACACTGCATGTACAACCCAACAGGTTCCCTTTCACCAGGTCCTATTGCTCAAATACAGCATTAAAGGGCAGCCAATCTAAGGCCTTATCCACACGTCAGGATTTATGCATCAGTGTTTGTATGTCAAAGCCAGGAGTGGAACTTACAGAGAAAAACTACAAATGACACATTCTGTGTTTTGGAGACTCCTGGTTTCGGCACACAAATACTGATGAAAAACACTGAGGTGTGAATGAGGCCTAATACATGGAGCACCGGGCCACAAGCCTCCCTGGGCCACACTCTCTGCTCTGGTTTCAAGGGTGTTTTCCAATTTCGACCCCTTGCTAGTAAGTCCATATGACCTGATGGGTCGGTGAGTGAGGACAATAATGTGCCTGGTGACGGATTTAGGCAAGTATTGTTTTTTTAATAAAAAAAATAATCATTTGTGTCTTAAATAAACTTTAATAAGTTAACATTCCACCAAAAGAGACAAAATGTTAAAACTAGTAACATGTTCACAGGACACGGATCTCTTTTTCTTTACTTAAATACATGTATTTAAGCAAAAAATAAAAAAAATCATTTTTTCCAATAGAGGATGTAGAAGTCAAAAGAGAGAGCGAGCTCATTGACCAGTTCATGGAGACTGCAGAAAGACCTTGCCGAGTGAGCGCGCGCTCTGGCCTGTAGATCTTCTCTCTCTTCTCCTGATCCATCTTCTAAGCCATACTTTTTACGAACAGGTGATAATTGAAATTTCATGTGGCAACTTGGCTTAGAAGGTGAATAAGAAGAAGAAAGCTAAAAGCTACAAGCCAGAAAGCAAACTCACTAAGCGATTTACTGCCAACTTATTCTTCAGACTGGTTTCTACATCCTCTATGTAGCACTGTACATGGCAAAAAATCTTTACTTATGGTTTAAACATTTTTACATTTGGTTTCACTAAATACATTTTGTTCTGCCGTCCTGCATTTTGCTATGTGCTGTGATTCATAGAGGCTGTCCTAAATTGAATGAAATCATAAAAAGTCTTAAAAGCAAAAAATACAAGCATTAAAATGAAAAAGTACTTTGAACTTGTCCTCTATAATCATTTTTTTGTTTAAAAACATAAAGTCCATCTAATCACAGAAGTAATAATCTGAGTGCGGCCTTACAACTTGCCCTGAAATTCCACATTCCTAGAGTAACATTTGGTAGAAGACCTGCGGCTCACCAGCTGCTGAAAAACTACAACTCTCAGCATTCTGTATAGTTTTACAATAGCTGGGGAGGAAAAACCACTGGAATTGGACTAAAAAAAAAAAAAAAAAAAAAAACCACACAACAACAACCTTTTGGGTCTCTTACTAGAAACCACATAATAACTTACACTTTTAACATTACGAGAGGTATCCTGGGTCTATTGTAGTTATAAAATTATTCTCCCACTTTAAAGGGTTATCCCGTAAACATCGCATACTCACAACATGGCCGGGATCACACACAGCGAGATACGGCCGAGTCTCACAGGTTAAAACCAAGCTCTGGCACCGGCACTCCAGAGCAGAGTGTGCGGCCGCATAGCAATGCATGGAGCCGCACGCTCCGCTCCGGAGTGCCGATGCCAGAGCTTGGTTTTAACCTGCGAGACTCGGCCGTATCTCGCTGTAGTGTGACTCCGGCCTATAGGTGATAAAATGCGTGATCGCTGCAGCGCAGACTGCAGGGACCACCGCTCATCACAAGAACATGGGGATCAGTGTGAATGGAACTGAGCATGTGCGACTACCACTCCAATACACAGTGAATGGGGCAGTGGTCGCATATGCTCACTACTAAGGCCGGCGTCACACACAGCGTAAAACAATACGGTCCGTATATTACGGCCGTAATACGCTGAAAAGTCCCGAAAATAGTGGTCCGTAGCTCCTCCGTAGGCAGGGTGTGTCAGTGTTTTTTGCGCATGGCATCCTCCGTATGTAATCCGTACTGCGTGGTTTTCTCGCAAGCTTGCAAAACCAACATACCACTATAGAAGTGATCCATGTGTCCCAAAAAGAAAAAAAAAAAAAAAAAATTTATATATATATATATACCTGGGAATATATATATATATATATATATATATATATATATATATATATATATATATATATATATATATATATATATATATATATATATATATATATATATATATATATATATATATATATATATATATATATATATATGCTCCCAGGCTTTCTAGGAAAGTTCCCACGATCTATGAACAGCCAGCAGAGGGCGCCTCACCGCAAATGAAGCTAAATATAGATCATTGATCTATATTTAGCCTCATTCCACGGGGTTTTGCAGCAAGGAGCAGCCTGCATTAGCGGAACTCCTTGCTGCAAAATGTTTTAACCCCTTCAGAAGGATTTACATCGTTGGACGTTACAGATCTGCGGAGGGTAAGGATATTGTTGGTTTATTATGTTTTTTTACTTACAGAACGAGGGTCTTCAGTGACTGGATTGGGCGTAGAATAAAATACTCCAACAACCATTGTTTTTATTTCATTAAAATAATTTTAAATAATGTGTTTGTGTTTTTTTTTAACCCTTTACTACAATTGGATTAATAATGGATAGGTGTCATAATTGACGCCTCTCCATTATTAATTAGGCTTAATGTCACCTTACAATAGCAAGGTGGCATTAACCCTTCATTACCCCATATCCCACCGCTACACGGGAATGGGAAGAGAGTGGCCAAGTGCCAGAATAGGCGCATCTTCCAGATGTGCCTTTTCTGGGGTGGCTGGGGGCAGGTGTTTTTAGCCGGGGGGGGGGGGGGGGGGGGGCAATAACCATGGACCCTCTCCAGGCTATTAATATCTGCCCTCAGTCACTGGATTTACTACTCTGGCGGAGAAAATTGCGCGGGAGCCCACGCCAATTTTTTCCGCCATTTAACCCTTTATTTTAAGAGCTAGAACGGCCAAATTTTGCAGATACACACTACTGACATTAGTAGTGTGGAATCTGCAAAAAAATTGGAGAGAAGACATGGTTTACTGTATGTAAACCATGTCTTAAATCATGTCGGGTTTTAGGAAGGAGAAAGAAAAAGCCGGTAATTGAATTACCGGCTTTCAAGCTGTATAGCGCTGGAATAAATATTAATATATATACATATATGTGTCTCACTGATATATATATATATATACCTATTCTATGTGTACACATTTATTCTACCTATTGGACTGTAAGCTGTCAGTGTGATTTTACTGTACACCGCACTGAATTGCCGGCTTTTCTCTCTAACAGCGCTGCGTATTTCTCGCAAGTCACACTGCTTGTCCGTGTGTAATCCGTATTTTTCACGCTTCCATAGACTTTCATTGGCGTATTTCTTGCGCAGTACAGTGACAAACGCAGCATGCTGCGATTTTGTACGGCCGTAGAAAGCCGTATAATACTGATCAGTATACGGTAGATAGGAGCAGGGGCATAGAGAATAATTGTGCCGTATTTTTTGCGAGTTTTACGGACGTAGTTTCTGCGCTCTTACGTCCGTAAAACTCGCAAGTGTGAAGCCGGCCTAATTCATTCACACAGGAGACTTTTTCCCCATTTTTTTTGTGTTCAGTGGCTGGACCCCCCAGGGATCATATGTACATGTATTGGTGGATAGGTGATATGTTGCTTATGGAATGATCCCACTACATTCTCGAGATTGTAAAAACGTTTTTAATATCGGATGCACCAGTCTAGGAATAAAGGACTATAATAACTAAAAATTAAGAGTTGATTTTCACCTGTAATGTAAACCTGGCTATATATTAGTACGCAGTGAGCTGGAGAGGCAGCAAAAATATGGTTATTATATTTATGTTACATTTAGATATATTGCATTTTTTTCTGTTTACATGTTGGCAGCCATATTGTTAGCGTGGCAACAGGAAGTGCAGCCATATTGTTAAAGTGGCAACAGGAAGTGCAGCCATATTATTAAAGTGGTAACAGGAAGCGCAGCCATTTTTTTTTACATCACAATGAACTTCTCAGCAACTTTAGGTAAGTATGTGCGCATATTGATAACCGCTACGGCTGCACTTCCTGTTACAATATGGCCACCATCACAGAGAGGATGTTGGGGAGGCAATCTCTCTGAAAGTAAAAAGAAACAATTAACCTATGGCTGGTCCGTCACTTATTGCTTAGTAGTGTGTGAGTAATTTTACTTTAGAGATGGAAATTATTCTTAAAGAGACCGTTCACCTATAATATTCTGTTCTCTTTGGGCACAGCAAAAACAGAGTGATGTAAGAAATTGCACATTAGGATTAGGAGTCTGGCTTCCCCCTGCAGGTGATACCAGACTCCTAAGTCCAACAACAAGAATATAACTTTTTCTTCCTACCACACTAAAGGGCAGCATTTAACAGATCTGCCTTAAAGGAATATTCCAGGCATAAATATCACCTATTTACTTGAATATCCCTTTAAGTTGACCTTAAAAGACACTCCATGCTAACACAAACGTAAAAAAAAAAAAATCTTTGAGCCCATAAAGCGATAAATTGCCATTTGCATTAAAGGGGTTGTTTACCTTGGCAACAAGACTTTCTTTTACTTAAGATTCTGTTCTTAGTATCTATAATATAAACGCTGGGAGCGTCACTCTGTCCGAAGCCTTTATAGACTGCGCAAGCGCCAGCGCAGTCTGTACCCCAGAGTGACACAGCACAGGAGATCGCAGTATGCGTAAGCACTGAACGCACACCGCGATCTCCAACGGATAGGCAGGGACGCGCCAGGAGGGCGAGTATGAGCTATATTCACCTGTCCCGTTCCAGCGCTGCGTGCGGCTCCGTCTTTCGGGTCCTCTGCCTGTGACGTTCACAGTTCAGAGGGCGCGATGACGCGCTTAATGCGTGCCGCCCTCTGACTGAACAGTCACAGCCAGAGGACCCGGAAGAAGCGGCACGCAGCGCTGGAACGGGACAGGTGACTATAGCAAGTGTCGGGGGCCTGAGCTAGCGGCGATACCGGCACCTGACCCCCACAGCGCGCCAGTGTCCCCGCCTGCTCAGGCCCCCAGCACTCAGCGCCCAGCGACGATAGGTGAGTATGTTATTTTTTTTTATATATCGCAGCAGCATACGGGGCATATAATACTATGGAGCATCTTATGGGGGCCATCATCCATAATGGTGCAGCATACAGGGCATATACTATGGAGCATCTTATGGGGGCCATCAACCATAATGCAGCAGCATATGAGGCATATACTATGGAGCATCTTATGGGGGCCATCAACCTTTATGGAGCAGCATACGGGGCATATACTATGGAGCATCTTATGGGGGCCATCAACCTTTATGGAGCAGCGTATGGGGCATATGGATGGGAGCAGCAAATTACAGAACGGTGGCGCAGGATGGGAGCAGCACATGACAGGATGGGGGCGCAGGATGGGAGCAGCAAATGACAGGATGGGGGCGCAAGATGGTAGCAGCGCATGACAGGATGGAGACCATATACCAATATAAATGCTTGCCACCCGGACATAGAACGGGTTTAATAGCTAGTATAATAATATTGGCAATTGGCACTCACTAAAAATTTCGCACCATTTGCAGTCTCTGGCCCCGTGCTGAACTGCCTATTGCAGGTTGCTTACTGAGAATCAGTCAGTCGGCTCGTTATGATGGTCTGTTGAGGAGTTTGTACCCATTATCTGCCTTTTTCTGAGCTCTTCTCAGCTGATTTATGACCACTGACCACATCAAAGTTGAATATGCCACGAAACAAAGAGCCTGTAAACGTCAAACTGTGCAAAATTCTTAATGAAATCCAATTGTAAAAATTAATGTTGACCTCTAATACATGCATTTAAATAATAAAAAAAAATGAGGTTGTCCAATTTGAGCGTTCTTGTACATTCATATAAAAAAAATAAAAATCTCAGCACGCTCATTGAACAAGTAAAAGCTACAATCCGAAAAAAATAAGAATTACAATTCTGAAAGATATCACAAAATAAATGAGTTCAGGGAAAACGGTTTCACAATTTAGCAACTAAAATCTTAACAAATCGTTAAAGAAGCGAGAAAAAGGAAATTAACAAACCGAAAGATTCCTAAATTGTGAAAACGATTTACCCGACTCCGGACCATCTTTTTTTTTTTTACATAAAATACAAAATTCCATCATCGTAGGAAAATCCAATTTTTTTTGTACATGTAAAAGAAATCTTATTTACAGGTTTTCTTACAGCACCCACTTCCCCCTGAACAGTTTTCTTCCATCGGTTGATTTGGCAAGTTCGTTTTTTATTTTCCGGTTGTCGTTATTCAAAGAATCGACACTGCATGTAGGTTTCATCGGAGGCCACGTAACCAAACTTCTCATAGAAGGCCACATTCTTGGGCTTGCACTCCAGTGTAACTTTGTAACAGTTGAGTTTTTTACTTAGCAGAGTGAGCACAGACAACAGCCTGGGGAAAGAGGGAAATATATATATAAAAAAAAGTCTAAACACAGCACATGCAGCAAAAAGCAAAAAGGTTTAATTATTTTCTTCATAAATCAATAGTGAACGAGAAAAACTTTGCAATAAATCTTATTGGAGAAATTTGCTTCATTCATTCTCAAAATTGTTCTATTATGCAGAACAAGACAGACATGTCACAGTAACAGACTGGTCGTCTTAAAAGGTATAGTCCCATCATATTAAGCAATGACAGAGCACCTGAGTGGTTGGGGCCTTCAATCATCACTGACCTGCAGAGCGGCACCCCATTAAATGGAGAACAGCTGGTGTTCGGGGCGCTGCTCTGCAAGAATAAAGCAGTGAAGAGGTATTAGCATCAAAAGCAGCCCTGCTATTAATTATTGTCATAGGGGCACTAGCACCACTCCTTTCAGGTGAGAGCTGTTCTGGGGCAGGTGGCTCGGGAACAGCACTTTCTCCTAATAGCTGAGATCACACGCTCCCTCTTCCCAGCGCCGAGCAGGAGCCCAGGGGCTCCCTCTTCCCAGCGCCGAGCAGGAGCCCAGGGGCTCCCTATTACCAGTGCCGAGCAGGAGCTCCAGGGGCTCCTTCTTCCCAGCGCCGAGCAGGAACCAAGGCGCTCCCCTCTTCAAAGCGCCGAGCAGGAACCAAGGCGCTCCCTTCTTCAAAGCGCCGAGCAGGAGCCCAGGCGCTCCCTCTTCCCAGTGCCGAGCAGGAGCCCAGGCGCTCCCTCTTCCCAGCGCCGAGCAGGAGCCCAGGCGCTCCCTCTTCCCAGCGCCGAGCAGGAGCCCAGGCGCTCCCTCTTCCCAGCGCCGAGCAGGAGCCCAGGCGCTCCCTCTTCCCAGCGCCGAGCAGGAGCCCAGGCGCTCCCTCTTCCCAGCGCCGAGCAGGAGCCCAGGCGCTCCCTCTTCCCAGCGCCGAGCAGGAGCCCAGGCGCTCCCTCTTCCCAGCGCCGAGCAGGAGCCCAGGCGCTCCCTCTTCCCAGCGCCGAGCAGGAGCCCAGGCGCTCCCTCTTCCCAGCGCCGAGCAGGAGCCCAGGGGCTCCCTATTACCATTGCCGAGCAGGAGCTCCAAGGGCTCCTTCTTCCCAGCGCCGAGCAGGAGCCCAGACACTCCCTTTTCCCAGTGCCGAGCATGAGCCCAGGCGCTCCCTCTTCCCAGCGCTGAGCAGAAGCCCAGGCACTCCCTTTTCCCAGTGCCAAGCATGAGCCTAGGCGCTCCCTCTTCCCAGCGATGAGCACGAGCCCAGGCGCTTTCTCTTCCCAGCGCCGAGCAGGAGCCCAGACGCTCTCTCTTCCCCAGGCCCAGCAGGAGCTCTCTCTTCCCCGAGCTGAGCACAAGCCCACGCGCGCTCTCTTCCCAGCACCGTGATGTCTAGCTCTGTGACATTTTAATTTTTTCTAGTAATATTGACTATAACTGTAATATTGAGCCACTTACAGTTTTCCAAGCTGTTTCCCCCGGCACTGATCACTGACGACGACCTCTTCTATCCGACCTCGCTGCAGAGAGAAACACAGATTAACCACACGGCTCACCAGTCAGGTAACACTAATAATAATAAAAATGCACAACTAAAAAAGAGATATATATCCCTTCCCTCTTACCTTGGCGCAGCCGTGTATGAATTTATTTTCGATGATTAATGTGGCCGTGGCTACAATCTGCCCGAGATTCAGATCTTCCACTACGATCACATAGTAATTCTCCGTTTTCTTCATGTGTTCAAAGGTCTCTGTAAAGGTAAAGATCTTTAATAAGTAAAATAGAATTTAAAGGTCCAGTAACCAAATGATTTCCACTACTCAGACTTCGCTTGTGAAAAAAAAACAAAAAAAAACGGAAGCGCAATCCTACTCACTGATAAAATCCTCTGCAGTCACATCTCCCACTTTGGTGAGTTGACCAAGTACTTTGTAATACCCTGAAATTAAAAGAGAAAGCAAGTTTTAGTAAATTGACATAGACACAGGACTCTGATGCAGCGGCCACATCAGAATTCTGTGGCCAGCAGATTGTAGCCCCACGTTCTGCCTCCATCCCCATCTTCTCTTCCGACAAGTAAGACCATGGCAATGGGCTTACTTTTGGTAAGAGCGCATCATGAGATAGAACGATAAAGGCGAGCAGGGTCTACAATCAGATGAGGCTGCAGATCGTGGGTCTCCGGTCTGACAGCCGTGGGCTACTGACGAGGTCACTGGACCAGGGTCCTGCAAATACATTCATTCATCTCTAGAATGAGTTAACGGGAATAAAAATGTGAAAGTAATTAACGGGGACCTGTCGAAGATCTCTGGCACGTGAACCAGCACAGGGCAGAGCGCACGGCACCACTGCGACCAGTTGTTGTGTCTCCTATGTTGCAGGGAGCCTTCCATTTCTACATAAATGCGGAAACACTCAGATGCCAAGTTCTCTAACTTTCTAATGCACCATTTTTCACGGTATCTACTTTCTGGACAGTGGGGGGTTTCTGACGCTTGACCCCTTCCATTATTATCAGCTGATCAGAGGCCTAACTGTAAACTAAAAAGAAAAAGGATATTGCCCCTAGAAGTAAATGTGCTGCACACCACACGGCCCCCTGCACTCAGATCAGGGTTGGGGTCCCCCGTTGTGCAGCATCTATGTGGGATCTCTGCTATGATATAATAACAAGCTGCCAGGGGACACAGAATCCACGAGTACTGGAAGCACGGACCTCGGTTTATGTCCGCAGTGCACAGGGGTCTCAGGACGAGCCCTTCTCCAGGGAGCTCCGGCGAGATGGACGGACTAAACGACACCATATTCTGACTCCAGTCAATATCCTCCAGCAATTGGGGGTCAAACAAGGGGGTCTCATCTGGGATCATGGCTGCAGCTCCTGCAAGCAAAATGCAAAGAAAGAATCACATAAAAGTCCACATAAAACACACAAACGCTGGCGTGTATTCTGTGATAAGCTGTGCAAACACGGCCGCGAGGGATCAACTCCCATCAGTCGTGCACAGGATGAAACCGGAGGGATCTCAGCGACGCCTTTGCTCTAGATCTCTGCTAGCTCAGATTCAAATTTACCGAACATCCAAAAGGCTAAAAACACCAAACACCATACATCAGAGGAAGCCGAACTTATCGCCAATCTGCCCCGAGAAGTCAGGTGCGCAAGAATAACAAATGGTTATTTTAGAGGGGCAGTGCTCTGTAGATTTGCAAAAAAAAATTGTTTAAAGGGGTTGTACTCAGATTGAGGGTCCAGAGTTCCCTTGCACACCGCTGCATCACCCATGAGGCTGCTCAGAGCACCCTCAAACAGCCGCTGATTACTATCCTGCCAATGTGATTCTTCATGTCACAAGGACCAGGTCCGTTCCTGGGAATTACCCCGACTCTTCTGATTCACTGTTTGTTCTATGGGCGGCTACGTTCACAGGGGACCAATGTCCGGACGCCTGCTCAGCAGCATTTCTGGAGAACACGTCTTACAACTTCTACATTTCTGACTGAGAAAAAAAAAAGGTTCCAGAAACCATGAAATACCGGCTGATAATTATAATAAATGCAAATAAGCCGACACCCGGCACAGGATCGGTGACAAGAGTGTGATCCACTGTAACGAGCCAGGCACATGTGTGAGCAGCACCCACTACTGCACGCTCCTGTCCCGTCACCCGATGTAGCAACACGATCATGGTTATGGGACAACCGTCCCTTTAAGACGTGTATGTAAGATATGTACAGCGTCACACCCATGTGACACGCAGGAGCAGATCCTGGAAGGTGACCCGTCACTGTCTCTGCCTCACATGTATACGTCACTCCTTGTGCCACATGCACCACACCTGATCCAGGACCGACACATAGCCATCATGTATGCGCACAGATACTAAGAGGCCATGTACATCTCCCCGTAAATAGCCCAAATCAGGGGCAAAACCCCCATTAGTGCAACCTGAGTATTCGCACTGGGGTCCAAGACTTGAGGGGGGCACTTCTAACTTCAAAGCAGGTGGGATTATACAATATGATGAGATTTTCAGAGCAAAAATCCCATAAATTGTTCTTGCACAGGGGCCTCTCCTGTCTATGGGGCAAGGGTAGGAGCGGTGGGCACAAAGAGGCCCGGGACCCGGAGGGGTAGGCACAGAGAGGCCCGGGACCCGGAGGGGTGGGCACAGAGAGGCCCGGGACCCGGAGGGGTGGGCACAGAGAGGCCCGGGACCCGGAGGGGTGGGCACAGAGAGGCCCGGGACCCGGAGGGGTGGGCACAGAGAGGCCGGGGACCCGGAGGGGTGGGCACAGAGAGGCCCGGGACCCGGAGGGGTAGGCACAGAGAGGCCCGGGACCCGGAGGGGTGGGCACAGAGAGGCCCGGGACCCGGAGGGGTGGGCACAGAGAGGCCCGGGACCCGGAGGGGTGGGCACAGAGAGGCCGGGGACCCGGAGGGGTGGGCACAGAGAGGCCCGGGACCCGGGGGAAGGAGCACAGCAGTGGATTATTCCCCTTTCCATATTGAAACTACATGCACCGTCAGCAGAACATCTATTGGCGATGAATTCAGGATAAATAAGAATAGCTGTGGGCTGAACCTGTTGACAGCTACTGAAGATGAATGGTCAGTTTTGGCCCAAGGTATTGCAGGAGAATCTATCAACCAGTGTGTTCTTGATCATGTTGATCAGTAGCGATCATTATCACATGCTGATATAATTAGGCAAATGGAGTGAGGTCCCAGGACCTGCAGCCAGTCTGGATTACACATTAGAAAGACACAAACAAAAGTGCAGAAGCCCCCTCCACCTGGAAACCTATCTGCTTCAGATTAGCACAATGCTCTCCTTTGCATCCAAGCCCTTCTTATCGGTGGGGTCAGATAACTACAACCCCCAGGAGAGATGATGAATACATGGCATCTGATAACAGGAGCATAGAATCACACACACAATGGTACGACACAATATCCACGGCCCTAAAAGGCGCAGAGTCGTCATCACACAATACATTCCTGTTATTTACTCCACTTAATATTTCTACATTCTAATAACACTAGTGAAAAAATAAAGCATTGAAATTACATTTCTACTGGTGACACTTTTTTTTTTTAAGTGTAAAGTTTCACAATTATCTTTTGTTGACGCAGATTCCCTGTAATGGTGAGTCCGCCCAAAAAATTCCAGAGGCAGATCCGCAACGTGTGCACATACACTAAGGCGCACTGGCGGCATTAATGTCACCATGTTCCCTGGATGCTCCGGCTGTCACCTCTCTGCTCAAAGATCCTAATCTAAATATTTGGCTCTATACTATCAGGAGGGGTGCAAGTACCAACCGGTGTCGCACTGCACCCTCTCACACCTGGCACCAGGCGGCACATTTCACCGGCTCCAGGTCCCGCTCCGTCCCTTTAATGAAGGATTACACAATATTACATCAGAATTGTCGCTCTGCAGTGTTCGGAGACCACGATGTATCTGAACCTGCTTCACCAATCTGAATGCAATGACACAAGTGGTTCTTAAAGGGATGGTCACCGCTCCGGTGGTCCTGTGACGCTACCCCCCACCGTACAGACATACCCCTCTATAGCAGCTCTGGAGGACACTGTGTGAACAGAGGGGCTTATAGATAAAGGGACCCCCAGATCCTACACCTTACACGAAACAAGACACAATACAAACATGTATGGAGATCAATGGACAGGGGAGACCCCCTTTAACACCTCTCGGTCTGGCTGGATCCCCTTTACTTCCCCACCGGAGGGTCTGCGACCCCCGATCCTTGTGATTACATCATTACCAGTACAGTAAAGGCGGGTGGCTGGGACTTGTAGTTCCACAGCAGCTATTAGCCCACTATAACACAGTGAAAACCCTCTGCCCCCACCCAATATGGAGCAATGACAACTAGCACGACTACAGCAGCCACCCGGGGGTCTGTCAGCAGGACTACGGGAGCGAGGAGCGAACTCACCGGCAGTCGGCTCTCCGTCTGCTTCACTCTATCTTCTCAGGCCCAGAAGCCTCTGCGCTGTGGGGAAACCTCAGACATAGCGTGACGTCAGCAGCAGCGCGGCAGGCACAAAGCGAACAGCCAATCAGCGTTCAGGACACCGTGCCGGCTTCGCCGTGCCCACACTCTGACGTCATTCCATGCGCCACGCCGCCTATGCGTCGCCATGGTTACGGACTCCATGTGTTAGTCTGGGGAGGACCGGGCTGACGTTTCCATCCCCTCAGAGGTTCATTACAGGAACCAGATCGGAAACGTGGCAGACGGGGAACAGGGGAGGCGCGCATGCGGGGCAGGGAGACCGTGAGAGGGGAAGACTATGGGGCGCCATCCCCAGTAATTGTGCAGTCATAAATACAGATCCACGTAACCATTGTTGTGGCTTAACCCCTTCATGACGAGGCCAAGTTTTACAATTCTGCCCACTGTCACTCTATGAGGTAACTCTGGAACGCTTCTATAGATCCCACTGATTCTGACGTTGTTTTCTCGTGACATATTGTACTTCATTCACTTGTACTATCACTTGTGTTTATTTATGAAAACAACGGAAATATGGTGAAATTTTTGCAATTTTCAAACTGAATTTTTGTGTCCTTAAATCACAGAGATATGTCAGACAAAATAGTTAATAAATAACATCTCCCACATGTCTACTTTTCATCAGCACAATTTTGGAAACATTTTTTTTGGTTAGGAAGTTATAAGGGGTTAAAAGTTGACCAGCGATTTCTCACTTTTCCAACAAAATTTACAACTCCATTTTTTACGTGGGGAAAAGCCACTGTTTGGGTGCATGGCAGGGCTCAGGAGAGAGGGAACACAGTTTGACTTTTTGAACGCAAACTTGGCTGGAATCGATGATGGCGCTCTGATGTACCTAAACAGTGGAAACCCCCCAGTTCTAACTCCAACCATAACCCTAACTCCAACTCACTTTAGCCCAACTCTAACCCTGAGGGTCTGTGCACACGCTGCAGATTTTGCTGCGGATCCGCAGCTGTTTTCCATGCGTTGTACAGCACCATGTAAACCTATGGAAAACAAAATCCGCTGTGCACATGCTGTGGAAAAAAACGAGGGGAAACGCTGCGTTGTATTTTCTGCAGCATGTCAATTCTTTGTGCGGATTCCCCAGCGGTTTACACCTGCTCCATAATAGGAATCCGCAGGTGTAAAACCGCAGGTGGAATCCACACAAAAACAGCGGTAAATCCGCAGGTAAAACGCAATGCGGTTTACCTGCGGATTTACAAAAACAGGTGCGGACAAATCCGCAGATATCCCACCTACGTGTGCATATACCCTAACGGAAATAAATACATTTTTATTTTATTATTTTTCCCTAACTAAGGGGACGATAAAGGGGTTTGATTCACTATTTTTTTTATATAGAGTATCACAGTGATCAAAATGAACCAATAGGAAAAATTTGCTGTTGCCAGTCGAAATCTTGGTGGGCGCACTGCGTATGCGCCCGCCATTTTCTCCCGGAAGAAGACGCCAGCGGCCCGGGGGACTTCACGGGGGCATGCAGGGACACCAGACGTACCAGGGGAAGGGGGGTCGGGGGACCCCATTTCTCCTCTGATGTGCGATCACATCAATAGAGAGAAAAATTAAATGGAAAATCAGACTTTTCTTCATGTTCTCTGGGGTCTCAGCTACCTCTAGTAGCTGGCACTGTGGTTTAAGTACACTTCACTGCCACTGTTAAAGGCGTATCGGCAGTCGTTAAGGGGTTAAAATTGGAAACATTGTAAATCCAATATCAGGAAGATGATGAAGGGCAACAAATTTGTGCACTAGCCTCAATCAGACCCCGAAATACAGACATCAGATCGGAAAGACCTAAATGAAGACGCACACCTGTGCCAGAACCCCGCAATATACAGCCCCGCTCTCAGCCACACCCATATAACATATCTTTCTCCCCTGGCAGGAGGAGTTGTCATAGGGCCTCTGGCAGATAGGGACATTCAGACAAGACTGTAGGATGTAGACCCAAATCCGGGGCTGTCCGCTGTGGCCGGGACTGTTGGGACTAGACACGAGGGGATCGATTGGCGACTCTGGTCCAGTGTCCAGGTCAGTGCTGCCCAGTGGCTGGACGGTCACGGGAGGCCACAAATCTCTTACCTTCCAGTGTCCCCAATGCAGACGCCAAAACGCATGTTGGGGCCGGGCGCATCCTTGGGACCCTGCAGCATGCACAAAGGTATTGATCTGGAGGCTTTTTGGGTTAGAAGTATATAAATATATTTGTATTACCACTTATTACCGGACTTCTCAGCGATCATGCTGGCTTCCTCCTCCACACTGATGAGCATATGGACTTTATCACTATTCTTATACCTCACATCTTGCACACGCCACTTTTTTTTTGAGTATATCCTTTTTACTACAGTATATCTTGAGCAGCATCATATCAGGCACTATTTATTGGCACTTTTAACAATTTTCAACATGAATTGCTATCTTTCTTTTGCCGTTCTGGTTTAATACACTGCAGCTTTCTTGTCCCTTGTGTTGTGCCCCCCAAAAGTTCTGGTATTGTTCCCCACCTTATCATTTTTTACATTTCAAATAAAGTTGTTTTTTCCTTTGAATTATTGGATGTAATTTCGTTTTTTTTCTTTGTTTATGATTATCATTTTCCGATCTGTCCTCTGGAACTATCCATGTATGTGGAACGCCCACCAGGGCCGTGGGGTACTCGGTACCGGGTTCGGTACTTAAGGGGATGTGTCACAGCAACGACCACCCGGTCCGTGGCCCTGGGCACCCATGTAAAAAGGATTTGAATAAAGTTTGTGTTCGTGACACCACCTGTGGTGTTCGGTCAGTGGGGACTGACGCTGCTTAAAGGGGTCCTCTGGGATGATGTTATGGCAGCTAAGATGGTATAACTTCCCACAGGTAAAGCTGGGTCCTCAGGGCTCCCGGTGTGTAGCTGAAGATGGTGTGTAGTGTATAAAGAAATGGAGGACACAGGTTTGCAGTCTCTTTACCTGGTTTATTGAAGACTTCAGGCTGCCACAGTCCAGGATCCCAGATTACAGGTACAGGCAGGTTCCGGCTGGCTTGGAAGCGATTTCAGAGTCCCCTTTACCAGGTGGAGTTGAAAGCCTTCCTACTAGCGCTGTGGTGTAGTCCCTTGCTGCTTGTGGCTTCGGTCAAGGTCCTCACTGTTCTTGTTGTCCTCCTTAAAGGTGGGACACTAACCCGTATGACAGGGGGCTCAAGCCTTTTTACAGGGTCTCTATTACGACCCAGGCTCTATGTGCCACTGTGTCTCCAGGTGTTAGGGCGGACAGGTGATGTGTGGTCCAGCTGTCCTGCCGGTTTCTGCTGTGCCTCTTTGAGTTCGACACAACCTCGGTCTTCTGGCTATCGGTATCTGCGCTCTGCAAGGACGTAGCTCAGTCGCAGCTGTCCTCCCCAGTTTTTTTTTTTAACCATAAAATTTTTATTTTATTAAACGTTTTAGAACAAAACAGGGTCTTACAAGTATTTAGTTTCTGTATAGAATGCATGAACAGTAAACGATATAAACAATATAGACTATATAAGGCTATCAATGACCTTAATTCTACAAAGACGTAAATGACAAAGACAAGACAATAAGGGGTAGAGGGAAGGGAGGAAAGAGAGAGGGAAAAAAAAAAAAAAGAGGGAAAAACCTCAGTTAAATCGATTAATCAAATCCGAACTCAGTCGCACTACAGGTCGGATCCCACTGCATAATAATCCCACCGGGACCATATAGCCTGGAAGCGCACCACCGAGTCATTTAGTAAGGCTGTAAGGTGCTCCATCCTTCTGACATCCATGATCCGACCAAGGAGGATCTGAAGCGAAGGGGGACTCGGCTGTCTCCAAAGACGCACAATCAGGCATCTGGCCGCCGTAAGGATATGTTGCAATAATCTATTGGAAAGTTTGCCCATACCCGGCGCCCCGTGACCCAGGAGAAGCACTAGCGGGTTTAGTTCTATGTCTGCATGCAATACCTTATCGATGAGGGACTTAACCTGACCCCAAAGGGGCACAATTTTTGGGCATGACCAAAATATGTGGACAAGAGACCCAGTGCTTCCCCCACATCTCCAACAGGAGGGAGGGATAGAGGGATTCAGTCCATGCAGAAACTCTGGAGTGTGATACCAGTGCATTAGTATCTTATAGATATTTTCTCTGTAGAGAGTACACACTGCTCCCCAGTTTTTTACTCTCCTTTGCTTCACTCTCCTCCACGCTCACTACAATGCATTCTTCCTTCTGTATTATGTCTATCCAGGAGCCGCAGCACCCTCGTGGCTGCATAGCCCTTCACTTTCCTCTCTGCCTCAGACTGCTCCAGTCTGCTGTCTGGCACGCTCTGTCAGGAGCTCACTAACTTTCCCTCCAGACCAGAATATATATAGGGAAGCCACACATAAGCTGGATCAGAGCTCCCCTTCTGGCCTGGAGTATGAACATGTTGTATGTTTGTGTTTACCTGATAAAGAAGATCTTCCCTCACTTCCAAGCATGACATCACTCTCCCCATGAGGAAAGCAATGCCACTTTGACAACCGGGACCCTGGGGTGTCACACTCCCCCCCATTAAATCCAGTACTCCCGGACTGGGAAAAGAAGAACAATAATAACAGGGTAAGTAACAGCCATACAACATTTTTTTAAATGCTTATAAACAGGTTAAACTATGGTTTCCCTTTATGGGAGGTAACTAATACTTTAAACATTGCAGGAACATGTATATATAGTATAAATAACTTTCAAAAATATAAAACTTTCCTATAACATACTATGAAATGGTGACTACCCTTTATGGGTATACTATCTTTAGGACTCTCTTCCATCAAAGTGCAAAAACATCAGCTTTACTTTAAATTTACAAACTCTCACTATAATTCTCAACACTATCTGCATATTTTAACTATCTGACATCCATTATACTAGCTCATTTCTTCTAACAACATTAATCACTTTCTTAAAGTGCAACTAATTTTATCATTCTCTATACGGAGGTAGTGCATTTAATTGTGCAATCAATATTCAAGTCATTTAATAACTTTTAAACAGCAGCAATGATGCGGGGGACTCGTCATAAACCCCGAACGTAAGCTTTGGGCGGGCTACAAGGCGTAACATCCTGACCTGGTCTTCAGCCTCGCCAGATGGCTTTTATTCAGGTCACTGTAAAACAAATCAACTCTCAAGGAAAACATCAGAAACAGTTTCTTTAAAGGGTTCCACATAAACCAGTAGAAAGCACCTAAAGAGGTGCCAACTATGTACAATGGAGAGTTTGTGGACCATTCACCGTCCACGGCCTCAGTGTCTGTAAATAAATAAACTTTCTTGCAAAGGAAACCTGGTCAGGTTAGGCTACTTTCACACTAGCGTCGGCCCGTAGCAGTGCATCGTACCGACGCATCCTGTCTCAACGCTGCACAATGGTGGCAGCGGATGCATTATTACAACGCATCCGCTGCCCCATTGTGAGTTGCGGGGAGGAGGGGGCGGAGTTCCGGCCGCGCATGCGCGGTCGGAAATGGCAGACACGACGCACCAAAAAACGTTACAAGCAACGTTTTTTTTTGTGCCGATGGTCCGACACAACACGACGCAACCGTCGCAGGACGGTTGCGACGTGTGGCAATGCGTCGCTAATACAAGCCTATGGAGAAAAACGCATCCTGCAGACAACTTTGCAGGATGCGTTTTTTCTGCAAAACGACGCATTGCGACGGAGGCTAAACGACGCTATTGTGAAAGTAGCCTTAATCAAACTTTTGAACTCTTTAACTATTCACAGTTAGGTTTTCTTTCAGTACCAATTTACTGCTTCTATGGGCACACTTGAACATTACAGTCTCCTTGCCGGGAGGTCAGACGTATACCAGGTACGACATACAGCTGATCAGTACCAACGATGGGAGTCTGGGTGCTCTTTGAATGCAGTTCTGCTGTAGTTTGAGTAGCCTTGAAACACATGGTGGCCATTTCCGTGGCAGGTACTGGTGCAGGGACTACCTTGCCAGGTAATGGGGCTGATGGTCTAGATGTTACTATTGGCTGTATCAGTCACTTGCGGGTGACCTGGGTACTGCTCCCTTTGGGGCACATTTGTGTACATGCAGCACGTACCACCCTTTTTCTCCCCAGTGCTTGGTGTAAGTTACACAATCTCCTGGGTAGAGGTCCCTGTCCGGGTGTCCCTCTAATAGGTGTGGTTCTACATCACGCCTGTGACATACTTCCAGCTGCACTCCCGGTTCTTTAATGAATCCCCAGCAGGATTTTATACAGCATGCCACTACAGTTCCCTGTCACCATAGGCCCCGTTCCTCCTGTTTTGCCTTTCGGGTCTGAGCCTTTGCTCTCAAATTTCTTTCTTCTATGGCCCTGCGTCGGAGGTCCTGCTATCTTTCTTCCTGCTCCTGTGTGAGCGCCTGCTGCCGGCATTATTCCTTCTGGCTGATAACCTCCAGACATTCTCCCTCAGCCTGGGACTCCCTGGGGAACCCCATCAGGTTGGTGCCGGAGTGCTCCCACTGAAAGGTTACCCATTCTCCGTGTGCTTCCTGGGCCCCCTTTGTTGGCTGTAGCGTGGCTGCGGAGGTATGTACGATCTCCCAGGGCCGCTCCCAATCAATCTGCACACCCGGCTGGGTGGTAGGGGTGTCGAAAGTGTCCTTGGCTACCGGGGCAGGGTCGGTCTTCTTACCTGCTGCTGCGGTGTCTCCGGTGCTGGACTCCTCTGTCGCAGGCTGGGATCCCAGAAGCTGACTCAGTCGTTGCTCCCACACTTTTGCAGCTGTGCGGAACCAGGACTGCAGGAGCTGACAGCACAGCTCTTCCACTTCTGCTCCAAGAACCTCCAGGTTCATCGCTGACAGCAGGTCTTCTTCTTTCTCCCATTGGCTGGGGCAGCTTCCTGCTTCCTCCGGGTGACCTCCGCTCGCCATCTTGCCGACCAGGTTCTGAGCAGCTTCTTTCTGCTGCTCCTTCCACGCCTCCTCTCGTGGGCGGTTTCTTCTCTACTCATCCTCGCCATCCCAGATCAAGAGGTGGACTTCTCCTACTAACGGACAGATCTCTCGGTCATAGTAATATCGATGAGGGGCAGCCATAACTTTTGCGCCGTTCTTCCAAGCTCTGCCCATGACAACACGCCCCACTCCTCCTGCATGCCACATGATGCTGTAATGGCGGCGGTTTTGGCGGCAATTCACAGTTCACAGTCACTTAGGCACACAAGACCCACTTCAATGGGTCGGTCCATCCTGTTCGTGACACCAAAAATGTAACGCCTGCCAGGGCCGTGAGGTGCTCGGTACCAGAACTGGTACATAAGGGGATGTGCCACGGTGGCGGCGACCCGGTCCGTGGCCCTGGGCGCCCATGTAAAAGGGATTTGAATAAAGTTTGTGTTTGTGATGCCACCTGTGGTGTTCGGTCAGTGGGGACCGACACTGCTTAAAGGGGTCCTCTGGGGTGATGTTATGGCAGATAAGATGGTATAACTTCCCACAGGTGAAGTTGAGCTCCCGGTGTGTAGCTGGAGATGGTGGGTGGTGTATAAAGAAATGGAGGACACAGGTTTGCAGTCTCCTTACCTGGTTTACTGAAGACTTCAGGCTGCCATAGTCCAGGGTCCCGGATTACAGGTACAGGCAGGGTCCGGCCAGCTTGGAAACGAGTTCAGAGTCCCCTTTGCGAGGTGGATTTGAAAGCCTTCCTACTAGCGCTGTGGTGAAGTCCCTTCTTTACGCTCCTTTGCTTCTCCTCCACGCTCACTATAATGCGTTCTTCCTTCTGTATTATCTCTATCCAGTAGCTGCAGAACCCTCGTGGCTGCACGGCCCCTCACTTTCCTCTCTGCCTCCGACTGCTCCAGTCTGCTGTCTGGCACTCTCTGTCAGGAACTCACTAACTTTCCCTCCAGACCAGAATATATATATAGGGGAGCCACCCGTAAGCTGGATCATAGCTCCCCCTTCTGACCTGGAGGGTGAAGATGTTGTATGTTTGTGTTTACCTGATAAAGAAGATCTTCCCTCACTTCCAAGCGTGACATCACTCTCCCAGTGAGGAAAACAGTGCCACTGTGACAACCAGGACCCTAGGGTGTCACATATGCACATACGGTGGCAGGGCCGCCATCAGGGCATTACAGCCGTGACTGGCGTATGGGGCCCGGTGAGCAGAGGGGGCCCGCATCGGGCCCCATCTCATCTCATCCCGCGCCCGCAAGTCAATAGTTAACAGCCGCCAGCCAGTCTGAGGCTGGCAGCTGAATAGGGCCGCAGTGCGCACTCGCCGGCGTCTGACGTCATTGTCAGCCGCCGGGCCCGGCGAGTGCGTCTGTGTGGAGCCTGGAGGGATCTTCGCCCAACGCAGGAGCACGGCCAGGTAAGAACTCGTGTTTTTTTTTTTTTCTTTGAGAGCGGCGATCTAGGGGGGCCCGGGGGGCAGGATGCTGGACACACAGTGAGGCAGAATGCTGGACACACACTGGGGAAGTATGCTGGTGGACACACACTGGGGCAGAATGCTGGGCACACAGTGGGGCAGAATGCTGGACACACAGTGGGGCAGAATGCTGGGCACACAGTGGGGCAGAATGCTGGACAAACAGTGGGGCAGAATGCTGGGCACACAGTGGGGCAGAATGCTGGGCACACAGAGGGGCAGAATGCTGGACACAGTGGGGCAGAATGCTGGACACAGTGGGGCAGAATGCTGGACACACAGTGGGGCAGAATGCTGGACACACAGTGGGGCAGAATGCTGGGCACACAGTGGGGCAGAATGCTGGGCACACAGTGGGGCAGAATGCTGGACACACAGTGGGGCAGAATGCTGGACACACAGAGGGGCAGAATGCTGGGCACACAGTGGGGCAGAATGCTGGACACACAGTGGGGCAGAATGCTGGACACACAGTGGGGCAGAATGCTGGACACACAGTGGGGCAGAATGCTGGACACACAGTGGGGCAGAATGCTGGACACACAGTGGGGCAGAATGCTGGACACACAGTGGGGCAGAATGCTGGACACACAGTGGGGCAGAATGCTGGACACAGTGGGGCAGAATGCTGGGCACACAGTGGGGCAGAATGCTGGGCACACAGTGGGGCAGAATGCTGGGCACACAGAGGGGCAGAATGCTGGGCACAGTGGGGCAGAATGCTGGACACACAGTGGGGCAGAATGCTGGGCACACAGTGGGACAGAATGCTGGGCACACAGTGGGGCAGAATGCTGGGCACACAGTGGGGCAGAATGCTGGGCACACAGTGGGGCAGAATGCTGCGCACACAGTGGGGCAGAATGCTGGATACACAGTGGGGCAGAATGCTGGACACACAGAGGGGCAGAATGCTGGACACACAGAGGGGCAGAATGCTGGACACACAGTGAGGCAGAATGCTGGACACACAGTGAGGCAGAATGCTGGACACACAGTGGGGAAGAATGCTGGACACACAGAGGGGCAGAATGCTGGACACACAGAGGGGCAGAATGCTGGACACAGTGACAGGGGCAGTATGCTGGACACAGAAGCAGACTGTGAGACCCGGGGGCAGAATGCTGGACATTGGGGCAGAATGCTGGACACAGTGGGGCAGAATGCTGGACACAGTGACAGGGGCAGAATGCTGGACACAGTGACAGGGGCAGAATGCTGGACACAGTGACAGGGGCAGAATGCTGGACACAGTGACAGGGGCAGAATGCTGGACATTGGGGCAGAATGCTGGACATTGGGGCAGAATGCGAGACACGGGGCAGAATGGAGATACGGGGCATGATTGGAGACACTGGGCAGGATGAAAGACATGGGGGCATGACTGGAGACAGATGGGGGAGGATTGGAGACAGATGGGGCAGAATGGAGACACAGGGGGCATAATTGGAGACAAGTGGCAGGATTGCAGACACGGGGGCATGGTTAGAGACATAGGGGGCAGAATGGAGACATGGGGCATGATTGGAGACACTGGGGGCAGAATTGGAGACAGATCGTGCAGGATCATGGGGCAGGATGGATATGATGGAGACAGATGGGGCCGGATGGAGAGATCACATGGGGCGATCATATGAGGCAGGATGGGGAGATCATATGGGGCAGAATGGATATTCATGAGGGCAGGATGGGAGAACATATGGCTGAAGCCAGGAATGAGACACACGGTGGCCAGGATGGGGAATATTATTACCATAGGGGCTAATTTAGGGATATTATTACTGTAGTGATGTATTTATTTTATTTTTTGAGTATACCGTTTTAAATGAGGGGGCGGTCCTGTTACTGTATAGAGTGATACTATGTTGCCTCTTTTTCTTCATGTGGTGTAATGTAGAAGTTGTGAAAAATTAAGTAATGTGTTCTACAAGCGGAGCTCGAGATAACTGTGTTATTTCCTGCAGAGACGAGCCCTGGCTGGATGAAATGATGGCGGTCTGTGCTGGATGAAAGATGAAGGACTTCACCTAGAGACGTCACTGGTGAGTCAGTGTGTTACCTATACACTGACACTATACACTGTATACTATATACAGAGCTCCTCTCCTGTGTATAATTTCACTAGTGATCACTATATTATCTGTACACAGACAATGCATACTAAGTAGAGATCTCCTGTGTATAATGGCACTTATGGTGATAGTATGATGCTTTTTTTTAAATTACTGATCAGAATTGTAGTATTCAGTCACTATGTGGTGGTAATATGTGGTCTGGACATGGTGTTGCAGTATTTGTTCCTTGTATGTAATATTATTCGATCACTGTGGTGGTAATATGTCATCTGGTCATGGTGTAGCGGCAGGGCCGGCGTCAGCACCAGGCGTACCCGGGCAAATGCCGGGGCCCTGGCGAGACAGGGGGGCCCATTCAGGGCTGGCGTTAGAGGCAGGCTGCCCGCATGTGGCCCCTGAGGCAGAGTGACTTCCGACCGTCCAGTGCCTGGAGAATGAGCCGAGCGTCCCCAAGCAGGAAGTGTGCAGCACCTGCTACCTGGAACAAAGGATTGCGGGGGGATGCAGAGCCTGGCTGGGAGGACAAGGTATGGGCTCTTATATACTGGCTGGGCTGTGTTATATACTATGTGGGCTGCTATATACTACGTTGGCTGCTATATACTACATGGGCAGCTGGGCTGCTATATACTACATGGGCTGCGCTGCTATATACTACGTGGGCTGGGCTGCTATATACTACGTGGGCTGCTATATACTACATGGGCTGCGCTGCTATATACTACGTGGGCTGGGCTGCTATATACTACGTGGGCTGCTATATACTACGTGGGCTGGGCTGCTATATACTACGTGGGCTGCTATACACTACGTGGGCTGTGCTATATACTACATGGGCTGCTATATGCTACGTGGGCTGCTATATACTACGTTGGCTGCTATATACTACATGGGCTGCTATATACTACGTGGGCTGGGCTGCTATATACTACGTGGGCTGCTATGTACTATGTGGGCTGTGTTATGTACTACGTGGGCAGTGTTATATACTACGGTGGCAGTGTTATATACTACGTTGGCAGTGTTATATACTACGTGGGCTGCTATATACTACGTGGGCAGTGCTGTATACTACTATGTGAGCAGTGCTGTATACTACTGTGTGGCTGTGCTATATACTACTATGTGGGCAGTGCTGTATACTGCTATGTCGGCAGTGCTGTATACTACTGTGTGGGCTGTGCTATATACTACTGTGTGGGCTGTGCTATATACTATTGTGTGGGCTGTGCTATATACTATTGTGTGGGCTGTGCTATATACTACTGTGTGGGCTGTGCTATGTACTACTGTGTGGGCTGTGCTATATACTACTGCGTGGGTAGTGCTGTATACTACTATGTGGGCTGTGCTGTATACTACATGGCTGTCCTATAAACTACGTGGGCCGTGTTATATACTATGTGGCTGTGCTATATACTATATGGGCTGTTATATGATACGTGGGCTGTGCTATATACTACGTGGCTGTGTCATATGCTACGTGGGCTGTGTTATATGCTACGTGGCTGTGCTATATACTACGTGGGCTGTGTTATATACTACATGGCTGTGTTTATATGCGATCATGAATCGTGGTATGTGTTAAAGGGGGGGCCCACTGAGACTCTTTCGCCCGGGGCCCACAAAAACCTGGAGCCGGCCCTGTGTAGCGGTATTTGTTCCTTGTATGTGATATTATTGATCATTTAAAAAATTGAAAAATAAATAAAAATATACCTAAATTGTATTACATATTTTAACAAATATTTAATAGGTTACAGTAGAGTAGGGCCCGGCCAAAAGTGTCTACCGTGTTATGGTGGCGGCTTAAAAAATCTTTTGGCCAAAACAAAAGCTGCCAGCTATGTATGTGATCTGGTGATGGGAACTGTTAATGTGTGATAGGTGAGAAGTGGAGTTTTTCCAAGAGAGAGCGGTGGGACTGTGGACAGTTCGAGGGGTGGAGCAAGGAGGCGGGGCTTGGGTGGAGCCTGGGTGGAGTCTCAAGGGGGCCCTGAAAATTTTGCCAGTATGGGGCCCCGAAATTTCTAGTGACAGCCCTGTACGGTGGTGTTGGTATTCTATATCAGATTTCTTCTAAGCCCCTATGTACAAGAATATAACTACTATAATACTGCTCCTATGTACATATACTATAATACTGACCCCTATGTACAAGAATATAACTACTATAATATTGCCTCCTATGTACAAGAATATAACTTATAATACTGCCCTCTATGTACAATAATATAACTACTATAATACTGCTCCTATGTACAAGAACATTACTATAATACTGATCCCTATGTACAAGAATATAATTACTATAATACTGCCCCTATGTACTAGAATATAACTGCTATAATACTGCTCCTATGTACAAGAATAACTACTATAATACTGCTTACTATGTACAAGAATATAACTACTATAATACTGCTCCTATGTACAAGAATATAACTATAATACTGACCCCTATGTACAAGAATATAACTACTATAATATTGCCTCCTATGTACAAGAATATAACTTATAATACTGCCCTCTATGTACAATAATATAACTACTATAATACTGCTCCTATGTACAAGAATATAACTACTATAATACTGCTCCTATGTACAAGAATATAACTTCCATAATACTACTGCCCCCTATGTACAAGAATATAACTACTATAATACTGCCCCTAAGTTCAAGAATATAACTATTATAATACTGCCCCCTATGTACAAGAATATAACTACTATAATGACCCTATTTACAATATAACTACTATAATACTGCCCCTATGTACCAGAATATAACTACTATAATACTGGCCCTATGTACAAGAACATAACTACTATAATACTGCCGCCTATGTACAAGAATATAACTACTATAATACTACCTCTATGTACAAGAATATAACTACTATAATACTGCTCCTATGTACAAGAATATAACTACTATAATACTGCCCCCTATGTACAAGAATATAACTGCTATAATGCTGCCCCTATGTACAAGAATATAACTACTATAATACTGCCTCCTAGCTGTGAGGTTGTGTGTTTGTAGCTCTCCTGATGTCTGGAGTAAGCCCGGGAAGGGGCCACCCTGGGCGGGGAAACTCCCTAAGCAAGGCCCAGGCTTCCAGGCCTACACTTGGAAGAAACGCCCAAGCTGTTTCTAATGAGGATAAAGATTCCAAAGTGATTTCTGAGGGAAAGAAAGCTCAGAATGAAAGTAGTAACAGCAGCAAGAAAGTGAGTAAAGTAACGGAACAAGGAAAAGCCATGGTTGTAGGCAAGAAAGTTCGTCCAGCCAAGGCAAGCAGAGTGAAGTGCGATTAGGAGAATTCCAAAAGGAATCTACTGGTGAGAAGCTGAATGGAGGAAAGCAGCGTGCAGCTCAGGAGATGCCATCACTGGCCTCAGGTGTGCAGCTCACTCCCAACAGGCAGTGGAGAACTTCACTGGAGAGACAGATACTCCAGGAGAAACATGTGGTGACCGACATGGCGAGCTCTGGATGCACAAGGTGGCAGCAGTAAAAGTGCTGTGGAGCCTGGAGCCATTAAGCCAGTGGTGGTAAAAATCAAGGAGACATCTGGTCCCATGAAGCCAGAGACATTGCTGATAGCAGGATCCCAGAAGGAGACACCATGTGCACCTGAGCTGCAGCTTGCTGAGGAGATCCAAGGACTGGTCATGAAGCTCGGTGAGTTACACCAGCAGAAACACCTGCTGCAGCAGCAGATAGACGCTCTCTATGAGGTAAAGGCTGCTAAGGCTAGGGACACATTGCGTTAGGGCAGTCCGTTTAGCGCATAGCGCTACGGACCGCGCTAACGCAATGTTCCAAAGGGGATCGCGTTAGCCGATTCCGCTAGTGCAGATCCCCGATCTGCGCTAGCGAGGAACGGACCGCGAACGCTGCAAGCAGCACTCAAATGACGGCACATTGCTAGCGCACGCCCAATGTGGGCGTGCGCTAGCGATGCGTTCGCCATTACAGGCTATGGCGGCGTTAACGGACTATGTTACACCGTGTTATGCCGCGGTGTAACGTAGTCCGTTAAACGCAGTCACATAACGCAATGTGACCCTAGCCTAACACTGGGGATCACACCGTGTGTGACCAGAGTCTGAACTCACTGGGTGGATGGCTGGCAAAAGTGGTGGGGGATATAGACTGTGTCCTAGAGAGGATGGGGCCCCTAGCGGAAACTTATAGGAACCAGGAACTGTTTATGTCACACAAACAGAACTCTGCAGATTCCAGGTCACACATTGTCCCAGGTGGACCCCAAAAGCAGGTACAGCCTGTGCTGCAGCCCGCAAGCTTCTGCTTCCAGAAGGGTCAAATACTGCACCAGCAGCCTGTGGCAGATCCCAAGCAGCAACATGTAGAGCAGATTCCAGCAGGGGTACCACAAGTCTCAGGATGCCCAGCACAGCAGCCTGCTGTAGATTCGGTGCACATTTCAGCAGAGGGACTACAAGTCTCAGAATGCCAAGCACAACAGTTGGGCAGTGGACATATGCCGGTAGTTACTGATAATGCCCAGCAGGGCTCTGATGCTGGTGATAACCGCGCTGTATCTGAGGGGTCGGGTGCTTGGGGGAGCACAGTATCTTTGGATATCTGTACAATCTGATAATGACATTGATGTTGATGATAACAGTGTGCATGATAATGTCTGTGATTTCCCCCCATTAATTTCGAGCACACAAGGTGTGGCAGCCCCCCTGCTGCAGACCCTCAGCCTAGTGTGACCCTGCAGGTTCCCCCCAATAATGCCTGGAGCCGTGGTGCTCTGTCCTTCACCTCTGGTGCCAACTATACCGGCCAGGCGTTTAAACGGAGAAACGTGGTGCGTTTCCCGGACAGAGGTGCCAAGGAGGATCTGCCGTACAGGAGGTTTGTGGTCAGGGAGCTCCTGTGCCGCCAGATGGGGTTTGCGCCAGTCAGCATCTTGGCAGTGATTAATCTTCCAGACAGGCAGGGCTATGACGTCAGCTTTAAAGGGAACCTGTCACCCCGTTTTTTCAGATTGAGATAAAAATACTGTTAAATAGGGCCTGAGCTGTGCGTTACTATAGTGTATTGTGTGTACTCTGATTCCCCACCTATGCTGCCGAAATACCTTACCAAAGTCGCCGTTTTCGCCTGTCAATCAGGCTGGTCAGGTCATATGGGCGTGGCGACATCGCTGTTTCTTCCCCCAGATCTTGCATATATTTCCGTTGGTGGCGTAGTGGTTTGCGCATGCCCATCTTCTGAATCCACTGGGCAGGAGAAGAAAAAATGCGCGATCGGCGCTATTTCCCTGGTGATCTGTGGGGGCGGCCATCTTCCTGAGGCCGTGCGTGCGCATATGGAGTCCTCTGCTGCCCGGGGCTTCAGGAAAATGGCCGCGGGATGCCGTGCGTGCGCAGATGGAGATCGTGGCGGCCATTTTCCTGAACCCGAGATGCGAACTCGGCATCAGGAAAATGGCCGCCACGATCTCCATCTGCGCACGCGTGGCATCCCGCGGCCATTTTCCTGAAGCCCCGGGCAGCAGAGGACTCCATATGCGCACACGCGGCCTCAGGAAGATGGCCGCCCCCACAGATCACCAGGGAAATAGCGCCGATCGCGCGTTTTTCTTCTCCTGCCCAGTGGATTCAGAAGATGGGCATGCGCAAACCACTACGCCACCAACGGAAATATATGCAAGATCTGGGGGAAGAAACAGCGATGTCGCCACTCCCATATGACCTGACCAGCCTGATTGACAGGCGAAAACAGCGACTTTGGTAAGGTATTTCGGCAGCATAGGTGGGGAATCAGGGTACACACAATACACTATAGTAACGCACAGCTCAGGCCCTATTTAACAGTATTTTTATCTCAATCTGAAAAAACGGGGTGACAGGTTCCCTTTAAGCTCATGACTGACCTGGACAGATTCTGGTCTAACTTCCCCAAGTTTAGAGACACTGAGGGCTGGAGTAAGTTCAGCTTTATTCCCATCTCTAAGCCAGACATGGTTACCGTAAATGTCATCTTCTTGAGTGAGTCTGTTCCCCCGCAGGACATTGTGGTGTGGCTCCGGAGGCATTGTGACCTGGTCTCTGACCTCACCAAAAGCAGAGACAGTGATGGTATCTGGACGGGAGGGTGGAGGGTCTTGGTGAAACTGCGCCAGTGTAATAATATCACTGCCCACTTACCCAACTCCTTCTTTATTGGGAGAGAGAGGGGTGTGTGTTTCTATCTCGGGCAGCCTCGTAAGTGCTTTAAATGTGGTGGGAAAGGTCACCTGGCAAATACCTGTACTGTGGTGAAGTGCAGCCTGTGCGGGGAAGTCGGCCATGTAGCTGCAGACTGCCAGAACATCAGGTGCAACCTCTGTGGGAAGATCGGCCACCCTCTCAGGGACTGTCCAGATGCCTGGCATAACATCTGTAAGGACTTTCCTGATGAGGATTTGGTGGCAGGGGCAGAGATTCTGGAGGAGGCAGCTTTACTGTCAGGGAAAATACTGACCTCACCAGAGGTCTACTCAGCTAACACCAAAGCAGCAGGGTTCAGAGGGTGCACAGGGGAGCATGGAGGTTGTGCCTCAGGAACAGCAGTCACATGAAGGAATTACTTCAGTACTACCATCTGTGTCTGAGGGAAATAGCAGTAATAAGTCTAGGTTCCCATTGCGTTAATGGGAACGCGCTAACGGACAGCGTTGCACGGCGAAATTAACGCCGTGCAGCGCGTCCGTTAGCGCGCCCATTCACGGCAATGGGAACGCGCTTCAGTAGCGCGTGCCATGTTCGGCACACGCTAGCGACGCGCCGGTGTTTTCTGGCGCGCCGCGGACGCTGCTTGCAGCATCCGAGGCGCGCTCGCGGTCCGTTCCCCGCTCTCGCAGATCGGGGATCTGTGAGAGCGGGGACGTTAACGCGACCCCGAACCGCGGCCCCATTAAAAACATTGTGTTAGCGCAATCCGCTAGCGCTAAACGGATTGCACTAACGCAATGTGACCCTAGCCTAAGACTAAAAGGAAGAAAAAGGACAAGACCTCTCGTAAACCTGAGAAGTATGATACTGGTCCAGGAGGAAAGTCCAGAGTTCTGCAGGGGTAATGGTCGTATCTAATAGGTTTGATGTTCTGTCTGAGTCTGATGGTGATTTTGAAGATGACCTTAAAAGAACTGACGCACAGTGTGATAGGGACATAGAGGACTGTCCTCCGCCTAAGCGGAAGCCCTTGCCTGAGGGCACTCGGGAGGAGTCTGAAATGGAGACAGGTGGTGGGCAGAATAACTCCGACCCAGATCTGTGACGCTGTCAACCAGATAATGTCTGAACTCAGATAAAATCATTAGGAAATGTAAAGCTATAGAAGGATGCGTCACTGGGTTCAAATATGATGAGCTCATTTTGCAAGTTTTTTTGTTCCTCAAACCAGAAGTATGGACTCTAAGTTAATTTTACATGTGTAACCTGGAAATGTAATGAAAGTTTGTACAATCTAAATGATTTCAGTACTGTATTACTGGAAGAATTTTGTTAAATTCAACTGTATTTTTTTGTTTTTACAATAAAAATTGCCCCTATATACAAGAATATAACTACTTTAATACTGCTCCCCATATACAAGATTATAATTACTATGATACTGCTCCTATGTATGAGAACATAACTACTATAATACTGACCCTTATGACCAAGAATATAACTACTATAATACTGCCCCTATATACAAGAATATAACTACTTTAATATTGCCGCTATGTACAAGATTATAATTACTATGATACTGCTCCTATGTATGAGAACATAACTACTAGAATACTGCCCCCTATGTACAAGAATATAACTACTATAATACTGACCCCTATGAACAAGAATATAACTACTATAATACTTCTATGTACAAGAATATAACTACTATAATACTACCTCCTATGTACAAGAATATAACTACTATAATACTGCCGCCTATGTACAAGAATATAACTACTATAATACTGACCCCTATATACAAGAATATAACCACAATAATACTGACCCTAGGTACAAGAGTATAACTATAAACTAACAATACTATATTTGTATTTTTATATTTTTCTACATTTACATTCTGAATCTGTCACCTGCACAAGTGGGAGAATTTTGATACCCGGCTGGAAAATGTCATGCTATTAACCAAAATGACCACTAGAGGTCAGCAAATTACAACTTACCTTAGTGATGTCAATTTGTGAGAAAATTTGTAGAATTAACCAGCCGAGTATACCATCCCACCCCAATTCATTTTACGCAACCATTGGCTGAACTGGGGGAGTAGGTGGAATATTATATCATGTCCTGGGGGTCTCCAATGTGCTGCATCCTCCGCTGACCCCATGATATCACCGTCCAGATGACAGGGCCAGCACTTATTAATCTATTCAGTATCTTCCCCAGACATGAAATATGTGCTACAGCTGCGTCACCATGCTGCACCGTCGGGATGCTGCACTGTCAGGATTAGTGTTGAGCGATACCTTCCGATATCGTAAAGTATCGGTATCGGATAGGATCGGCCGATATTCAAAAAATATCGGATATCGCCGATACCGATACCCGATCCCAATGCAAGTCAATGGGACCAAAATATCGGAATTAAAATAAACCCTTTCTTTCCTTGTAGGTTCATTCTACATGAAGGAAAACAACTAAGAATAATGCAGGATGTATTTGGGGAGGTGGCGGAGACATTAAAGTCATAGAGGTTTAGCCCAATCAAATAGAATAGCATGTTTTTTTTTTTTTTAAAGACGTTCGGAGTGACAAAGATATTGACTATGTAAATTTTTTTTTTATTTTGTCAGATATTGATGTTTCACTATTCCACGCCCTTCCCCTTCTTTTTTTTTTTTACTTTTCCCACACTTTCATCTTCATCATCATCAGCATCTTTGACATCAACTTCTTCTTCACCTTATTCATCTTCTTCTTCATCCTTTACCTTTTTTTTTTTTTTATAATACATTCTTCATATTCATTTTATTCAACTATTATTATTCTTCCTATTCTACATATTCATTTTATTCAACTGTTATTATTCTTCCTATTCTACTTCTTCATCATATTCTCATTTGTGACAGGCATTCCCGTAGTTGTTATCTATAAAAGTTGGAAGATTACACCTTCCGTTCTGCCAGTCACAAAAGTTACATTTGTCCGCAATCAGTTTGGCCTGCAGCATCAGGCTTTATCCAGGGGCACCACGAGGAGGAACGGACTCACCCCCATACACTGCTTAGTCTTCTTCTGCATATAATTTAGATAATATCTTTTGCTCTGATATTAAGTGTTATGCTTAATGTTCTTCTGCTCTTTGTTCTGCAGCCTCTTGTTCTTCTGCTTCTCGGTCTTCCATGTCGTCGTCTCCAGGGTCGTCGTCTCCAGTGTCGTCGTCTCCGCCGTCGTCGTCGTCGTCATCGGGGTGGTCTTCCGGGTCGTCGACGTTAGGGTCTTCAACTTGGAAATGTAGCAGAAGGTACAAGAAGGCTGAGAAAATGCCAAGAACCAGCTGATGGAACTGGAACTCGGATGGCTACCCGAAGGTTCAAGAGCCTATGGAACTACCGAGGACCAGCTGACGTTACTGGAACCCGGTTACTAAGCAGGAGGTACCCGTGCTAAAAAGCACTACCAAGGACCGCCTGACGTTGGCAGAACTCGGATACCCAGAAGGAGGCACCTAAGCCAAAGGCTCTGCCCGGAACCAGCTGACGGTACTGGAACCAGGATGGGGAGCAGAAGGTACAAGAGCAAAAGACACTGCCGAGAACCAGCTGACGGTACTGGAACCCGGATGGGTAGCCGAAGGTCCAAGAGCCAATGGAACTACTGAGGACCAGCTGACGTTACTGGAACCCGGTTACTAAGCAGGAGGTACCCGTGCCTGAAAGCACTACCAAGGACCACCTGACGTTGGTGGAACTTGGATACCCAGAAGGAGGCACCTAAGCCAAAGGCTCTGCCCGGAACCAGCTGACGGTACTGGAACCAGGATGGGGAGCAGAAGGTACAAGAGCAAAAGACACTGCCGAGAACCAGCTGACGGTACTGGAACCCGGATGGGTAGCCGAAGGTCCAAGAGCCAATGGAACTACTGAGGACCAGCTGACGTTACTGGAACCCGGTTACTAAGCAGGAGGTACCCGTGCCTGAAAGTACTACCAAGGACCACCTGACGTTGGTGGAACTTGGATACCCAGAAGGAGGCACCTAAGCCAAAGGCTCTGCCCGGAACCAGCTGACGGTACTGGAACCAGGATGGGGAGCAGAAGGTACAAGAGCAAAAGACACTGCCGAGAACCAGCTGACGGTGCTGGAACCAGGTGGTGGACCCGAAGGGCCACAGGAGAGGAGAGAACAGCTAGGCCGCGAGGCAGCCGCAGTTACCGAACCCCAACAGTCCTACAGGGGGAGCTGGGCCTACTGGCACTACAGAACCAGCCTTGACTACCAATTCATGCAGCCCACATAGGAAGCTCCTAAACTGGAGGCACCCTGGAGTTGGCTAACTCGACCGCAACACGACGGGGCAAGCATAGGCGTCTCAGCGAGCTTGACACAACCCGGAAACAGCTGACGGTGCTGAAACCAGGTTTGGCACGAGGGAGTACCTGTGACAAAAACACTGCCGAGAACCAGCTGGCGGTGCTGGAACCCGGATGCGTTGCCCCAGTGTGCAAGAGCCAATGGCACGATCGAGGACCAGCTGACGGTGCTGGAACCCGGTTACTAAGCTGTAGGTGCCCGCGCTTAAAAGCACTACCAAGGACCGCCTGGCGTTGGCGGAACTCGGATACCCAGGAGGAGGCACCTAAGCCAAAGGCTCGGCCCGGAACCAGCTGACGGTGCTGGAACCAGGTGGTGGACCCGAAGGCCCACAGGAGAGGAGAGAACAGCTAGGCCGTGAGGCAGCCGCAGTTACCGAACCCCAACAGTCCTACAGGGGGAGCTGGGCCTACTGGCACTACAGAACCAGCCTTGACTACCAATTCATGCAGCCCACATAGGAAGCTCCTAAACTGGAGGCACCCTGGAGTTGGCTAACTCGACCGCAACACGACGGGGCAACGCATAGGTGTCTCAGTGAGTTTGACAGTACCCGGAAACAGCTGACGGTGCTGAAACCAGGTTTGGCACAAGGGAGTACCTGTGACAAAAACACTGCCGAGAACCAGCTGGCGGTGCTGGAACCCAGATGCGTTGCCTATTAAAGATTGTCTTCCTAGAGCCCCAACTAGCGGTGCTGGAGCAAAGGGTAAGCAGGGGGAGCAGAGTGTAGGCCGAAGCCTGCACTGGAGGCAGCTTTGTGTCTGCGTTGCGTTTGCAGGACACTTTACCGGCTACACAGTGGGGGAACAGCTGGCGTTGCTGAACCCCACTAACACAATGGCGGGTGTTTTTCTCTGTGCAGCTAGCACTTGCGGGCAAAAACTAGCGATGTTAGAGCCCGTGGTGAAGCAGGAGGAGGAGGAGAAGAGCAGAGTGTAGGCCGAAGCCTAGTTGAACCAATTTCAAAGGAAACCTTTAACCCCCCCTCAGGTGTTACAAAGTACAAGAGACACACCTTGTGCAGTATTTATGCTGCACAAGTGAAAGGTTGCTCCATTAATTTGTGTACTTGCACACGCTGAATGAAAGACGTACACAATTTAGACCATTCTACAGGCAAACTGTAGTGGATGCGTGACTTGTCTTTTTAAGGAGACGCAGCACAGGTGTCCCAAATAACGCCTTGGTGCTTGGCGCAGCTTCCTGAGCGTTGTTATTTGCTGTACAGGAGTCTGCGCTCTTGTGTTATCCCTTGGCAATGCCCTGTTAGCGCTGCCCGTCTTATGACCTCATTTCATGTTGGCCGGTGCGGTTAACGATGGCCATAAATCCCAGACCCACAGTGCCTTTTCATAAAGTCACACTGCGGTGCTGGGATTCGTGGCCTTGAACAGTAAATATTTTGGCCACTCACACACGTCCTTACACCTGCTTCAGACTGGGCGGCCTCTGCTGATCCCTTCTCGCATGCCGCGGCCATGAGGCTGCACAGTCTGAAGAAGGCGGAAGGAGATGAGTGACGACAGGCTAACATATGCACTGCTCGTGCCCATAAACCACACCCTCGCTGACAAAATAAATAAGAAACCGAGGGGCGTTGTTTGGAGTAGGGCGGACGCACAGGCGCAGCCAGCTAACCAATGATGTCAAAAGACGCGAAGCGCTACCAAGGGTGGTGCTGCGTATCATTAGAAAGGAAAGTCACACCTCAGGGACAGTGTAATGGTCTCAATGAGACACATTTTGTACGTGTTGAGTTCCACGTGGGCAAGTAGAAAAAGTGAGCCACCTTGTACAAATGCAGCAGTACTGCTGTACAAGGTAGCTGTTATACATAGAAACACCTGGGGGTGGGGGGCAGGCTCCCTTCAATTTCAGTTCATGTGCCTGCGTGGCGTTTGCAGGTCACTTTGCGGGCTACACAGCAGGGGAACAGCTGGCGTTGCTGAACCCCACTAACACATTGGCTGGTGTTTTTCTCTGTGCAGCTAGCACTTCCGGGCCAAAACTAGCGGTGTTTGAGCCCAGGGGCAGCAGCAGGAGGAGAGGAGCAGAGTGTAGGCCGAAGCCTGCACTGGTGGCAGCTTTTGGTCGGTTGTGCCAGCGTGGCTTGTGCTGGACACAATGCCGGCTACACAGCAGGGGAACAGCTGGCGGTGGTGAACCCCACTAACACATTGGCTGGTGTTTTTCTCTGTGCAGCTAGCACTTCAGGGCAAAAACTAGCGGTGTTAGAGCCCAGGGTCAGCAGGAGAGGAGCAGATTGTAGGCCGAAGCCTAGTTGAACCAATTTCAAGGGTAACCTTTAACCCCCCCCTCAGGTGTTGCAAGGTACAAGAGCCACACCTTGAACAGCATTAATGCTGCACAAGTCAAAGGTTGCTCTCTTAATTTTTCTCCTTGCACACGCTGAATAAAACACGTACACTATTTAGCCCATTATACTGTCAAACAGTAGTGGAGGCGTGACTTTTCTTTTGAAGAAGACGCAGCACAGGTGTCAAAATTTACACCTAGGTGCTGGGCGCTGATTCCTTACCGTTGTTATTTGCAGTACAGGAGACTGCGCTCTTGTGTTATCCCTTGGCAATACCCTGTTAGTGCAGGCCGTCTTATGACCTCATTTCATGTTGGCCGGTGCGGTTAACGTTGGGCACAAATCCCAGAACCACAGTGCCTTTTCATAAAGTCACACTGCGGTGCTGGGATTCGTGGCCTTGTGCAGTAAATATGTTCGCCGCTCACACATGTCCTTACACCTGCTTCAGACTGGGCGGCCTCAGCTGATCCCTTATCGCCTGCCACGGCCATGAGGCCGCACAGTCTGAAGAAGGCGGAAGGAGGGGAGTGAAGACAGGCGAAGATATGCACTGCTCGTGCCCAGCAATCACACCCTCGCAGTCATAATATATGAGACAACGAGGGGCGTTGTGTCGGGCAGGGCGGACGCACAGGCACAGCCAGCCAACCAATGATGTCAGAAGACGGGCAGCGCTAACAATGGGGGTGATGCGTGTCATTAAAATGGAAAGTCACACCTCAGGGACAGTGGAATGGTCTCAATGAGACACATTTAGTACGTGTTTAATTAAACGTGGGCAAGGAGAAAAAGTCAGCCACCTTGTACAAATGCAGCAGTACTGCTGTACAAGGTGGCTATTATACATAGAAACACCTGGGGGTGGGGAGCAGGCTCCCTTCAATTTCAGTTCATGTGCCTGCGTAGCGTTTGCAGGTCACGTTGCCGGCTACACAGCAGGGGAACAGCTGGCGGTGCTGAACCCCACTAACACATTGGCTGGTGTTGTTCTCTGTGCAGCTAGCACTTCCGGGCAAAAACTGGCGGTGTTTGAGCCCAGGGTCAGCAGGAGGAGAAGAGGAGCAGAGTGTAGGCCGAAGCCTGCACTGGTGTCAGCTTTTGGTCAGTTGTGCCAGCGTGGCTTGTGCTGGACACGATGCCGGCTACACAGCAGGGGAACAGCTGACGTTACTGAACCCCAATAACAGAGGAGCGACTGTTGACTGTGCAGACAGCACTTCCAGGCACCAACTGGCGGTGTTAGAGCCCAGGGACAGCAGGAGGAGCAGATTGGAGGTATTGCCGCACACACAGCTGGGGATCAGCTGACGTTACTGAACCCCAAAAACAGAGGAGCGACTGTTGACTGTGCAGACAGCACTTCCAGGCACCAACTGGCGGTGTTAGAGCCCAGGGACAGCAGGAGGAGCAGATTGGAGGTATTGCCGCACACACAGCTGGGGATCAGCTGACGTTACTGAACCCCAATAACAGAGGAGCGACTGTTGACTGTGCAGACAGCACTTCCAGGCACCAACTGGCGGTGTTAGAGCCCAGGGACAGCAGGAGGAGCAGATTGGAGGTATTGCCGCACACACAGCTGGGGATCAGCTGACGTTACTGAAACCCAATAACACTGGGTCGTATGTTTTTACTGTGCAGCCTGCACTTCTGAGCCGCATCTGGCGGTGTTGGAGCCCAGGAATAGCAGTTCAGGTGGTAGAAAGATGAACACAGCAGGAGACCTGGATGACACCCAATTACTTAATCAGGCAGAGGAGTGGCAAATTCCTGCGAGATCCAGGCCTGGTTCATTTTCAGGAAAGTAAGCCGGTCAACGTTATCGGAGGATAGTCGCATGCGACGGTCTGTTAGTACACCACCTGCGGCACTAAAGACACGTTCCGATAAGACACTAGCCGCAGGGCAAGCCAGCACCTCCAATGCATACTGGCTGAGCTCTGGCCATGTATCCAGCTTAGAGACCCAAAACTTGAACGGGGAAGAGCCGTCTGGGAGTACAGTAAGAGGGCAAGCCATGTAGTCTGTCACCATCTGACGGAACCGTTGCCTCCTGCTGACTGGAGCCGCCGGTGATGGTGTAGACATTTGGGGCGGGCACACAAAAGTGTGCCAGAGTTGTGCCATACTGGGCTTGCCTTGGGCAGAGGCACTGCTTCTGCTCCCTCTTTGGGCAGAGCCTCCCCCACTGCCTCGACGCACTGAGCTGCTTTGTAAAGCACTAGCAGCACTCCTCTCAGTTGGACTGGAGAAGATGATGGAATTCACCAGTGTGTCCTGGTACTCCCGCAATTTACGCTCCCGGGTCAACGCTGGGATGAGGTTTTGGACGTTGTCCCGGTAGCGAGGATCGAGGAGGGTGAACACCCAATAATCAGGCATGTTGAGAATGTGGTCGATGCGGCGGTCGTTTCTCAGGCACTGCAGCATGAAATCCACCATGTGCTGCAGAGTGCCAACTGGCCCAGAAACGCTGTCCCCTGCTTGAGACATGATCTCTGCCCGCTCGTCATCACCCCACCCTCGCTGTACACACTGACCACTGGACAATTGTGTCGCTCCCTCCTCTGGACGGAGCTCTTCCTCCTCCATTGACTCCTCCTCATCCTCCTCACAAATTGGCCCCTGCGTACCCCTTTGTGAGGAACCACGTGGCGCTGACTCTCCAGAAGCTGATGGAAAAGGTGACTCCTCATCCTCCACCTCTTCCACAACATCATCCCTTAACCCTTGCAAAGTTTGCTGAAGCAGGCAGATAAGGGGGACAGTCATGCTGACTAGTGCATCATCTGCACTTGCCATCCGCGTGGAATAATCAAAAGGACGCAAAACCTGGCAGACGTCCTTCATAGTGGCCCACTCTGTGGTTGTGAAGTCTGATCGGCGCTGACTGCGACTTCTTTGCGCCTGATGCAGCTGGTACTCCATAACTGCTTGCTGCTGCTCACACAACCGCTCCAACATATGTAACGTGGAATTCCACCGGGTAGGTAGGTCACATATGATGCGGTGTTCCGGAAGGCGGAATCGGCGCTGCAGAGCAGCAATGCGGGATCTTGCCAAGCTGGAACGCTGCAAGTGAGCACACTCTAGGCGGACCTTGTGCAGCAGGGCATCAAGATCCGGATAGTCCCTCAGAAAACTCTGCACAACCAAATTGAGCACATGTGCCAGACATGGGATGTGAGTGAGGTTGCCAAGGGCCAAAGCTGCCACCAGATTTCGGCCATTGTCACACACTACCATGCCTGGCTGGAGATTCGCTGGCAGTAACCACACATCGCTCTCCTGCTTGATGGCATTCGAGAGCTCCTGCGCTGTGTGGCTTCGATTCCCCAATGAAACTAGTTTCAAGACGGCCTGCTGACGTTTGGCCACGGCTGTGCTCATGTCGGTCATAGGTAAACGTTCACGGGTCCATGTGGAGGTGGACTGTGACGGCTCCTGCAGAGATGATTCTGAGGAACTTGTGTAAGAGGAGGAGTCAATGCGTACAGACTGGATTCCTGCAATCCTTGGAGTGGGCAGGACACGTCCTGCGCCACTCGCACGATCTGTACCTGGCTCAACAACATTAACCCAATGGGCAGTGAGGGAAACGTATCGCCCCTGTCCATGCTGACTGGTCCACGCATCGGTGGTGAGGTGGACCTTGCTACTGACGGCGTTCAGTAGCGCATGTTTTATGTTTCCCTCAACATGCCTGTGCAGGGCAGGGACAGCTTGCCTGCTGAAGTAAAAGCGGCTGGGCACCTTGTACTGTGGGACTGTCAATGCCATCAAGTCACGGAAGCTGTCAGTCTCCACCAGCCTGAATGAGAGCATTTCCAGGGACAACAGTTTGGCAATGCCTGCATTCAGAGCCTGTGCTCGGGGGTGGTTGGCCGAGAATGCCCGCCTTTTCTCCCATGCCTGTACTACCGATGGCTGTAGAGTAGACTGGGAGTGTGAGGATGACTGGGAAGGTGGTGCTGTGGGTGGAATTACACAAGGTCTCTGGACAACAGTGCCAGAGGTTCTTCCATGGCGATCCTGGGAGGAAGCCAAACCAGCTGTGCGTGAGCTGGAGGAAGAGGCAACACGAGCTGAAGAGGTGGTAGCTGCCGCTGTTGGTTGGCCTACATCTTCAGTGTGTTTCTGTAACTCCACCGCGTGCCTGTTCCGCACATGTTTCCACATATTTGTGGTATTGAGGTTGCTGACACTTTTCCCTCTTTTGACTTTCTGATTACACAGCTTGCATTTGACAAAACAAATGTCATCTGCAACTGTGTCAAAAAAGGACCAGGCACTGCAAGTCTTGGGAGCGCCCTTTTTGGCTTTGGAAAGAGACAGGCTCCTAACGGGTGCCAAAGTGGAGGCTACAGGCTCCGCAGTCTTCCCCCTCCCTCTCCCTCTTTGGCCCGTAAGGGGAATCTCTTCCTCAGAGCTGCTCCCACCACCTTCCTGTTCCTCACGCCACGATGGGTCAACGACCTCATCATCTCCACTACCCTCTGCCACCAACTGCTCCTCCTGGGTAGTCTCGGCAGCACAGTACGCACCAGAAAGCGGCACCTGAGTTTCATCATCAGATGCGTACTGCGCTGTGGTCACCGGAGGCACTGGCCCACCCGCCTCTTCAGAGTCAGAGAGACAAAGCTGTTGGGCATCACTGCACACTGCCTCTTCTTCCATTTCTCCAATGCTGCTTGGCTGGCCCCCTGTTTCCAAGCCAAGAGATTCAGAGAACAGAAGTAGAGACGGCTCCTGTCCTGGGCTCTCTGACTGCCTGGCCAATTTGGCAGATGGTGAAGAGACAGATGGCTGCTCTCCAGTGCTCTGTGCCTGAGAGGATGTGGCACTAACTGAAGTCGATGCCGAGGCGTTAGCTGCCATCCACCCGACAACGGCTTCAATTTGGTCTTCACGCAGCAGCGGTGCACGGCGCTCTCCGACAAAGCTGCGCATGAAGGACTGTTCCCTGCTGAAACTGAGTGACGACGAGTCACCGGCGCCCGCAGCAGGCACAGAATCACCACGTGCTCTCCCTGCTCTTCTCCCTGCTCCGCGCCCACGCCCACGTGCCTTACTCCCTGCCCTCTTCATCTTGGTTGACAGATAAAGATAAGCAGAAAAGTACTAAGGCCTTAGTGTGCTTATTCCTGAAATGCTCCTCCTAACAGGTGTAAGAAACACTAATGTTGTAAAGTGTGGACTAAACTTTATTATTTTTCAAATGTGGCCTACACAAGTGTTAAGTTGTGTTTGGTGAACTTTCCTTTTTTTTTTGTTTCTGCAGATCGGACTACAGAGCAAGTTTAACTCACACGGGGACCGTGCAGACAGCCGTAAACGGCGCTGCAAGGCCCAAAAACCCTCCTCTAGGTTATCCTATGTAGTGTTTTTCCACTATTTAGCTGGAGACGGGTGGAAAGACACTAATAGGAAATTTTTTTTTTAAATTTTAAACAGGCTTGACTATTTGAAAAAAAGGAAATTTTTTTTCAAGGTATGAGGCAGTAACGCACCCTGAGCTGAATCCAACCGGCTATGGCTGCACACAGACTACAGGGCGAGTTGCACTCACACAGAGACCGTGCAGACAGCCGTAAACGGCGCTGCAAGGCCCAAAAAACCCCATCTAGGTTATCCTATGTAGTGTTTTTCCACAATTTAGCTGGAGACGGGTGGAAAAACACTAATAGGAAATTTGAGAAAAAATGTGCAGCAGGCTGCACTATGAGCAAAAAAGGACAACTGTGTGAGGCAGTGTGAACCCCCCCTGAGCTGAATACAACCGGGTATATGGCTGCACACAGACTACAGAGTGAGCTGCACACACACACACACACACAGAGACCTTGCAGAACGCTGTTAAAACAGCGCTGCAAGGCAAGAGCAAGGTGAACAGTGAAGAACACACAGCGTTTTGCTAAATTAGCCTTGGGAAAGGAAAATAAAGCAATTAGCTATCTCAACTGGCCCTCAGTTAGAACACAGCGTCCTGTCCCTAACTGAAATCACAGCAGAGTGAGCGCAAAATGGCGGCAGCGTTTTTTATAGTGCAGAGTGACATTTCAGCAGCCAATCACAGCCTTGCCAGTAGTTACATGCCCACCATGCTAAACAGGATGTGCCCACACTTCCAATCATTCCTCATTGGCTGCTGCGTTCAGTTTGAATTCTGGGAACTTCCGATTCCGGTATCCGATACGCGGGAAATATCGGAATTCGGTATCGGAATTCCGATACCGCAAATATCGGCCGATACCCGATACTTGCGGTATCGGAATGCTCAACACTAGTCAGGATATAACCAGCGAGTCCAGCATGGAGAATTCTCAGCGGTCACTGACATTCTAGAATGTGGAAGTCGGCTTGTAACTTCTATGTCTGCAGAGCATTGGCTGGGTGGAAGGGTGCAGGAACATTTCAATGCATTGTACCCATCCCAGCTGCATGACATTTGTAGAATAAAAAGGGCTTTTCTGAAACCAATGTTGAATTTCACCCTAAATGTCTGTTTAACCCCTTAGTGACAGAGCCAATTTGGTACTTAATGACCAGGCCAATTTTTGCAATTCTGACCACTGTCACTTTATGAGGTTATAACTCTGGAACGCTTCAACGGATCCCGCTGATTCTGAGATTGTTTTTTCGTGACATATTGTACTTCATGTTAGTGGTAACATTTCTTCGATATTACTTGCGATTATTTATGAAAAAAACGGAAATATGGCGAAAATTTTTAAAATTTTGCAATTTTCAAACTTTGTATTTTTATGCCCTTAAATCAGAGAGATATGTCATAAAAAATAGTTAATAAATAACATTTCCCACATGTCTACTTTACATCAGCACAATTTTGGAAACAACATTTTTTTTTGTTAGGGAGTTATAAGGGTTAAAAGTTGACCAGCAATTTCTCATTTTTACAACACCATTTTTTTTTAGGGACCACATCACATTTGAAGTCATTTTGAGGGGTCTATATGATAGAAAATAATGAAGTGTGACACCATTCTAAAAACTACACCCCTCAAGGTTCTCAAAACCACATTCAAGAAGTTTATTAACCCTTTACGTGCTTCACAGGAACTGAAACAATGTGGAAGGAAAAAATGAACATTTAACTTTTTTTTGCAAACATCTTAATTCAGAACCATTTTTTTTATTTTCACAAGTGTAAAAACAGAAATGTAACCATAAATTTTGTTATGCAATTTCTCCTGAATACGCCAATACCCCATATGTGGGGGTAAACCACTGTTAGGGCGCACCGCAGAACTTAGAAGTGAAGGAGCGCCGTTTGACTTTTTCAATGTAGAATTGGCTGGAATTGAGATTGGACGCCATGTCGCGTTTGGAGAGCCCCTGATGTGCCTAAACAGTGGAAACCCCCCACAAGTGACACCATTTTGGAAACTAGACCCCTTAAGGAACTTATCTAGATGTGTGGCGAGCACTTTGAACCCCCATGTGCTTCACAGAAGTTTATAACGTAGAGCCGTGAAAAAAAAAAATTGCATTTTTTCTACAAAAATTATCTTTTTGCCCACAAATTTTTATTTTCACAAGGGTAACAGGAGAAATTAGACCACAAAAGTTGTTGTGCAATTTCTCCTGAGTACGTCGATACCCAATATGTGGGGGTAAACCACTGTTTGGGCGCACCGCAGAGCTTGGAAGAGAAAGAGTGCCGTTTTACTTTTTCAATGTAGAATTGGCTGGAATTGAGATCGGACGCCATGTCGCGTTTGGAGAGCCCCTGATGTGCCTAAACAGTAGAAATCCCCCACAAGTGACCCCATTTTGGAAACTAGACCCCCCATGGAACTTATCTAGATGTGTGGTGAGAACCTTGAATGCCCAAGTGCTTCACAGAAGTTTATAATGCAGAGCCGTGAAAATAAAAAATATTTTTTTTTTCCACAAAAAAGATTTTTTAGCCACCAAATTTTTATTTTCACAAGGGTAACAAGAGAAACTGGACCCCAAAAGTTGTTGTCCAATTTGTCCTGAGTATGCTGGTACCCCATATGTGGGGGTAAACCACTGTTTGGGCGCACGGCAGAGCTCGGAAGGAAGGAGCGCCGTTTTGGAATGCAGACTTTGATAGAATGGTCTGCGGGTATTATGTTGCGTTTGCAGAGCCCCTGATGTACCTAACCAGTAGAAACCCTCCACAAGTGACCCCATTTTGGAAACTAGACCCCCCAAGGAACTTATCTAGATGTGTGGTGAGAACTTTGAATGCCCAAGTGCTTCACAGAAGTTTAGAATGCAGAGTCGTGAAAATAAAAAATATTTTTTTTTCCACAAAAAAGATTTTGTAGCCCCCAAGTTTTTATTTTCACAAGGGTAACAAGAGAAATTGGACCCCAGAAGTTGTTGTCCAATTTATCCCGAGTACGCTGATGCCCCATATGTGGGGGTAACCCACTGTTTGGGCGCACGGCAGAGCTCAGAAGGGAGGGAGCACCATTTGACTTTGAGGGCAAAATTGGCTGTCGTGTTTGGAGACCCCCTGATGTACCTAAACAGTGGAAACCCCCCAATTCTAGCTCCAACCCTAACCCCAACACACCCCTAACCCTAATCCCAACCTCATCCATAATCCTAATCACTAACCCTAACCATAATCACAACCCTTACCCCAAAACAACCCTAATGTCAACCCTAACCATAACCCTAATCAAAACCCTAAATCCAACACACCCCTAATCCTAATCTCAACCCTAACCTCAAACCTAACCCTAATCCCAATACACCCCTAATCACAACCCTAACCTTAACCCTAATCCCAAACCTAACCCTAATCCCAAGCGTAACCCTAATGCCAACCCTAATACGAACCCTAATCCAAACCCTAACCCTAATCCCAGCTCTAACCCTAACTTTAGCCCCAACCCTAGCCCTAACTTTAGCCCCAACCCTAACCCTAGCCCTAGGGCTACTTTCACACTTGCGTCGTTTGGCATTCCGTCGCAATCCGTCGTTTTGGACAAGAAACGGATCCTGCAAATGTGCCCGCAGGATGCGTTTTTTGCCCATAGACTTGTATTGCCGACGGATCGTGACGGATGGCCACACGTCGCGTCCGTCGTGCACTGGATCAGTTGTGTTTTGGCGGAGCGTTGGCACAAAAAAACGTTCAATGAAACGTTTTTTTGTACGTCGCATCCGCCATTCCTGACCGCGCATGCTTGGCCGTAACTCCGCCCCCTCCTCCCCAGGACATAGATTGGGCAGCGGATGTGTTGAAAAACTACAGCTGCTGCCCACGTTGTGCACAATTTTCACAACGTGCGTCGGTATGTCGGGCCGACGCATTGCGACGGCCCCGTACCGACGTAAGTGTGAAAGAAGCCTAACCCTAAGTTTAGCCCCAACCCTAACCCTAAATTTAGCCCCAACCCTAACCCTAAATTTAGCTCCAACCCTACCCCTACCCTAACCCTACCCCTAACCCTACCCCTAACCTACCCCTAACCCTACCCCTAACCCTAACCCTACCCCTAACCCTACCCCTAACCCTACCCCTAACCTAACCCTAACCTAACCCTACCCCTAACCCTACCCCTAACCTAACCCTACCCCTAATTTTAGCCCCAACTGCTGTTCTCCTGCCGGCCGGCAGATGGAGACAGATGGCGGGCGCACTGGGCATGCGTCCGCCATGTTCCGGCGGCCAGGAGGAGCAGCAAGAGGATCCAGGGACCTAGGTGAGTATGCTAGGGTTCCCGAATCCCCCTATTTCTCTGTCCTCTGATGTGCGATCACATCAGAGGACAGAGAATTACACTTTACTTTTTTTTTTTTTTTTTTTTGCGGTCGCCGGTAAACAGTTAATTACCGGCAATCGCAAAACAGGGGTCGGTAATACCGACCCCGATCGTGCTCTTTGGGGTCTCGGCTACCCCCGGCAGCCGAGACCCCAAAGATTCTCCCGGTGCCGGCCGGCGGGCGCACTGCGCATGCGCCCGCCATTTTGAAGATGGCGGCGCCCACCGGGAGACACGAGGAGCATCGGGGGAGCTAGGTGAGTATTGGGGGGCCACCTGGGACCCCTTTTCTCTGTCCTCCGATGTGCGATCACATCGGAGGACAGAGAAATTAAAGAGATCGCTTTTTTTTTTTTTGCGATCGCCGGTAAACAGTTAATTACCGGCGATCGCAAATGCGGGGTGGGTTAAAAACCCCCCGAATCATGTTCTCTGGGGTCTCGGCTACCCTCGGCAGCCGAGACCCCGGAGAAAATCGGCCTCTGGGGGGCGCTATGGACTTTTTCCACAGCGCCGTTAATTAACGGCGCTGTGGTTTAAGTACCCTTAGCGGCCGCCGTTAAAAGGCGTATCGGCGGTCGCTAAGGGGTTAATTCAATAATCTAGTCACTTTTCCAATGTACTTCAATTAAAAGATTCCCTACCGTTCCCTCTATATTCCTGCTTTTTAAAAAATATTTTTTTTTATATTTGTTGTGATACTCAAATGTTTTCCCCACCCTGAAAGTAAGTGTCATTAGTGACATCCATTTCAGTATGCACTCCTTGCTCGCAGTGCTATAGTCTCTTTAATGCGCAGTGACAGTGCACTTCATCGCCGGCCTTAATGAGCAGTGATGAGCCATTAAGAGAGTGCACAGTCAGGGAAGATTGAAAAAGGTTGAGAACACAGCATGCAGTAAGATTTAAGACCTGACTGGCCCCCCCAAAGAAGATGTTATTGAGAATGGACTGGTAATAACGTCCTTTTCAGGGACTGGTCTGATCTCTGGTTTCCCTCCTTACCAATCCAAGTATTTGGCACCTAATGAGTTAACTTTAAGTGGGTGTTATTAGATAGTTTTCACTAGGGGCGTGTACTTCTCCCTATAAGGCCAGCGTCACACTTGCGAGTTTTACGGACGTAAGAGCGCAGAAACTACGTCCGTAAAACTCGCAAAAAATACGGCACAATTATTCTCTATGCCCCTGCTCCTATCTGCCGTATTAAACTGATCAGTATTATACGGCTTTCTACGGCCGTAGAAAATCGCAGCATGCTGCGTTTGTCACCGTATTGCGCAAATAAAACGTCAATGAAAGTCAATGGAAGCCCCAAAATTACGGATTACACACAGACCAGCAGTGTGACTTGCGAGGAATACGCAGCGCTGTTAGAGAGAAAAGCCAATTTCAATTTCAAATTCAATTACCGGCTTTTGCTTTCTCCTTCCTAAACCCGACATGATATGAGACCTGGTTTACATACAGTAAACCATCTCATATCACCATTTTTTTTGCATATTCCACACTACTAATGTCAGTAGTGTGTATATGCAAAATTTGGCTGTTCTAGCTAGTAAAATAAGGGGTTAAATGGCGGAAAAAATTGGCATGGGCTCCCGCACAATTTTCTCCGCCAGAGTAGTAAAGCCAGTGACTGAGGGCAGATATTAATAGCCTGGAGAGGGTCCACGGTTATTGGCCCACCCCTGGCTAAAAACATCTGCCCCCAGCCACCCCAGAAAAGGCACATCTGGAAGATGCGCCTATTCTGGCACTTGGCCACTCTCTTCCCATTCCCGAGTAGCGGTGGGATATGGGGTAATGAAGGGTTAATGCCACCTTGCTATTGTAAGGTGACATTAAGCCTAATTAATAATGGAGAGGCGTCAATTATGACACCTATCCATTATTAATCCAATACTAGTAAAGGGTTAATAAAAAAACCACACATTATTAAAAAATAATTTATTGAAAAAATCACAAAGGCTGTTGTATTAATTTATTCTACTCTCAATCCACTCACTGAAGACCCTCGATCTGTAAATTAAAATAAAATAATAAACCAACAATATCCATACCTTCCGAGGATCTGTAAGGTCCAACGATGTAGATCCATCTGAAGGGGTTAAAATATTTTGCAGACACGAGCTTTGCTAATGCAGGCTGCTCATGTCTGCAATACCCCGGCGAATGAAGCTAAATATAGGTCAATGACCTATATTTAGCTTCATTTGCGGTGAGGCGCCCTCTGCTGGCTGTTCCTAGATCGTGTGAACTTTCCTAGAAAGCTCCCTTGCTCGAGATCATAAGAGGCGCCCTCTGCTGGTTGTCCTCATATGAACTGGAGCAAGGGAGCTTTCTAGGAAAGTTCCCACGATCTAGGAACAGCCAGCAGAGGGCGCCTCACCGCAAATGAAGCTAAATATAGGTCATTGACCTATATTTAGCTTCATTCGCCGGGGTATTGCAGACATGAGCAGCCTGCATTAGCGGAGCTCGTGTCTGCAAAATATTTTAACCCCTTCAGATGGATCTACATCGTTGGACCTTACAGATCCTCGGAAGGTAAGGATATTGTTGGTTTATTATTTTTTTTTAATTTACAGATCGAGGGTCTTCAGTGAGTGGATTGAGAGTAGAATAAATTAATACAACAGCCTTTGATTTTTTCAATAAATTATTTTTTAATAATGTGTTGTTTTTTTAACCCTTTACTAGTATTGGATTAATAATGGATAGGTGTCTTAATTGACGCCTCTCCATTATTAATTTGGCTTAATGTCACCTTACAATAGCAAGGTGGCATTAACCCTTCATTACCCCATATCCCACCGCTACACGGGAATGGGAAGAGAGTGGCCAAGTGCCAGAATAGGCGCATCTTCCAGATGTGCCTTTTCTGGGGTGGCTGGGGGCAGATGTTTTTAGCCGGGGGGGGGGGGCAATAACCATGGACCCTCTCCAGGCTATTAATATCTGCCCTCAGTCACTGGCTTTACTACTCTGGCGGAGAAAATTGTGCGGGAGCCCACGCCAATTTTTTCCGCCATTTAACCCCTTAATTTACTAGCTAGAACGGCCAAATTTTGCATATACACACTACTAACATTAGTAGTGTGGAATATGCAAAAAAATGGGGATATGAGATGGTTTACTGTATGTAAACCAGGTCTCATATCATGTCGGGTTTAGGAAGGAGAAAGCAAAAGCCGGTAATTGAATTACCGGCTTTCTGCTATATCGCGCTGGATGAAGTAATAATATATATACATATGTGTCTCCCTGATTATTTATATATACAGTTAGGGCCAGAAATATTTGGACAGTGACACAATTTTCGCGAGTTGGGCTCTGCATGCCACCACATTGGATTTGAAATGAAACCTCTACAACAGAATTCAAGTGCAGATTGTAACGTTTAATTTGAAGGGTTGAACAAAAATATCTGATAGAAAATGTAGGAATTGTACACATTTCTTTACAAACACTCCACATTTTAGGAGGTCAAAAGTAATTGGACAAATAAACATAACCCAAACAAAATATTTTTATTTTCAATATTTTGTTGCAAATCCTTTGGAGGCAATCACTGCCTTAAGTCTGGAACCCATGGACATCACCAAACGCTGGGTTTCCTCCTTCTTAATGCTTTGCCAGGCCTTTACAGCCGCAGCCTTCAGGTCTTGCTTGTTTGTGGGTCTTTCCGTCTTAAGTCTGGATTTGAGCAAGTGAAATGCATGCTCAATTGGGTTTAGATCTGGAGATTGACTTGGCCATTACAGAATGTTCCACTTCTTGGCACTCATGAACTCCTGGGTAGCTTTGGCTGTATGCTTGGGGTCATTGTCCATCTGTACTATGAAGCGCCGTCCAATCAACTTTGCAGCATTTGGCTGAATCTGGGCTGAAAGTATATCCCGGTACACTTCAGAATTCATCCGGCTACTCGTCTGCTCTTATGTCATCAATAAACACAAGTGACCCAGTGCCATTGAAAGCCATGCATGCCCATGCCATCACGTTGCCTCCACCATGTTTTACAGAGGATGTGGTGTGCCTTGGATCATGTGCCGTTCCCTTTCTTCTCCAAACTTTTTTCTTCCCATCATTCTGGTACAGGTTGATCTTTATCTCATCTGTCCATAGAATACTTTTCCAGAACTGAGCTGGCTTCTTGAGGTGTTTTTCTGCAAATTTAACTCTGGCCTGTCTATTTTTGGTATTGATGAATGGTTTGCATCTAGATGTGAACCCTTTGTATTTACGGTCATGGAGTCTTCTCTTTACTGTTGACTTAGAGACAGATACACCTACTTCACTGAGAGTGTTCTGGACTTCAGTTGATGTTGTGAACGGGTTCTTCTTCACCAAATTAAGTATGCGGCGATCATCCACCACTGTTGTCATCCGTGGACGCCCAGGCCTTTTTGAGTTCCCAAGCTCACCAGTCAATTCCTTTTTTCTCAGAATGTACCCAACTGTTGATTTTGCTACTCCAAGCATGTCTGCTATCTCTCTGATGGATTTTTTCTTTTTTTTCAGCCTCAGGATGTTCTGCTTCACCTCAATTGAGAGTTCCTTTGACCGCATGTTGTCTGCTCACAGCAACAGCTTCCAAATGCAAAACCACACACCTGGAATCCACCCCTGACCTTTTAACTATTTCATTGATTACAGGTTAACGAGGGAGACGCCTTCAGAGTTAATTGCAGCCCTTAGAGTCCATTGTCCAATTACTTTTGGTCCCTTGAAAAAGAGGACGCTATGCATTACAGAGCTATGATTCCTAAACCCTTTCTCCGATTTGGATGTGGAAACTATCATATTGCAGCTGGGAGTGTGCACTTTCAGCCCATATTACAATTATATATGTATTTCTGAACATGTTTTTGTAAACAGCTAAAATAACAAAACTTGTGTCACTGTCCAAATATTTCTGGCCCTAACTGTATATGTATGTGTGTATGTGTGTGTATATATATATATATATATATATATATATATATATATATATATATATATATATATATATATATATATATATATATATATATATATATAGAGAGAGTATATATGTTTTTTTTTTTAACACATGGATCCCTTGTATAGCCGTATGTCGGTTTTGCAAGCCTGCGATAAAAACACGCAGTACGGATGCCATACGGATTACATACGGAGGATGCCATGCGCAAAAAATGGTGACACACCCTGCCTACGGAGGAGCTACGGACCACTATTTTCAGGACTTTTCAGCGTATTACGGCCGTAATATGCGGACCGTATTTTCATACGCTGTGTGTGACGCCGGCCTAAGAGTTGCCCAAATCATAAGCAGGTAGATAAACTCAGCAGCACTTTCTAATCATGCAGGAGGCGAGACCAGGAGATCAGAGCTGTACCTCACACAGGAAGAAATATAAGCTATAGGGGCTCATGTTCTTTTTCTTCCATGTTGCTGCCTTCTTATGATTGCTATTTCTCCCTGTAATGAGTTGCACAAACGCCCCCAGTTTAAACTATCTGATAACTAGTTAAGTCAATGATGATGTTAACTCATTAGCTGCCAAATAGTGATTGTTAATTGCAATGGGTAGGTGAAATTTAAAAAAAAAGAAAGTTTTATTTTGCTCTGCAGCTATGTTCAGTTCAACATGCACAATTTGGTGGAAGGTCCTCTTTAAAAGGGGAAATCCAGAATAAAGGGGACTATAGACATGAGGTTTAAACAGTAACGTCATCGCCCGTGAGACATGACAGCGAGTGACCTATGCAGAATGACACTCCATTGGTTGCAGGAGGGAATCGCTTAACAGCATGGGAACCACAATGGATTACATCAGAGCTGCTGGGATTGTTTTTTAATAAATGAATGAACCAGCGAATGTGCGGGGGAAGTCTTTATTCAAATACACTTTTTTCCTGTGTGCGTGTCTTTTTATTTTTAAATACGGGGTTAGTAATGGGGGTGTCCGATAGACGCCTCTCCATTACTAACCCCAGGGCTTGATGTCAGCCAGCTGCTGACAATCTCACAAACCCATTATCGTAATTGCCAATACACCAAGGCAATCGGGAAGAGACGAGACCAAGTGCCAAAATTGGCACATCTAATGGATGCACCATTTCTGGGGTGGCTGAAGGCTGGTCTTATTAGGATGGGAAAGGGGACAATATCCATGGACTCTCCTAGCCTATTAATATCAGCACAAAGCAGTCTGCTTTGCCTTAGCTGATTAAAAATAGGGGGGACCACGTCTTTTATTTGAGGTCCCCCTATTTTTAATACTCAGCAAAGCAGACAGCTGGGTGCTGATATTAATAAATAGTCTGGGAAGGTCCATGGACATTGGCCCCTTCCCAGCATAATAATACCAGCTCCCAGCTGTCCGCTTTCCCTTGGCTGTTTATTAAAAATACATGGGACCCCAAGTCGTTTCGCTTTCACTTACAGTTGTGCTCAAAAGTTTACATACCCCGGCAGAATTTTTGCTTTCTTGGCATTTTTTCAGAGAATATGAATGATAACATGAACACTTTCTCCACTCATGGTTAGTGGTTGGGTGATGTCATTTATTGTAAAACTACTGTGTTTTCTCTTTCTAAATCATAATGACAATCCAAAACATCCAACTGACCCTGATCAAAAGTTTACATACCCTGGTGATTTTGGCCTGATAACATGCACAGAAGTTGACACAAATGGGTGTGAATGGCTACTGAAGGAAACATCCTCACCTGTGACCTGTTTGCTTGTAATCCGTGTGTGTGCATAAAAGCTGAGTGAGTTTCTGGGATCCAGACAGAGTCTTGCATCTGTCATCCAGCCACTGACATTTCTGGATTGTGAATGTAGTAATAACCTTGGCACTAGGTATGTTTAATACAGCGGTACTTCCGGGTTTAAATCCCGGCTTGTAGCTACTTAAACCCGGAAGTACCGCTGTATTACAGCGTTCCTCCTGCTGCATGGCGCACTCTCCACACGGACTGGGACACACAGGTAACACAGGGAGACGAGGTCATGGCCAGACTTCCCTTCAGTCATTATACCTAACCGCTACATACTTTTACTCTAGCGCTGCTCTCCTGCAATTGATTTGCTTCTGCCCGATGCGCTTTCATTGGCTTACGATGCCCAGCTGTTCCACAGGTATATGACACTACTATGCTGGATTTGTCCAGCTCTTTTCAGCTTTCTCCCACTATCGTTTTATGTTACCTGCGTTTTCTTCCTCATTGCTCTTCCTTATAGCACATACCTGCTGCAGCAGGTCCAAATAATCCGGACGCTCATTGCCGTATACAGAGCATTACTCCACATCCAGGTACACTATACTGTATATTTACTGACCGCCAGTTAATATTACTGCCAGAATATCCCCATGGGCTCCTGCCAGGCATTAGGGCACTGTTCTAATTGGCACCATTTATGTCAGCGCCATCACCATAGGTCTAATTATAAGTCTCACATTGATTTCTCCTCCTATACAGCATAATGGACATTGTATGCACTTTAATTTACGCTAAGTCGTATTTTTTAGGTATTCACCTTACAGTCACTGTATAGACTCACGCCTCTATCAAACACCTTGGAAGCTTTGTTTATATCTCACATTCTCTAAAAAAAGAAGAGAAACGATGTATCCTTTACTGTACCTCAATATTTCACCACCAGTACACCTCCACGTGTACATCCTTATGTGGGTATCACAGTAACTGTTTCGCTTAAAGGGACACTGTCACCTGAATTTGGAGGGAACAATCTTCAGCCATGGAGGCGGGGTTTTGGATCCACCCTTTCCTTACCCGCTGGCTGCAATATTGGATTGAAGTTCATTCTCTGTCCTCCATAGTACACGCCTGCGCAAGACAAGATTGCCTTGTGCAGGCATGTACTACGGAGGACAGAGAATGAACTTCAATCCAATTTTGCAGCCAGCGGGTAAGGAAAGGGTGAATCAAAAACCCCAAAACCCCGCCTCCATGGCTGAAGATTGTTCCCTCCAAATTCAGGTGACAGTGTCCCTTTAATGGCTAATAGAGCACAGATTGAACCTGCACTGGAACCACCTACGGCTTATGGAGCACCACTGGATAGCATTTCTTTTGTTTAGTTGTTCACCTTTACCTTCAGCCGTTTGGAACACAGATCATCACCGATGTTATATGACAATTTGTAACTTTTCTACTATGCATCATGTGACATTACCTGTGTTCTAAATTTTCTTTATTTTTTATATACTTTGTAGTTCATGTTAAAGAATGTTCTGATGAAGGTCCTGTGACAGACCGAAAACGTTCATAACCATTTTGTCAGGATGCACAAATAAAAGGAAGCTCTATTTTGTTCACATACCGAGTGCCAAGTTTATTACTACATTTGGACGGGTTGGACACCTGACTTGAGAACCAACAGCACCATTACTAGAGAGTGCCATGTTTTTCTATACTATTTCTGGATTGCGAATCATGGGGAAAGCAAAAGAATTGTCAAAGGATCTACGCGAAAAGGTAGTTGAACTGTATAAAACAGAAAAGGGATACAAAAAAATAGCGAAGGAATTGATAATGCCAGTCAGTAGCATACAAACTGATTAACAAATGGAAAATCTGGGGCTCTAAAAACAAAACCACGGTCAGGTAGACCAACAAAAATGTCATCCACAACTGCCAGGAAAATTGTTCGTGATGCAAAGAAAAACCCACAAACAACATCAGCTGAAATACAGGACTCTCTGAAAACTAGCGGTGGCTGTTTCAAGATGCACAATATGGAGGCACTTGAAGAAAAATGGGCTGCATGGTCAAGTTGCCAGAAGAAAGCCATTACTGTGCAAATGCTACAAAGTATCTCACCTACAATACGCAAAACAGCAAGATAAGCCTCAAAACTTCTGGAACAAGGTAATTTGGAGTGATGAGACCAAAATTGAACTTTTTGGCCACAACCATTTGGAGAGAGGTCAACAAGGCATGGAGCACGGAGGTGGATCACTGATGTTTTGGGGATGTGTGAGCTACAAAGGCACAGGAAACTTGGTCAAAGTTGAAGGAAAGATGAATGCAGCATGTTATCAGCAAATACTGGAGGCAAATTTGCAATCATCAGCCCGGATGCTGTGCATGAGACGTACTTGGATGTTCCAACATGACAGCGATCCAAAACACAAGGCCAAGTCGACCTGTCCTTGGCTACAACAGAACAAAGTGAAAGTTCTGGAGTGGCCATCTCAGTCTCCTGACCTCAGTATCATTGAGCCACTCTGGGGAGATCTCAAGCACGCAGTTCATGCTAGACATCCCAGAAATTTACAGGAACTGGAGTTTTTTGCCAAGAAGAGTGGACAGCTTTACCATCTGAGAAAATAAAGAACCTCATCTACAACTACTACAAAAGACTTCAAGCTGTCATTGATGTTAGAGGGGGCAATGCACGGTATTAAGAAATAGGGTATGTGAACTTTTGATCAGGGTCATTTGGATGTTTTGGGTTGTTATGATTTAAAAAGAAAACACAGTAGTTTGACAATAAATAGATTCACCCAACCAGTAACCATGAGTGGAGAAAAAGTTTTGGTGTTATTCATATTCTCTAAAAAAAGGCAAAGAAAGCAAAAATTCTGCATGTATGGGTATGTAGACTTTTGAGCAAAACTGTATTTATTAATAAGCACAGCAAACTACACACGCAAGGCACTGCTTCACTCATCCTCTTGGACCTCCACCTCCTGGTTTAAAATTATAATTTTTTATATTTTTTTATTTTGTATTATTTTAAGTAATTTCCCTATCCATATTTGTTTGCATGGCAATTGTTCTACTCTTGACCCCATTTTTAGCACGCTAGCTCTTCCTACGACCATTTTACAGCACCAAAGTTCAGGTTCCTATTGATTTATATGGGGGCTTGGTGTCGAGTTCTGGTACCTAAACCAAACTTTGGAGTAAAGTTCGATCGAACCTGACAAACCCGAACTTCCACAGGTCTACTCATTTCTACTGGTAACATCATAATTCCTTTCAAAAAGTTAAAGGAATTACTGTTGCCTTAGGAAGTGGGACAGCAACCCAGGGCTGTGACAGGATGGCGCCCCCACCTGCTCATTGGGCTATAAGCACCAACCTCCGCAGGACGGAGATAGTAAAATGGGGCTATACCTGATACTTACAAATCTCCAAGCTTGTCACGGCACTAGATGAAGGTGCCGCAGAACGACACGAGATTGGTGGACACTGCTCTGAAAAACAAAAATGTCCCAAAAAGTGAGATATTGAGTAAGTTGCATAGGAAAAGAATAGAGGTCCTGATGTAACCGAAAATACAGTTCAATATCTGCCCCACAGACTGGAATATGTCGTCGCCTCGTGTTTGCGATACATAATCGGGGCAGGTTTTGCTTTGCCAATTCAAAATATGAGCGTTACCATCCACAGACAGCAAGCAGATGTAGGCAGAAGTCACAGCTCTCTCCATTCTCACCAACAATAACCCAGGGAAACCAATCAGATCCCAGTAGTGCTGAGTGAACGTGCTTGGATATCGTGTTATTAAAATATCTTGTGCGTGCTCGTATAATATGTTCTTGTTCCCGCGGCTGCATGATTCGCGGCTGTTAGACATCCGCACGACATGCAGGGCTTTCCTAACAGTCGCAAAGACTTGAACATAATATACGAGCACACCCAAGATACTCGGACAACACAATACCCGGGCATGTTCTATCATCACTAGATCCCAGTTCTTATTTTACTGCAAAACCAGACACAGCCTAAAAGACATGGGTGGCGCTGTTTCTAGAAGAAGCATACGTTTTTCTAATCCTTGAATATGTGACCTGCATCTGCCCGCAGGAAACATCACTGTTGTGTGTCCTTCCTTGGCAATATTGCAGAGTAGGTCTGGAGGTGATGGGTGCTCAGGATGTTCCTCCCTCATCTCCATTTTCCTGAGTGCACCCATCACAGAGCCAGTCATCAATTAGCCTAATGCACTGTGTGCAGGAAGCTGCAGATTACTCTGCAAATGGGAGCCGTACACTGGCTCGAAATGCGGAGTTAACCCCTTAGCTTGTGCTCAGACTGAACACGCACAAATGAGCACATATACCATCCCATGCTGCAGTATAGCAGTATTCTCCCCTAGGTGCAGTGCACCATGTGGCATTCCTACAGATTCATAGTAATTCACCACTAAGCCTCATGACTAGAGATTAGCAAACCTGAACCTTAAAGTTCGGGGATCGTACCGGACAGTTAGTGTCCTCTGCAAAATGCCGAACACTGAGTTTTCATGGAAGTCCTTTGCAATGTTCGGGGTTCGGGGTTCTGGGGAAAGGAGATTTTTTTCCAGCTTAAAAGTCCATGTCCTCATTGTTTTCAGTGGGGTTCTGGTTCTGGTTGAAGATTGGGCACAGTTTTGGTACCAGAACTGATTTTTAAAATAAAGTTTGGGTTGGGTACAAGAACCTCAACTTCCACAGGTCTGCTTATCCCTTACTCATGAATGATACAATTATCCAAAAACTAGCAAACGATCAGCTGATTGCTGCCACGTTGGCACAGGTCAACTGTCAGGGTCATCAGCCCTTGTAAAAAAAAAAAAAACCCAAAAAGGATTAAATACCTGCCCCCTACAGTTCGGGAGGAGTGCTGAAAAGTGTCACCTTGTTCCATGGACAGTGCAATCATTCCAGAAGAAAAAAAATAAATTTTATATATAGTAATAGCAAAATCGATAAGAGGTTTATAACTGCAGATAATTACGGTAATCTTGCACATGTGGGATTATCAGAACTTCCAAACAATTGGAGACCGAATTGTCCTACACGTGGGAACTGTATAAAACACTTTGCCTTTTTCCAGTAAGAACCATGCTAGGTATTTCTAAAGAGGCTGGATAAATCCTTGGAAGTAGTTGAATTCATATGAAGAATATTGAGAATTAAGGATGGGCCACCTCTAGCCCTGCAGCTGTCGCCACTGGCGGAACATCATGGAAAATAAGGGTCAGCGACATCATGAAAGTCAGGGGCCACCCCTCCCTATCATATGCTATGCACAGTGGGGGCAGTTCTAAGAAAATTAGGAAAATCAGAAAAAAAAAATCATTTTTGAAATTAAAACCCTACAAAAATATTGTGCCTGCCCCCTACAGAGTGAAAACTAGTTGATTCCAGAAGTGATCTAATAAGTGGCGCACATTTTTTTTTTTTACGATGGTCTTACCCATTGTACAAAATACACCCACAGCCCAGGTAGTGCTTAGGACCCTCTTTACCAAGCCCCAAATCTATAAAGACCCCAGAACAGGTGCTCTCTATATTGATTTGAACCCAGATTGCTTTAATTGATGTAGACCCCATGCCAGACCACCTAAATCTACTCAGACCCCAAATCCAGAGCCGTAAACAAAATACAGATCTCAGATCAGACCCTGTAAAGTAATACATCCCCTTATCCCCCCTATATACAGATCTAAAACCAAATTTCTTCATACAGACCCCTGATCTCGGACAGATTGCCCAAAATAACAGACCCCTGAATACAGATCCCAAACAAAACAGAAAATTCTTAGATCAGACCTATTGAAATAAAAGGCGCTATAAAAATAAAAGTAGATGATAATAATAGAAACAGACCCCCCTTCCCCAAGCAATTGCAGACCCCCTGAAGTAATACAGACCCACCCAGAAGAGATCAGATCCCAGTCCTGGCCCCTAAAGAAATAAACTACTAACCCCCCCTAAAAAGAAATGTAGACTTCCTAGAATAATGTAGACCCCCAGACTCTGCAGATACGCCGCTCCCCATTCCTGATGCTCGCAGATTTCTCCACTTCAAGGCATCATAGACGTCTGCCTGGCACGGACCCCAAATCTGAGGACTGAAGATATCCGCAGGAATGAGACGAGGCGAGAATTTAGTCAGGAGCAGCTAGGAGACCCTAAAGAGGCAGCAAGTATAGGATTGGGGCTTGGAGAGTAGGCAAGAAGGATCGGCTGGCAGGGATTCACATGCAACTTCTTTCCAAAAGACCCCAGACAAAATTGGATGAATATAATAAAGAGTATAAAAAAAAAAGTTTAGAATATAAAAATAGGAAAAAACAAACATAAATCCAAATAGTTCTCGGTTTGCCAAAAAAGGAAAAAAAAAAAAAAAAGGAAGCTGTCAAAAATGTTGCCTCTAAAATGGAAAGTCTTTGTAAGCAGGACGCACGGTGCAATGTCATGACTCACGCCGCGGGTGTTTTTTTTTGTTTTTGTTTTTAGTGCCGTGTAATTAGTGGCCGGCGTCCATAACGCTACAGTGAGATTCAGATATCTTAGAAAAGTGATTGACTTTTGTCAAAATTCTACTCCGAGTGTTACTAATGAAAACCTCAATAGTTGCAGAACAGTAGAAATATCTTGTCATAACTAGTCAAACTTGTTTTTCAGAGGTCAGGAAAAGCTGGGTGACAACCTGTGATCGTGGCCATGTTGGTTGTCACCTAGCCTTTCCTCAAGCAGTCTAGCTTCTTCCAAAAACAGCGCCTCAGACATCAGTGGCCGGGGTTTGGTATTGCAGATTAATTTAATTGAAGTGAATGGAGCAGAGTTGCAGTACAAAACTCAACCTGTGAGTTGGGGTGGCGCTGTTGCATTGCAACATAATACAGGTTAATTGGGTCAGATCTTGACCCGCAAGATACTTCGACAAGCAGGTCACAGTAAAATTCAACCGCTTCAGTACTTGCTGGTCACATGTGACACCATTCACGTAGACCAAGCTGCAATGTAGCAGCTGAGCACGACAATCTTTGACCTTGACAAAAGTCTCACCTTCTAAGTGACCATGTGGCCCCAGTCTTAAAGGGAATGTGGAAAAAAATGTTTTTAACAATTGAAAAAATAGAAAGTATTGAGGGTGTATAAAACACCCAAAAAACAACAACTACATTTCAATGGTGTAAAACATTAAAAACAATTTTTCTTCCAACTTTTAAACTCTCGGTGGAGTAGATGCTGAAATCTTTGATTATCTAGGAGTGCTGCTAGCTCGCTTTATGACTGCAGTAAGTGTGGGCAGGGTCTGCTCACATGCATCTGATGTCACTCCTCCTGCCACTTCTGAGATAAGGATATGATATGGGCTGATGAAGTTTAGGATCACAGAGCAGGGACATTCTATTGGTGACCGCACAAAGATACTGATCTACAGACAATGTCAGCGCGGATAACCGGCAGCGCCAAGTCTGTTAGTTGATGCTGTGATGCTCACTGGTCTTTACAGAGATTTGAGCAGAGCAGTCATATCACTGTGGCTGCAACTCTCATATATCAGTAGTTACACAGTTCAGAACGCGGATAGAAAAAGAAACATGGCTCAGCAGACTATATACGCCACACAATAGTATTAGATACAGGGACTGCATCACACAGAAAAGGATTAGATACATTGATCAGTGGACTGTAAAGTTTTTCTCAAAAGTAACTATTCTAGACAAAATAAGTCATCAGCCATCTTGATCGGTGATAATTATTACACTGGACTTTAAAACGCAATCAAAGGGGTTGTCCAGGATAAGAAACAAACATGGTCTTCTTCCTTCCAGAAACAGCGCCACCCTTATCCGTGGGTCAAGCCTAGTATTGCAGCTCCATTAAGTAAAAGGCAAATACCAAACAACCAAAAATAAAACAAACAAAACCACAACAGACGTTAAATAAAATGTTATCTTTTATTTAAAATAAAAAGCATTTATACATAGTTTGTAATCATAATATATCATGTCTGCACATAATACCTTACTACGCAGCATGGCTGAGGTGTTTCATGCAGCACTTTGCTCTAAACAATGGAAAAATAACCCTCTCTGGGATTGGGGGGCTTGGAGGGGGTCAAATTAAAAAAAAAAAAAAAAAACGCAAAAGATGTCCAGGTCAGACTTAGGGAATTTAGAAATATTATATTTGCAGTTTTGTGGATGAACTCCATATTTAAGAAGATTTCCATCTGCGCAGATTAAATTGGAAAAATAATTTGGAAATCAAATTGAACCATTTAAGGATTGTGCCCCCCCCCCCCCTTCCCCAAGAGAGGTGAACATGTGGATTACAGAAAATTTTATGTGATCAATCCAAAGACTTGTCTAATGTGCAAAAGAATGGCCCTCATTTATCAAAACTGGTCAGAAATTGAAAGTAGAAGTTCTGTCGGTTTTGCTAAATTACATTAGTGTTAATGTTATAAAAGGTTATACAGGATTAAAAAAAACGCAGCACCACCACTGTCCTTAGGTTGTGCGTGGCACTCATGTAAATGGAAATTAGCTGTAGTACTGTACACAACCTGTAGTCAGTGGTGGCGCCATTTCTGAAGGACAGCAGTTGTGTTTTTAACGTCCCATACAGCCACTTGAATTTTTCTCTGCTTCCCTTTAAACAAGGTTTTGGGGAAAGACCAATTTTTCTAGCAAAGAAATATGAAAACCATTAGCACCGAAGCAGTTGAGTTAAAGTCTAATATCATTTAGAAATAAAAATACGTGTCCATAGTATTATTTATTTTTTAATATTAAAAACACCTAAAAGCCGTTTTCTCAATAAAGTCAAAATTTATGACCCGCACGGATTTTTCTGGGACCATCGATACTTCAGTGATAAACAATACCATTAGGTTGCAGTGAAATATATTTAATACTAAAATAACAATAAGGAATACATTCTTAAATGCAGATTATGTAACTAAAGCCCCCCAAAAACACAAAAACAAAGAAAAAAACACCACGAAAAAAACAAAACAAATAAGTGAGCTTGTAACAAAAAAATAAACACTGTACAATTTTATAAAATTTGTGTTTTTACATAAGTTACACAAAAAAAATAACATACTTCATTCGACCTTTACTTCATATAGTCATAAAACGTTGCATATCGGACGCTGGTGAACACTACATTTTTGTTTAATACTATATGGTGCAGACAGAAAAAGAGCAAAAGGTAACGAAGAGGGAAATGTAACTAAATGTATATGTACCGCAGCCCATACACAGCTGCCAATAACCCAGAGAACATGATCATCAAAGCAATTTTGAGGCAAGATGAGGGCAATGCTCCAACTTCACGACGTGGACCAAACTAACTCGTTGGGTTAACCCTAGGGTCTTAAAGTGTCAGCCAGCGCCATAATTTTCTTTTATATGGCCATAGTCTTCTTGAAAAAGCACAAGAATCTGTTTAGATTGAGCTAAATGTGTCAAAAAAAAAAAAAAAAGCTAAAAACATTTCATCAAAAGGGTTAAAAAACAAAACCCAACAAGGTGAACTTTTTTTTGGAAATATAAAAAAATCCACGCAGGCCTGATTATTGTGTAATAGTCTAAGCCCTTGATAGTCTTCTGGCTAATGGCTTTAAATTCTCGCATGTTCGCCTTCTTGTATTAGGCATCCTCAAACCACCGGCAAATAAGAGTGGTTAAAAGAAAAAAAAACAAAACTTGATTTCTGCCTTTTTCGGACGGCAGGCAGTACTGGCTACATATTGTAGTGTGGAAGTGCTTTGGTTAGTGCCCACAGCTTGTTAGATGCAGAACTTTCCTAGGGTGGATACATTTCAAGCTTATGTTTGTTTTTTTCTTAAGCAGCATACTTAGGAAAAAAAAAAAAAAAGTAGAAAAAAAAGCTCTGGTAATCGGGGGTGAAGGACCGCGGTGAGCGGGGGGCATAGGTCTCACACCCATCCGCTGGTGAGTTTAAAGAACATCTCTTCATCAAGACTTTCGTTCTGATCCTTGGCCCGCGTGGACAGAAAGATGTATCCGCCGATAAATTCGTGAACTACTTTGCAATCTACTTCTGTGCAGATGAAGGAGAGCCTCATCTCATCGGCAAACTCCACCGTTACCTGTGAAGGAAACAATAGGCATTACTGAGCATTTAAAAAAAAAAAAAAAAAAAAACACGAGTCCCAGACCCAAAATTGTGGAAAATACATTAGCGCCTTTTACTGCTGCAGGATTGACAAGATGTGCCCAAGACTGAACTCCAACAACATGGATCATGAAGTGTTGTCAGAGGAACAATGGAATGGAACTGGAGCTACCAGCTTGGGGGAACAAGGTGCAAATGGTGGCCAATTCCCAGAGGTGGTTTGCTTTGATGTGGGATTGTATGGGGACAAGGAAACAGTCATCCATGGCTAGTGAGTGATGGGGCGGAAGAGCAGTCAGGCTTATGTTCAGATATCCATGTTCCCTAGTATAACACCTGGAAATTTGGGGGGCAGCCTGAGGAAGCTGCTGGTTTAGAAGCCAATTGAATGTCCTTTTAAAGTTTTTTTCTGGTGTGAGAGAATGGTCAGCCATAATATATTTAACAGCCACGTTGGCTCTAGCAGCCATCTTGTGCAAATTTAGAAACTAACTACCGTATATACACACACGAGTATAAGCCGAGAATTTCAGCCCATTTTTTAGGCTGAAATTAACCCCTCTCGGCTTATACTCGAGTCATACCCATGGGTTGGCAGGGGAGGGGGAGCGGCAGCTGTCTAATCATACTCACCTGCTCCTGGTCCGGTCCCTGCAGGTCCCCGGTTTACCGGGTGCCGGCAGCTTCTTCCTGTAGTGAGCGGTCACATGGTACCGCTCATTACAGTAATGAATATGGACCCCGGGGGCGTGGCCTAGCGGGCAATGTGAGTAGACGTGTGTCGGATCTCTCTCCCTGCACCACTAATTAACTCATACCTTGGCGGCGCCGCCGAACGCTTAAACTGGCCAAGTGTGTGCCTGAAGACCGGGTGAGCAGAGGGGCACCAGCGGGGCTGGAAACGACAGTGCTGTGTCCGAGAATGCCGTGCCGTAAACAGCCGGCGCCTGCGGAGGGCGCGAAGATCCATGATGGCGCTGTGGCAGAGGAGGCGGCGGCGAAAGCAAGTGCCGCTTACCGCAAGAAGCTGGAGGTCATAGCCAAACTGGAGCGGTTTGCAAGGACCGAGGAGGCCGGTAAATTGCGGCAGGAGGCGGAGGGCGAGGGGCCTGGAGAGCTGAGAGACCCAGAGGACCAATTGAGAGGTGGTGGTGTGTCGCTGCGGGGGTCCCCGCAGATGCAGGAGGCTGCACACGTGAGTGGAGCCGTGAGGTCTGTGGAAATGGCTGCTCAGGCTAGCTCTGTGGTAACTGCGGATCTGACTGATATGGAGGAACCGACTCTGAAAGATATTTTTGCAGTAGTAATTTACTGTAAATCCGCATTAGCAGCATTGAATCTTCGTGTAGATGACTTAAAGGTGGAGATTATGTCCCTTAACTGTGCCATGCACAAAGTGGAGAAAAGAGTGGAGGAGGGAGGAGGTGGAAGAGCGTGTGGGCGGTGTGGAGGATCAAACTACTGAACTGCTTAAGAGGGAAAAGAAGTATATTCAACGCATTGCAGAACTGGAATTTAAAATGGACGATTTGGAAAACCGTTCCCGCTGGAATAATTTGAGAATAATTGGTGTGCCAGAAAAAGTGGAAGGGAATAATCCAACTGACTATATTGAGTCATGGCTGAAAAACTCAGTGGGCGGCGACAGTCTGTCTGTTCAATTTTCGGTAGAAAGGGCGCTTAGAATCCCAACCAGACCTTTGCAGTCGGAATCTGCCCCGCGAGCTATCCTGGCAAAAATTTTGAATTACCGGGAAACTTTGCTGAGAAAGGCCAGGGGAAGCGATGGCCTTACTATTGACGGAAAGAAGGTCTCCATCTATCCAGACTATTCTGCAGTAGTACAAAAACTCAGGATGCAGTGTGGGGAGGTCAATCGGCAACAGAGAATTAGACTTGAGATACTCCATGATCTACCCAGCTAAACTCAGGGTGGTAGCTATGGACCTGGTGCATTTCTTTCAAAATCCGGAGGAGGCCACAAAGTGGTTAGACCTCAATGCTAAACATATCCAAGCTGAGCAGACCCGGTGAAGAGGGTTTGGAGGGTCTGCAGGATTGATGGGTGTTTCTGAAGAATTTCTTTAAATTTTTCTATGGTGGTCAAGTTTGATCTGCTGTATTTCAACTTTTTGGTGTTCGGCGGCGCAATGTTCAGTTCATGTTGACTCAGGTGGGAGGGAGGGAGTTAGGAGGATATTGGTTATTGCTTATAATTCTGGGCTGTAAAAGAGCCCTCTGATCTTGTATAGAGAAAGTTAGTTTGACTCATTTCTACTGGGATTTGTATAGTTCTTATTGGGTCGGGGGGAGTTACTAGTGGGTTATTTTGGTTGGGATGGGTAGAGTTTGGCTGATACAAGGGGGAGTGGTGGGGGGGAGGAGGGCAAAGTTAGAGACCTGGGGGAGCCTGATGGTATTCACAAAAATCTAAGTCATGATGGGGGATAATGTTAAAATTTTAAGTTGGAATGTCAGGGGTTTTCCAAATGCAACCAAGCGTGCAGCGGTATTTCAGTATGTTCTGAAACTGAGGCCCTCGGTGATATGCTTACAGAAAACTCACCTAGTGGATGATAAAGTTGCTCTGTTACAAAAGACATGGGTGAGAAAGGCATATCATTCGACATTCTCAACTTATGTTAGAGGAGTGTCAGTATTGATGCATACTAGTACCCCGTTCGAAGAGATTGAGGTTAAACTGATGGGAAGGACAATGTGTTTTTAGTATGTAAGATTTTTAATAGATTACTTTGTATTGTTTCACTATATATTCCACCACCTTATTCCGGGAAGAAGATTCGGAAAATTCTGGAGCTCATGGGTAATTGGGAGGGGGTCCCTCTTCTAGTTGTGGGAGATGTAAATAATATCATTAATGATCAGTGGGATAAGAGGATGCATGCATTGTCGAGAAATGATGGTAATTCTACTTCCTTTGGTAACTACCTGAGAGAGATAGGATGGATAGACTTATGGCGGGTACGTAATGTTGATAAATATTCTTATTCATGTTATTCGACGACATACAGCTCTGTCTCGCATTGATGTCGCTTTAGGTAATGAAGGTATGAATAACTTAATACATGAGGTGGACTATAGACCCAGAGTAATATCAGATCATAGCCCGGTCTTGGTTTCCCTTAAGTTAGTAGAACAGGATAGATCTAGAGGGTTGGGATGGAAATTACACCCTTCCTGGCTAAAGATTTTGGATATGGAGAAGGTGAGGGCCGAAGTGGTGGAGTTTTTCAGGATTAACGAGGGTAGCGCTGAGAGTCATGTAATATGGGACACTATGAAGGCTTACCTGAGATGTATCTTATTTCGAGATATCTCTAGACATCAGACTAGGTCTAAAATCCAAGATACAGCGGTGTTGGAGGAATTGAAGGCAGCGGAGGAAGCACTGGGTATCCAATGTACAAGGGACACACCAACGTATGAGGTTGGCTCAGTCAGCGGTTAATCAGTTATATTTGCGTAAGGCTGATGGGATGAGAGCATTCCAAAAAGACACTTTATTTGGAAGAGGAAAAGGCGGGACACTTACTGTCCGTGGTGGTGTCTGCGCAGCGGGACTCTTCCCATACTTACTCCATAAAAACTGAGGAAGGGAAAGTGGTTACCCAGGGTGGGCAAATATTAGAAGTTTTTAGGAAATTCTATAGTGAATTATATTCCTCTAGGGGGGTAAAGGGAAAAGAGGAAATGACTAGCTACTTGAATGGGGTTGACTTGCCAAGGCTAAGTAAGGAAGACTGTGAATGGTTGGATAAACCACTTGGGGAGGAAGAGTTAAAGGGCAGCTCTTTCAGGTATGGCAGGGGTTAAGGCCCCAGGGTCTGACGGCATTCTGACTGAGGTTTATGAAATTCTTCAAGATGACTTCGTGCCTAAATTGGAAGGGGTATTCAATAATTCGTTGGAGAGGGGGGTGTTGCCTCTGTCTATGAGGTAAGCTATTGTGGTGGTTATTCCTAAGGCTGATCGGGATCCGCTGTTGCCGGAGTCTTACCGACTTATTTCACTTTTAACGGCTGATATTAAGATTCTGGCTAAAGCTCTGGCAAACAGACTGACCCAGGTGATTGACAAACTGATTCATTCGGACCAGTCAGGTTTCATGCCCAACAAATCAAAAGCACTCAATTTGAGAAGGTTATTTTTAAATATGCAAATTCCTTCTGATAATGCTGGTACGAGGGCTGTGGTGTCTTAAGATGCCCATAAGGCATTTGACTGTATAGAGTGGAATTATCTGTGGTCGGTGCTGGATCGGCTGGGATTTGGTCCCAAGTTTATCTCTTGGGTAAGGTTGCTGTACTCTGACCCAACGGCAAAAATTAGAGTTAACAATTTGTCGGAGAGTTTTTCCTTGTTTAGGGGGAACTAGGCAGGGGTGTCCACTGTCTCCGCTGCTTTTCGCTCTTGCTGTAGAACTGCTGGCAGCCAAAATAACAGGTACACAAGAGGTGAGAGGTTTTGTGTATGGTTTAAAAGAAGATAAAGTGGCCTTGTATGCCGATGACATTTTGTGGTTTCTGGAGGACTCGGAGGGGACCCTTCATAAGGCGGTGGCTATTATTGAGGATTTTGGGAGGTATTCAGGTCTCAGGATCAATTGGGACAAATCTTGTATGATCCTGATTGATGGGGATAAGGTAGGTAATGATGGGGGGGGCATGGAAAAAATTGCATTTGTCGGTAGTGGGTAGGGCAAATCTTATTAAGATGATTGTAATGCCACAGCTTCTTTATGTGATACATAACTCTCCCATTTGGATCCCGCAGTGTAGATTTCGTAAGATTAGGACTTTGTTTGGCGATTTAATTTTGGGGGGCAAGTGTCCTAGGTTCAAACAGGAGATACTTCAAAGGCCTAAGGCAGAGGGTGGGTTGGCGCTTCCCAATCCCTGGTTATACTCCCTAGTGGCACAGTGCCAGCATTTCAGGGGGTGGGGAGATGATACGGGGAGGGATTCTGTACCCAATTGCTTGAGCTCTTTATTTAATGTGAAGGTACTAAGCGAGAGTCTGGAAGGGGGTCGCTTTCAAAAATTGGGGTCTCAATATTGTACCATTAGATTAATTCATAAGGTATGGGTAACAGTTAAGACTATTAGGGGTGTGGGGAACCTTAATAGATACTCACCGATTTGGGGAAATTTGTATCTACCACAACTTGGGCAACTGAAGGGGTTCCGAGCTTGGAAAGAGGCTGGCATTAGTAGGATTGGGCAGTTGCAGTCTCAGGGTAAACTTAGGTCTTTTGAAGCACTGCAGGAGGAATTTCAGTTGCCGCGGTCTGAACTATATCAGTATAGCTGCATCTCTCATGCATATTTGGCACAATGTAAAAGGAGTCCCATAGTGTTGCAAGTGGATCTTATGCTGGACTTTATCCTTAAAAACAGTGATACACGAGTATCTCCTTTTTTCTTTTCTTGATAAACACCCTATTAAGGCTAGAGGTGAATGGGAAGCGGAATTGGGAGAAATTGATCAAGATAAATGGGAATCAATTCTAGAGTACGTGCCTAGGATTTCTATGAGTGAACCAGGGAGGTTGTCGTAATTATTTGTAATTCATAGGGCCTATAGAACGCCCAATTTATTATTCAAAGCTGGGATGAGGCCTAACTCACAATGTCCTAGGTGCTCACAATCTGAGGCAGGTATTCATATGATGTGGCTATGCCCTAGACTGTCCTCCTTTTGGATAATAGTATTAAACAGAATTGAGGTGGTATATAATTGCACTGTTCCCAGGCATCCCCTGGTTTGTATTTTGGGGTATGTGGAGGAGATTGCAATTGACAACACACTTAAAATTGTTATTGCTTGGTTGTTATTTATTGCCAAGAAATTGATCGCCAAGTTTTGGATTAGGGAAGAGCCTCTGACGAGGGGAGATTTTCTGGCGCAGGTGGACCACATTTTTTCTTTGGAGAGAAGTATATACACTAAAAGGCAGAAGCTGGACCTTTTTTATAAGCTGTGGCAACCTTGGATTGACTTGAGCTAAGGGGGTGGGCCTAAACTTGTGAGCTCTAGGGTACCTTGGGTGGGTTTTGGGAGTATTGTTTTTTATTTATAGGATGGCGAAGATCGGTAGGCTCTTGGCGGGTCTCTAAGGGTGGAAGGGATGGGGGAGGGGATGGGGTTGAGTTGTTATCTGATCAAAAAAATGAATATGGACCCGACTCATCTCCCATAGGGGTGGAGCCCCATATCCATTACTGGAATGAGCGTTACCATGTGACCGCTCACTACAGGAAGAAGCTGCCGGAGAACCATGGACTGCACCGCGCCAGGAGCAGGTGAGTATAACGCAGTGCACAATACACACCTGCTCCCCGTTCCACCGACGGCCGCCGCTGCGTCTTCCCAGTCCTCTGCAGTGACGCTCAGGTCAGAGGGCGCGGTGACGCGATTAGTGTGCGCGTCGCCCTCTGCCTGAACATGGGAAGGAGAAGACACAGGGGAAGACACAGCGGCAGCCGATGGTGGAAAGCAGACCGGTGAATATAGCAAGTGTCGGGGGCCTGAGAGGTGAGCATGTGATTTTTTTTTTTTTTTTTTTTAATCGCAACAACAACATATGTGGAAAATGTCTGTATGGAGCATCTTATGGGGCCATGTGCAGCATTATATGGGGCAAATATCTCTATGGAGCATCTTATGGGGCCATAATCAGCATTTGTGGAGCATTGTATGGGGCAAATGTCTCTATGGAGCATCTTATGGGGCCATAATCAGCATTTGTGGAGCATTATATGGGGCCATAATCAACATTTGTGCAGCATTATATGGGGCATATTTTAATATGGTGCATCTTATGGGGCCCATCATAAACTGTATGGAGCATTATATGGGGCTCCTGATTCAATATGGATATTCAAAAACATTAAACTACTGAGGTCTCAATTAATTTTACTTTTATTGGTATCCATTTTTATTTTTGAAATGTACCAGTAGCTACTGCATTTTCCACCCTAGGCTTATATTCGAGTCATTAAGTTTTCCCAGTTTTTTGTGACAAAATTAGGGGGGGGCTTTTCGGCTTCTGAAAAGCTAATAAGATGTACTTCTGAAAGTCAGACAGACTGGCGACAAGATGAGATCATGGCCATTAGCAGGTATAGTGGACATAAACAGGTTAATTGGATCAGCTGCAGGGCAATGAGAAAAGGGTAACATATGGCAATAAATAAATGTATTCGTTGTAGTGATATTGGAAAATAGACATATAGTTGTCAATATATAGTAAGAATTACTGGGGCTGAAATGGGATGAGGTTCAATTGAGGGGGCGGGTGAGTCAAGGACCTGAGTTGGTGAGAACAGAATATGAGGCATGTGGTCCTAAATGGGATGATATTTATTCAGTATTATTGATGGTCGTGATATTGAAAGAGAAGGGCTGTCTTGTTCGGAGGGGGTGGGATAAGTTGGGAATAATGGGGTTTGGGTATGAGGAAAACTTTGTACTGAAAACTAGAATATGACATGTAAACTGTAATTGTATTCTTGATAAAAATCTATGAGTTAAAAAAAAAAAAAAAGAATTACGGGGCAGGGTTAAAATGTGATGTGATTAATGACAGTGGCTAAGAGGAACATGGAGATTTACGAGTTCTAATGGAGTTTGGGGAAAAGAGCCTTAAAGTCATTACACTTAACTATTGTATGCTTTGTCCTTAAATATATGTTTTTCTCCACAATATGTTGTTATCATGTATACGCCCTTTTGCTGCAATGTGCTTTCTCTGTCTCTTTGTCGGTATCATGTATAAAAAGCCCGTTATTGTTGTTCAGGGCCACAACACCACCAGTCTGCCACCGTGCCACACCATGGCCAGATATTCCAGCGTTACTTTGTCTGGACTCCTGTTTGTGCCTGCATGCTTTATCTCACCGACTTTCCATGGAACTGTTCTGCTGCGAAAACTCAGAATAAACTTCAGTCTCAGCTTGATAAGAGCATTGTCTACATATTTTTCCCAACTCTTCCAGCTCTCATTAAGGACTTTTCTTACACTGGGTCTTAATAAAGCTATCAATATCTCATCACCCGGGTCCAGCACCCCCACTATTCAGCCTGACCAGAGGCCATCAATAACCCCTCCTAATGCCAGACTCACAGTGCCCCTCATTAGACCAATCGTTAATCCCAGCGGTCTCACCATCTTTATTTCCCAGTTGACGTTCCACTGCTTCATGTTACTAAACCTCCAGGTTTTAATGGCATCGCCAGTGTTGGCGTCCATCCTGATGAGCCGGTTATAGGCAATGCCAATCAGCTCCTCCTTTTTTCCACCTTGGAACCTGTTCAGAAAATCAATTTGCATCAGTATATAGAACAACAAGGGCAAAATTTATTACACACTTGACAATGCTAAAAATAGATGTTATATCTCCTGCAACAAAGAAAACCTCACTAACCTGGCAAGAAAATGGGTAATTCCAAATTCTGGTAATGACTGCCACGCTTGAATGAACCGCATCTTGGCTTCTATTAGACTCATCTGAGCGACGTTCTGATGCGCCTCCAAAATACGGGCTGTAATCTGAACATGAAAAAGCCAATACATCAAAGTGCTAAACCCATCTTCCTGCATTCCTACAATTTATGTGACACTGGATCAATATAAAGTTCTACAACTTTATACTGGATTATCAATCTTCCACCGTTGGCGACATCTCTACTTCTGACATTCAGAAATGATGAACCCTGTAGATAGTCCTGCTCTCAGCCGATACAATGTATCCAGTGTAGACAATGCTCTGTGAGCTGAGCACATCAGCAGCAGCTGTGCAAACCCCTCTTCTAGTTTGTTACAATGTATCAGTCTGGGTTACAGCTTACAGAGCATTGTCTAGACTGGATACAGTTGTAGCCATCCCTCAGTTAGGACCATTACTTCACTTGAAAATGTTTAAGAATTGAGATTTACATCATATTAAAATGTCCAGGACAAACATTCAGGGTTACGGAAAAGTAGAGAGTTGTGAAAAATATTCTGGATTGTTGAATACTGGATATAGGGACCGTACAACCACCCATCACCCATATACCCAAGCCCATATTGCCACATTTACCTTCCACCCACCCCGCTGTCCAACTCCACCCGCGCACCCACCCCGCCATCCAACTCCACCCGGGCACTCACACCTCCGTCCAACTCCACCCGGGCACCCACTCCTCCATCCAACTCAACCCGGGCACCCACCCCTCCATCCAACTCCACCCACTAATCTATCCAACTCCACCCGTACACCCAACCCTCCATCCAACTCCATTAGAGCACCCACCCCTCTATCCAACTCCATTAGAGTACCCATCTGCCCATCAGTCCATGTTTAAGCTTTCCACCTATCCATGCACCCAACCACTTTTTAAAGGACTCCATATAAATTGGTCTGTCGGCTGTATATTGGAGAGTCAGCTGAGATGGCCGTTGGCTCAGCTGACAGCCATGTAACATGCATGGCCGACTTTACTCATCCACCTATGTGAGGTCTTTAAGTTGTCAGATAAATAATGCCCAACTCATGCAGTGAATTAGTTTAGAAAAATAACTGACACATGCAAATGATTAGTCATTTCATTATGAAAAAGGCTTTGCGAGCAGAACATTTAACTGCAAACAGGGAGAAAGTTATATTGATTATTACGGTGGCAGTGCCGACTCATCTTATGCACAAGATTCTAAGACACCCCTCCCCTGGATTGTGTCACTGGCTTGTACCCATCGAGTCGTCATTTCAGAGCCATATGTGCTTTACAAGCAATGTACATCAAGGATTTGCAATCTGCAGCTTTTCAGCTCTTGGGGAACCACAAGTTCCAGGAGATTGCACAAATATTACACAAGAAGGACAGGAATGCAGCTTTTACAAACAAATGACTAATATTATTATTATTTATTGTTATAGCGCCATTTATTCCATGACGCTTTACATGTGAGGAGGGGTATACATAATAAAAACAAGTACAATAATCTTAACCCCTTAATGACCGCCAATACGTCTTTTAACTGACCTGAGATATAAGAGCATAGCCTCCCCATACAGATGACAATCCAGCATCTGTCTGTTGTACACTATAGCTGACAACTTGCTGTATCAGCCACGATCAGTATTTGCACCATCTAAATCTGTTTAACCCCTTAGGTGCTGCTGTCAATAGTGACTACATCATTATAAATGGTTAACAGAGTGTGGGGGCTTCTTCTTTGTCACAATTGGTGCCCTCAGATCATGATTTTGTTGTCCTGATGTTTGCGATGGCAATTCATGACCAAATAACGGCCTTAGAGTCTGACGGCTGTAGTAATCTGTTTAGAAGTTAGCAACATTTAGGTGGTAAAAATACACATTTTCGGGGCGTGGCTATGTAAGCCAAGAGAGAAGACGCACCTTTTGGAGGCTCCCATTATCCTGACCTGAATCCGGCCACTAATTCCCCTGAACTGCAGCCTGCACCGGCTGAGACGGTGCTTTGAGAGCTCGGGAGACCGGCGACTCCTCGGGCGGCGGCGGTGGAACGCTGGAGAGCCGGTATTTGTGGCGGCCTGGAAGAGCGGCAGAGTCCCTGAGCTGCGGCGGCCATCTTTGAGCGCGGCTCCGACGGGCGGGACGCAGTGCCGGCGGCGGCTGAAGCCGGGTGGATCCCCCGGGGAGCACGGCAGGCACTTACATACAGCGGGGACGCTGTGGAACATCGAGGAGCAGGAGACAGGTGCCGGGTCTGGAGCGGCGGGCGGGCCCTGGGAGACGGCGGCCATTACCATAGCGCACTCTCCAGCAGCAAGGAGAGAGGCGCTATATAGCAAGACTGCGGTGCATTCAGGAGGTGAGCTACCGGCCTGAAACACTAAAAGGGGCAGAGCGGTGTGCGCCCTGGAAAATTGGGCCCTGCACTCCCCTTATCAAAACCCCTGCTTGCACCATTACTTTGGAGGGATCGTTCCCCCTCCCTGCTGTTCTTCCTGGGGAACTGTGGCTGCTTTGGGACACGGTGCCTGGGCAAACCCCTAAGTTGATACATTTGCAGATATCTGAGACTTTTTGCTTGGTTTGCTGCCTCTCGGGGGTGCATCCCGGTGTTTGGCCCTGTCCGGTCTGCTAGTGGAGAATAGACTGCCATAATAATAACTCTGGTCCTTTGGTGGGGATCTTCTGCCAATCACTATGCATCATCCTAAAGGAGCGGGGGCTGCTGACAAGTTGAGGAAATATGCCAGAGAAGATGCCCCAGATAATACACGCTCTCTCAGAAATAATCCCACGCAGTGTCAACGCAAAAATCGTCTTTCTGACAGCAATGAGGAGGGAGAACAAGACGAACTGACTCTTAAACAAGCATCTGAGCAGTTGATGCAGGCCATATCTCTCACCAGGTCCTCTCTCACTGAGAAAATAGAAGACGTGCATACTGAAGTGGGCCGTCTGCGACAAGATATACAAACTATGAGAGGGCGTATTTCAGAGGTTGAAACAAGGGTGTCTCAGATAGAGGACACCATTGCCCCAATGGAGGCTAAGTTATCAAAGGCCACTGGCTCTGTGAATGCCTGGAAGCAAAAGGCAGATGACCTGGAAAACAGGCTGCGCCGTAATAATATCCGAATTATTGGCCTACCAGAACGCTCGGAGGGTCAGCAACCTGAACAATTTCTAGAGGACTGGCTTAAAACCTCCCTGGGAGACGGATTCTCCTCAACATTTTCTGTGGAAAGGGCCCATAGGGTCCCAACGAGACCTCTTCCTCCTGGAACTCCGCCCCGACCCTTTCTGGCACGTCTCCTTAACTGCAGAGACAGGGATGCAATTCTTCGCTTGGCAAGGCAGAAGGCCCCTATTAAATTCAATAATGCCACTATATCAATCTTCCCGGACTTCTCTATGGAACTTCAAAAGCAGCGAGTTCGATTTATGGAAGTCAAAAAGCAGCTCAGGGATAAAAACATCATTTACTCCATGCTTTATCCAGCTCGACTCCGTATTGTTCATGAAGGCTCCTCCCTGTTCTTCACTGACCCGGCGGAGGCGGTCGAATGGTTACGGTCATACAAGGGGCCTAGTACCCCGGACTCTTGAGTAGCTCTTTCTATCTGATGGCAACACAATCTAGAGCTCTCTATGTGGGTGCTGAGTTTGTCAACTATACCGGACGCTGATTCTAGTGAGGGTATCCCCTATTCTACTCAACTATAGGAGTGTAGGATTACACTCCTCCACTGTTCAAATGTTGTTTGGTTTGGTATTTTACACCAGTTTCAATTGTTTGTTATGTTTATTAGTCGCCAGTGATAACCTTATGCTCTGTATGATGTTCCTGATTCCCGCCCAGGCTGTGGTGTATATTATGCCTTTTCCCGAACGTAGATATGGGATCTGAGATTGTATGTATGACGTGGAACATACGGGGTATTAAGACTCCTCGAAAGAAAATTAAGGTATTTTCACAAATTAAAAGGTATCATCCACATATTGTAGCACTTGTGGAGACGCATTTGACCAGAGACACAGCTAAGTGTACTCAAAAACCGTGGGTGCAATGGTCCCTTCACGCATTTCACACCAGTTACTCCAGAGGGGTCTCCCTGTTGGTACATAGGAATGTCAGGTGGGAGGCTAGAGAGTCACGACGCGATCCCGAAGGTCGCTTTGTTTTTGTTCATGCCTTTATTAATATGAAGGAATATGTGATATTATGTGTTTATAACCCACCCCCGGCCGGCATATCGGTTCTCCGCATGGCACTGGGTTTCTCCCTAAATTATCCTAATGCTAGTGTTATCTGTATGGGAGACTTTAATTTAGTCATGGATAATCTTAAAGACAGACTGAGACTAGACGGCGAGATGTCAAGGGGGCCCCTTTCTCAATCTCACTCTCAATTGGCATCATTTATGAACGGTAGCGGATGGTTAGACCTATGGAGAACACGTCACCCTGAGATAAAGGAATATACTTGTCATTCTTCAACTAGACAGTCTCTATCCCGTATAGATTACATATTTGGATCTAGCGACCTAGCGCTGTGGGTGAATAGTGTCGAACATGGTAACAGGGGGATATCAGATCACAGCCCAATTGTTCTCAAACTTAAATACGGTCAGTCAAATAATAATATACCTTGGAAATTGAATCCCTTCTGGCTGAAACTAATAGATGCTAGTGATAGAACGGTTGATCAGTTAAACTGCTTTGTCTCTACTCACCCAGACCCCTCGAATCTCAATCTGTTCTGGGACACTCTAAAGGCATACTTGAGGGGATGTCTGTCCTCTACAATCTCCTATATAAAGAGGGTGACGGCGGGGGAAGATGACGAGATTGAGCGACGGCTGAAGGACTCGGAAGCCGCCTATGTGGCCAATCAAACTAACGGCAACAGGGTGGAGTGGCTCACTTCCCAAAGATTATACACCCAAAATATAGACACTAAATCAAAACGTAAATTATTTTTTACCCGTCAGTCTTATTTTGAAATGGGGAATCAGGCCAGTAAACTCCTAGCTTTTTTGGTACGTCAGCATAACACCTCCAACACGGTACTACAGATTCGGACACTCGATGGTTCGTTGGTATCCTCCACCGAGGAAATTCTTCAAAGTTTTTGCAATTACTATAAGTCACTGTACAAATCGGGTAGTGGTCTTGGGGTCCCTGAATGTATAGACTATCTATCAGACATGACATTCCCCTTACTGAGCCCAACCCAGCAAGCTTTTATGGAAGCCGAGTTTACTCTGGAGGAGGTGGAACAGGCTATAATGGATATGGCCACCGGGAAGGCCCCTGGACCTGACGGGTTTCCCGTTGAGTTCTATAAAAAATATCGGGACCACCTGGCACCACTCTTATTGAAGGTGCTTCAGAATATATGGGAGGGAGAAATTATGCCTGAAACATTTTATGATGCAAATATCATTGTACTTAAGAAGGAGGGAAAGGACCCCTTGGAATGTGGATCATATCGCCCCATATCATTGGTAAACGTAGATTATAAAATCTTCACTAAAATATTGGCCACTAGACTAAATACAATCATATTAGATCTTATACACCCAGATCAAACAGGCTTTATGCCTGGGAAAAGTACCTCTATTAATATTCGGCGGGTCCAATCAGTGATTCAATATAGCTCCCTAGAATTGGATAATAACTGGGCTCTGGCATCCCTAGACACAGCTAAAGCGTTTGACTCCCTCGAGTGGCCTTTTCTTTCTGCATGTCTGCAGAAATACGGTTTTGGAGATAAATTTATTAGAGGGATAGATACACTATATAGGAATCCTAGGGCACGGGTAATTGTGAATAATTCTATCTCTGATTCCTTTACTTTACATAGGGGAACCCGTCAGGGATGTCCTCTGTCCCCGGCCCTCTTTGCCCTCGCGATAGAAGCATTGGCAATACGCATAAGGTCTTCCACAGATATCAAGGGAATAAGTATTGCGGATCGTGTAGATACCATCGGTCTATATGCTGATGATATGATCATATTTATGGATAAAACAGAAGAAACACTACCGCGAGTAATAACGACTATAGATAATTTTAGCAAATTCTCTGGTCTCTATATCAATTGGGATAAGTCTGCTCTGATGCCTCTGTCTCATGCGCCGATGCCCCGTCTCGAAAATCTCTCGTCACTACCTGTAGTCTCCAATTTCAAATATCTAGGAATACATATGTCTCAATATAGTCAGCTGGACCTACGACTTAATATTTATCCACTATTGGACCTGGCCAAATCTAAATTCATAGCTTGGAGCAAACTCCCTCTCTCCGTTGCAGGTCGCATTAATTTAGTTAAGATGATATTGCTCCCCAAATTTAATTATTGTCTACAACATAGTGCTGTGCCAATACCCAAATCTTTCTTTGCAAACTTAAACTCCCTGACCACGTCCTTTATATGGGGGAAGACTAGACCCAAACTCAAGCTATCTACTCTACAGAGACCGACAAGGGGGGGAGGGGCAGCCTTACCAGACTTTTATCTATATTATCTTGCTGGGCAGGCTAGGGCGATAAGCAAATGGATGCCTAGCAACCCCCTACCTAATTCAGAAAGCCATATAATCCATTCTGCCCGTATTGACTGTCCACTGGGTTTTTTGGAAATGGAGAAAGTCAGTGCTCCCCGTTTGCTGCCATTGCTTCGACAAGCGAGATTAATATGGAGACAAATTAAAAAAGTTATTAAATATACAGATATAATAGCCGAAATGCCACTGTGGTATAATAGTTATTTTCCAGAATTACTAAATCACCCGTCTACTGAGTTCTGGATCTCATGTGGTGTTCTCTCGGTAGGTAATTTGTATAACCAGGATGTTTTTGTGTCCTTTGAGCAATTGCGGGATACCTGCAATATCCCAAGATCTCAATTCTTCCGTTATTTACAGCTGAGGTCAGCTTTCCAGTCACATATGCGAAATGCAGGTGCAAGTCGAGCAATTTCATCTTTACCCCTTATAGGCATTCTCAAATCACAGGGTCCTCAGGGGCTCATCTCCTCTTTATACACATACCTATTATCCGTGGGAGATGGGCTCACTATTAACACCTTAAAAAAGAAATGGGAGGGACTCCTTCCCGATACAATGGGAGAGGAGTGGGAAGATATTTTGGAATCTCCAACTAAAGTTTCTCCCTCAGTTAACAATAGGATGACCCAGCTATATATTACGTATCAGACTTATCTGACTCCGACACGACTTTTTAAAATGGGCCGCCTTCAGACGTCAGACTGCTTACGGTGTCACGCACATGATGCGGATTTTACCCACATGATATGGCGGTGCCCGGTAATCCTTCATTATTGGAAAGAAGTCACGACATTGTTAACGTCTTTATTGTTAATCCCTGTCCCACTTGAACCATTGACTTGCCTATTTGGGGTGTGGGATACAGAGACCTGGGACCACCATACTGGGATCTTCCTTCGAGAAACGCTCTTCTTAGCACGAAAGGTACTGGCATTAAGGTGGATGGGTGGCTCCTCCCCGTCTCTCAGAGCTTGGATTGACCTGGTGAACTCGGTTATCCCATATGAAAGAACACTGTACCATAATAGAGGATGTCCAGGTAAATTCGAAAAAATTTGGGGTAGATGGAACTCATCTCATCATACTCTGTAGTCTGCGTGGATTAGATATATGCACGGGGATGAGGGCATGGGGTTTGGGGACATCGTTGCAGAGCAAACTTGAATCTGTTTTCTTTTGGCGACTTATTACTAAAGGTTAAAGTTGTTTAAGTTGTATAGTAGGTATTTTGTAGGTACTAGTGATTCAACATGCACAGTCTATTGCCTCTGAACTTTGGATGCGATGATGTTTGTAATCATTTGTATCTGATGGTATGTTTAATAATGATAAATGTAATATGTGCAATGTTTGTCTATTCTGAAATTAATAAACGAATTTAAAAAAAAAAAAAAAAATACACATTTTCATTTCTGTCATACCACTTTGCATTAATTCCTGTAAAACACCTGAAGGGTTAATAAACTACCTGACAGCAGTTTTCAATATGTTTAGGGGTGCTGTTTTTAAAATGGTATCACGTTTGTGGGTTTCCCAATATATGGGACCCCTAAAGTCACTTCAAACATGGATAAGTCCCTAAAAAAATAAATTTTGTAAATTTCTTTGAAAAAATGAAAAATTGCTGCTACATTTTTAAACTTCCTAAAATGCTAACAAAATAAAATAACATTTTACAAATGGTGCTGATGTAAAGCAGACATGTGGGAAATGTTATTTATTAATGGTTTGCTGTTGTATGACTATCTGGATTAAAGGGATAATCATTCAAATTTAGAAAATTGCTAATTTTTTAAAATTTTTCTCAAATTTTTGATATTTTTTATAAATGAACACAAAAAATGTTGAACAAAATTTACCATTATCATAAAGTATAATGTGTCACGAAAAAACAATCTCAAAATCACTGGGATTTGTTGAAGCATCGCAGAGTTATTACCACATAAAGCGACACTGGTCAGATTTAAAAAATTTGGCTCGGTCACTAAGGGGTTAAACAATACAGGACACAACTGGTACAGGAGGAGAGAGGACCCTGCCCGCGAGGGCTCACAATCTACAAGGGATGGGTGAGAATACAGTAGGCAAGGGTAGAGCTGGTAATGCAGCGGTTTGGTCGATCGTTGGTTACTGTAGGTTGTAGGCTTTTCGGAAGAGGGGAGTCTTCAGGTTCTTTTTGAAGGTTTCGATGGTAGGCGAGAGTCTGATGTGTTGTTGTAGAGGGTTCCAGAGAAGGGGTGATACGCGAAAGAAATCTTGTATACCAGTGTTTTTCAACCAGTGTGCCGCGGCACACTAGTGTGCCGCGACACATGGTCGGGTGTGCCGCGGGGAACGGGAGTCAGCTGTTCTCTGTGCCGACTGTCAAGCTGACAGCCGGCACAGAGAAGCTGCAGCGCGCCGGCTCCCGGAGATCAATTGTACTCGCAGACATCTACCAGCTGCGAGTACAATTGAGGCTCTGACCGCTGGGTCAGAGCGACGCCAGCAGCGTGATCAAGTCATGTGATCACGCTGCTGGCGTCACTATCCGGCGCGCAGGGGACAGAAGACACTTGGTGGTAAGTGCTCCTGTGCTGTGGAGCTGAAGACACCGAAGATTCAGAGTGGGGTGGGTTTATGGGGAGTATGTGGGGGGATTTATTAAGTGTGTGGGGGGATTTATTAAGTGTGGGGGGATTTATTCAGCGTGGGGTGGGTTTATGGAGAGTATGTGGGGGATTTATTAAGTGTGTGGGGGGATTTATTAAGTGTGGGGGGATTTATTCAGCGTGGGGTGGGTTTATGGGGAGTATGTGGGGGGATTTATTAAGTGTGTGGGGGGATTTATTAAGTGTGGGGGGGATTTATTAAGTGTGGGGGGGATTTATTCAGCGTGGGGTGGGTTTATGGAGAGTATGTGGGGGATTTATTAAGTGTGTGGGGGGATTTATTAAGTGTGGGGGGATTTATTCAGCGTGGGGTGGGTTTATGGGGAGTATGTGGGGGGATTTATTAAGTGTGTGGGGGGATTTATTAAGTGTGGGGGGGATTTATTAAGTGTGGGGGGGATTTATTCAGCATGGGGTGGGTTTATGGAGAGTATGTGGGGGATTTATTAAGTGTGTGGGGGGATTTATTAAGTGTGGGGGGATTTATTCAGCGTGGGGTGGGTTTATGGGGAGTATGTGGGGGGATTTATTCAGTGTGTGCGGGGATTTATTCAGTGTGTGGGGGGATTTATTCAGTGTGTGGGGGGGATTTATTCAGTGTGTGGGGGGGGATTTATTCAGTGTGTGGGGGGGGATTTATTCAGTGTGTGGGGGGGGATTTATTCAGTGTGTGGGGGGGGATTTATTCAGTGTGTGGGGGGGATTTATTCAGTGTGTGGGGGAATTTATTCAGTGAGTGGGGGGATTTATTCAGTGTATGGGGGGATTTATTCAGTGTGTACGTGGGGGGGGGGCTGGAATTTATTTAGCATGTGTGGGGCAGGGTGCATTTATTCTGTGGAAGGGGATGGATTTATTCTATCGGAAGGGCAGTGGATATATTCTGTGGGGGTGAGTGGGGAGATGGGGGTGGACACAGTAGCGAGGGGAAAAATGTGTGCTGACAGTACTGGGAGCAACGGTGATGGGATGTGTGAGGACAGTATGGGGAGTCGGGGGAATGTGTGAGGGGGGAATGTGTGAGGAGGAAATATGGAGAGAGCAAAGGGGTATGTTAGCAGGGGGGATGTACAGGAGGAGGCTATTAGAAATGTGTGCAGACAGTATGGGGGGATGAAAGTGTGAGTGGACACATAATAGATACTGAGTAGTGTGAGGGTAACAGCCAGGAGGAGACAGTATGCCAAGTAGGAGGAGTGTAATGAAGGGGCACAGTAGAGAGACTGGGCTCTCTATGAGGGACACCGTATGAGAAGGCAGTGTGAAGTATGGAAAAGAGAGAGAGGGTAGTGTGGATGGCATGTACCATAAGAGGGACAGTGAGGGTCATATTATGTGCTGGGAATAAAGTGAGGGGCAATTATTTACTCAGGGGCTCAGCCTAGGGCAGATATTGTTATTCCGGAGCATTATAATAACACTGCGATCTTTAAGGGTGTTGTGTCGGGATGTGCTGCAGAAGACAGGAGAAGATGGAAGTCTGCAGAAACGAGCTCTGCCGGTGGAAGAGAAGAGTCATCATGGCATCTGGACAAGGTGAAGATGAAAAGAAAGAGGCGACTCCACAAACAACGTCATCTATCAGGTACCTGGATGTAAATGTGTTTTTTTTGTGATACTAATTCTCATTTTTATTTGTTAGGAACATTAAAGGGGATGTCCAAGGTTGTGATGAGTCTGCAGTCATACTATGTGACTGCAGACGTCTGAATTCTCACAGTGTACACTGCTATCATAATTCTCTGATGTTGGTGATTTACATACATGCGGTCACGTGCTGACTAGACATGTGTGGCCTCATTCAATGAAAATGAATTGACTGAGGCCGGACACGTCTAGTTAGAATGTGACCAGAAGTATCCAAATCACATACTTGTGCTGTCATGACCGTCCACTCTGGCCACCGGCAAGGGAGAATCCTGAAAGTGTGCAGTGCTTGCGCTGTGAGAATTCAGAAGCCTGCAGTCACATAGAATGACTGCAGACTTTCATCTAAAACCTGGACACACCATTTTGTGCCATTTTGGTTGGTGGTGTGCCTCGGGATTTTTTAAGTATAAAAAGTGTGCCGCGGCTCAAAAAAGGTTGAAAAACACTGTTGTATACGATTGTGGGAAGAGGAGATAAGAGGGGAGTGGAGAAGGAGAACTTGTGAGGATCAGAGGTTGCGTGTAGGTAAGTACCGGGAGACGAGGTCACAGATGTATGGAGGAGACAGGTTGTGGATGGCTTTGTATGTCATGGTTAGGGTTTTGTAGTGGAGTCTCTGGGCAATGGGGAGCCAGTGAAGGGATTGACAGAGGGGAGAGGCCGGGGAATAGCGAGGGGACAGGTGGATTAGTCGGGCAGCAGAGTTTAGAATAGATTGGAGGGGTGCGAGAGTGTTAGAGGGGAGGCCACAGAGCAGGAGGTTGCAGTAGTCAAGGCGAGAGATGAGGGCATGGACTAGGGTTTTTGCAGATTCTTCGTTGAGGAATGTACGGATTCGTGAAATATTTTTGAGTTGAAGTCGGCAGGAAGTGAAAAGGGCTTGGATATGTGGTTTAAAGGAGAGATCAGCGTCAAGGATTAAGGTACTGTCACACTAGACCAGTGTTTTTCAACCTTTGAGCCGCGGCACACTTTTTATACTTAAAAAATCCCGAGGCACACCACCAACCAAAATGGCACAAAATGGTGCGTCCAGGTTTGAGATGAAAGTCTGCAGTCATTCTATGTGACTGCAGGCTTCTGGATTCTCACAGCGCAAGCACTGCACACTTTCAGGATTCTCCCTTGCCGGTGGCCAGAGTGGACGGTCATGACAGCACAAGTATGTGATTTGGATACTTCTGGTCACATTCTAACTAGACGTGTCCGGCCTCAGTCAATTCATTTTCATTGAATGAGGCCACACATGTCTAGTCAGCACGTGACCGCATGTATGTAAATCACCAACATCAGAGAATTATGATAGCAGTGTGCACTGTGAGAATTCAGAAGTCTGCAGTCACATAGTATGACTGCAGACTCATCACAACCTTGGACATCCCCTTTAATGTTCCTAACAAATAAAAATGAGAATTAGTATCACAAAAAAAACACATTTACATCCAGGTACCTGATAGATGACGTTGTTTGTGGAGTCGCCTCTTTCTTTTCATCTTCACCTTGTCCAGATGCCATGATGACTCTTCTCTTCCACCGGCAGAGCTCGTTTCTGCAGACTTCCATCTTCTCCTGTCTTCTGCAGCACATCCCGACACAACACCCTTAAAGATAGCAGTGTTATTATAATGCTCCGGAATAACAATATCTGCCCTAGGCTGAGCCCCTGAGTAAATAATTGCCCCTCACTTTATTCCCAGCACATAATATGACCCTCACTGTCCCTCTTATGGTACATGCCATCCACACTACCCTCTCTCTCTTTTCCATACTTCACACTGCCTTCTCATACGGTGTCCCTCATAGAGAGCCCAGTCTCTCTACTGTGCCCCTTCATTACACTCCTCCTACTTGGCATACTGTCTCCTCCTGGCTGTTACCCTCACACTACTCAGTATCTATTATGTGTCCACTCACACTTTCATCCCCCCATACTGTCTGCACACATTTCTAATAGCCTCCTCCTGTACATCCCCCCTGCTAACATACCCCTTTGCTCTCTCCATATTTCCTCCTCACACATTCCCCCCTCACACATTCCCCCGACTCCCCATACTGTCCTCACACATCCCATCACCGTTGCTCCCAGTACTGTCAGCACACATTTTTCCCCTCGCTACTGTGTCCACCCCCATCTCCCCACTCACTCCCACAGAATATATCCACTGCCCTTCCGATAGAATAAATCCATCCCCTTCCACAGAATAAATGCACCCTGCCCCACACATGCTAAATAAATTCCAGCCCCCCCCCACGTACACACTGAATAAATCCCCCCCATACACTGAATAAATTCCCCCACACACTGAATAAATCCCCCACACACACTGAATAAATCCCCCCCCACACACTGAATAAATCCCCCCCACACACTGAATAAATCCCCCCCACACACTGAATAAATCCCCCCACATACTCCCCATAAACCCACCCCACGCTGAATAAATCCCCCCACACTTAATAAATCCCCCCACACACTTAATAAATCCCCCACATACTCTCCATAAACCCACCCCACGCTGAATAAATCCCCCCACACTTAATAAATCCCCCCACACACTTAATAAATCCCCCCACATACTCCCCATAAACCCACCCCACGCTGAATAAATCCCCCCACACTTAATAAATCCCCCCACACACTTAATAAATCCCCCACATACTCTCCATAAACCCACCCCACGCTTAATAAATCCCCCCACATACTCCCCATAAACCCACCCCACGCTGAATAAATCCCCCCACACTTAATAAATCCCCCCACACACTCCCCATAAACCCACCCCACTCTGAATCTTCGGTGTCTTCAGCTCCACAGCACAGGAGCACTTACCACCAAGTGTCTTCTGTCCCCTGCGCGCCGGATAGTGACGCCAGCAGCGTGATCACATGACTTGATCACGCTGCTGGCGTCGCTCTGACCCAGCGGTCAGAGCCTCAATTGTACTCGCAGCTGGTAGATGTCTGCGAGTACAATTGATCTCCGGGAGCCGGCGCGCTGCAGCTTCTCTGTGCCGGCTGTCAGCTTGACAGTCGGCACAGAGAACAGCTGACTCCCGTTCCCCGCGGCACACCCGACCATGTGTCGCGGCACACTAGTGTGCCGCGGCACACTGGTTGAAAAACACTGCACTAGACGATATCGCTAGCGATCCGTGACGTTGCAGCGTCCTCGCTAGCGATATCGTCCAGTGTGACAGGCAGCAGCGATCAGGCCCCTGCTGGGAGATCGCTGGTCGGGGAAGAAAGTCCAGAACTTTATTTCGTCGCTGGACTCCCCGTAGACATCGCTGAATCGGCGTGTGTGACACCGATTCAGCGATGTCTTTGCTGGTAACCAGGGTAAACATCGGGTAACTAAGCGCAGGGCCGCGCTTAGTAACCCGATGTTTACCCTGGTTACCATCCTAAAAGTAAAAAAACAAACAGTACATACTTACCTACAGCCGTCTGTCCTCCAGCGCTGTGCTCTGCTCTCCTCCTGCTCTGGCTGTGAGCGTCGGTCAGCCGGAAAGCAGAGCGGTGACGTCACCGCTCTGCTTTCTGGCTGCCCGGCGCTCACAGCCAGACCAGAGAAGCAGAGCGCCGAGGACAGACAGCGGTAGGTAAGTATGTAGCGTTTGTTTTTTTACTTTTTAGCATGGTAACCAGGGTAAACATCGGGTTACTAAGAGCGGCCCTGCGCTTAGTTACCCGATGTTTACCCTGGTTACCGGGGACCTCGGGATCGTTGGTCGCTGGAGAGCTGTCTGTGTGACAGCTCTCCAGCGACGCTGCAGCGATCCGGATCGTTGTCGGTATCGCTGCAGCGTCGCTATGTGTGACGGTACCTTTACCCCAAGGCAGCGAGCTTGTGGGACTGGGGAGAGTGGGCAGCCTTGCACTGTAATTGATAGGTTTGGGGGGGTGGGGGGGGAGGGGGGTCACGTGAGATGGGGGAAAAGATGGTGAATTCTGTTTTGTCCATGTTAAGTTTCAGAAATCTAGCGGAGATTCTGGTTAGTAGGGAGGCGATATCTGGTCCAGAGATGTAGATCTGTGTGTCATCAGCATAGAGGTGATACTGAAAGCCATGAGATTCTATGAGCTGTCCCAGGCCAAAAGTGTAAATGGAGAAGAGCAGGGGCCCTAGGACTGAACCTTGTGGGACTCCGACAGATAGGGGGGCGAGGTGAGGAGGTGGTGTGTGAGTGGGAGACGCTGAATGTCCGATCTGTTAGGTACGATGAGATCCAAGATAGGGCCAAGTCTGTGATGCCAAGGGATGAGAGGGTCTGTAATAATAGGGAATGGTCCACTGTGTCAAAGGCAGAGGACAGGTCCAGGAGAAGGACAGAGTAGTGTCGCTTGCTCTTGGCGGTTAAGAGGTCATTGGTGACCTTAGTTAGGGCAGTTGCAGTGGAGTGGTGTGACCAGAAGCCAGATTGTAAGCGGTCAAAGAGGGAGCAAGAAGAGAGATGAGAGGACAGTTCAAGGTAGACGTGTTGTTCCAGTAGTTTGGAGGCATAGGGGAGAAGTAATATAGGGCGATAGCTAGATACAGAGGATGGGTCAAGAGAGGGCTTTTTGAGGATAGGTGTGATGGAGGCATGTTTAAAGCTTGAGGGGAAGACACCAGTTGTTAGTGATAGGTTGAAGAGATGGGTTAGGGTTGGGATGAAGCACATTCCAATCCCATAAACGTATCATTACATCCTTTCTTTTTTTATCCCGGGGTAACACTTGTGAGTGTGATGCGAGAAACTCACGCATCAATACCCGGCACAGCCGCTGGCACTCTGGACCGGAGCGGACGGCTGCATAGAAATACATGCACCCGCACGCTCCGGTCCAGAGTGCCGGTGGCAGTGCCGGGTATTGATGCGTGAGTTTCTCGCATCACACTCACAAGTGTGACCCGGCCTTACTAGCGGATGACAAAAATCCCAGCAATGAGCGGCTCGCTCGTAAATAGAAGTGATGCGTGGAACTCTGGAGTAGCAATGGAAATGATGCATCACGACCACTGGCAGACACAGAAGAGGCCCCTGTGCAAGAACAACATATGGACCCTTTGCATTGCAACCCAAAAAGATCATCCTATTGCACACCTCCTTGGCGCCTGTGAGGCTGCACCAATGCTATGTCGGCCCTTGATCATTGCTGTATCTATAGCGGTCTAATACTAGGTACTAGTCATTGACATTCCTATATATTAGGGACACTATGTAACATTTTATGAAAGTGCAGAAATCAGAAATAACAGACAATTGCACAAGTAGCAATTCCCGATACGTTAATCAGAGTTGCTCCATCTAAGTGTATAGGATTCTGCAATTTTGCAGATTATTTACCATTAAAATTGCATGTAGATGTAAATCAATCTGCATCAAGCTTAGAAATACAGAGAAAACAAGATGAAATTTCAGTTTCCTACAGAGGTTTTGTGACATAAGCTGCAGAAAACCTCATGTATCCTGCCGATCTCGTATTAGGTAATTGTTATTTATGCCACTGACTCTTCTCTAAAAAGCTCCGTAGTGAACACCCATTCTCCAGAAAACTCCACTATAACTTCCACCAAAGCAGGAAAAACCAGTGTCATGCCATCCACAACACAGGAACCCTTGTGCCTGTAACTTACCAAGTCTCTTACATAGCCTGGCTGCAGGTGGAAGAGCCGACAAATGGAAAATAGTAAGAGGATGGAAATAAGCATGAAAACACAGTAAATATGGATTGAAAATATAAAAAAGCAAAAGAAAAAGATCTGCAAAAAAAAAAAAAACGAAGAAACAATAAAACAAAGTGAAATCAACAAAGTCTGAGCTGAAAGTTACAGCACACAGTAGAGACCTAATCGCTCAACAGACCAAATCCCCGGAATATCCAGAAAGGAGGCGAATACGGATTCATTTCTAGAAAGAATTCCCAGTAAACGACTTATTTTATTATGATGTTTTAATTATAGTAACATTTCTTGGATAATAACCCATGTCCTAAATCTCAGTACAGATGGTCCAGCCGCCCTGTGCCTCTGCATTCTGCACATTCCCCCGGCACAGAACATCCTGCTTTACACTGCAGCCCAGTGTCACCAGTTCTGTGGGACAGAAACGTCCCTTCTGACCTCTAGACCAGCAACAAAAGCCACTTCCCGGATGTAGCAACCATGTTATTAACCCTTAATGCGGCTTCTTATCAAAACAGGCTTCTGGATCCTACAAGTGATTAATAAATGCTCATAGCTTTGAGCCCAAAGCATGTTCAAAGCACCCCCAAAACATCTCCATTACCTGCTTGTTCTTGTATTTCTTCAAATACCGGGGTGAAACTACACATTCTGGGTTGATATCGGAGTTAACCTGGTCTGGAATGAACTGCGGGTCGGGGTTCAAATGCTGCATCTTCAGGAAAGACAAGATGTTCTGGACCTCTAGATTGTAGGAGCTGTCCGCCATAGTCTTGCCCTTGGACGCCAATCTACAGGCCGCCATCCAGTGAGCATATTGCTTCTCCTGCAAGGATAATGTAAGAGTAATATCTTCATTTAGAAGCGTCTAATATTGGACAGATGCACAGATCCAGTAGAAGACATTGCATTAGACCACAAATTATTTCTAGGATTGGACTCAAGCACCAGAAAGGAGGACAATCCCAACCTAGGCTCAGGCTTTCAATACGATGTGGGACATACAAGCGACTAAGGTCAGACCCCCCACCTACGCCATTCAATTCTACTCAAGGTGCACAAGTGCCGTACACCGCCACCATGGAGCTTTATCATGGACATCCCAACAAGTGAAGAACCAGAGCCTTATGGGTGCCACCAGTCTGATAATTGTCATTGTATAGCACGGTTATTAGATTTCGTATGGAGAGGTTATTTAGAAGTTTATGGTGTTATTTTACAAAGAATTGCATTGCACTGTTCCCTAAAAGGATCACCCCCAGGGCACATTACATTGATCACCTATTCCTAGGATAGTCAGTAACAGATCGGTGGGGTCCGACACCCGGTAGCCATGACAAGCTGGTGGTGACCAGATGTAAACAATAAATGGAGCTGTACTACACACTGCGTAGTGGCCCTTGCCGATGACTGCAGAACAACTATTCAAAAGGAGCTGATGAGTGCCAGTTGTCAGGCCCCATTAATTAAGTACCTATACAGTAAAATATTTGTGCAGTGTATGGCGGTGGCAGCACAGAATAGCACTCTTATTTAGTCTGTTGTACAGACATTTGGACACATATGGCACAATAGACGAGTGGTTATGATTAGGTGGTGTATGCTATGACGGTGTATGCTATGACGGTGATACATATGGGATGGTGACTAAAATAAGGCACCGCTGCAGACACCATCCAACCTAAAGCCAGAGTTGGAACCATTTCACGGATATTGATGCCACAAACGCTCCGCAATATCTTACATTGTCGCACCGGAGCCAGATCTCATTCATTCCTTCAGCAACCGGTATGAGGAGCTTAATGATAAACTTCTGGCCCGATATGTTCACATCTGGAGTCACTTCACAGCCTGGAAAACAGGAAGAGTTGGTACATTTTATTGCCCCAAGTTCTTACACAGAACATTCATATTAAAACTATGGCGGAGGAAGGGAACATCACATGTGCCATAATAATCATTTACATCTGGACAATGGTTTAGCTGCATTGCACTTCTGTAGGATACCGTCATGTCACAAAAGTATAAAAAATTACTACAGAAGCAGGACTTCTAAAGCATTGCTTGGAGATGCCAAATGTGGCCCAAAGCAATTACTTCAGAAAGAGAAACAAATGGTTGATTTTTCTTTCCCAAAAACAGCGCCAGACCTGTCCTGAGGTTGTGTCTGGTACTGCAGTTCAGTCTCACTCATCGAGGACTTAGGCTAGGTTCACATTGCGTTAGGGCAGTCCGTTTAGCACATAGCGCTACGGACTGCGCTAACGCAATGTCCCAAAAGGGATCGCGTTTGCCAATCCCGCTAGCGCAGATACCCGATCTGCGCTAGCGAGGAACGGACCTCGGACGCTGCAAGCAGCATCCGCGGTCCGTCCAAAACTAACGGGACATCGCTAGCGCGTGCCGAAAATGGCATGCACTAGAGATCCGTCAGCACATTGCCATCAATGGGTGCGCTAACGGATCCGTTGCATGGCATTAATTGCGACAATTTCGCCATGTAAAGGAGTCCGCTAGCGTTAACCCATTAACGCAATGTGAACCTAGCCTAAGATGTACTGCCACACACATCCCATTGACAGGTATTAAGTATTAATATTTTTTGCTTTTTTTAATTAAACTTCAGTTTGCTTCATTTTTTTTTTTTTTTTTTTTTTAAATAAAACTAGGAAATGTCACACAAGACCCAATCATCTCTGTGACGCAGGTCCCAAAGACCCCTCCACCTCTCCCGAATCATAGAACGGAGCTCCAATTATAACTCAGAGGATCAGCATTCCATAAAGCGTAGTCACCGGCTTTTGGAGCATATCAATGTACCTAAAAAAAAGTATTCCTGGCGCCATCTGTCATGACTGTGGCCTGACATCATTTGGCAGCAAGTGTATTTACTGCACAACTAAATGGGGAACTGGTGACTGGACGACAAACTACCAATACTACTGAATATCTAACACCTCAGGGAATAACACAGCTCTGAAAACTACTATAATACTGCCCCTATATAGAAGAATATAGCTACTATAATACTGCCTCCTATGTACAAGAATATAACTACTATAATACTGCCCCTATGTACAAGAATATAACTACTATAATACTGCCTCCTATGTACAAGAATATAACTACTATAACACTGCCCCTATGTACAAGAATATAACTACTATAATACTGCTCCTATGTACAAGAATGTAACTACTATAATACTGCCCCCTATGTACAAGATTAGAACTACTATAATACTGCACCTATATAGAAGAATATAGCTACTAGAATACTGCCCCCTATGTACAAGAATAGAACTACCTAATACTATATGTCCCATGTCTTTGCCTTACCCCGCAGGTTCATCTGATGAGCAGGGGTTCCATTCGCTTCTTCTTTGCTCTTGTAGCAGGATATTGACGTGTCTTTGAATGTGCACCAATATGGTTTATAACCTTTCAGAGTCAGTTTCTTGGGTCTATGATGAGAAGAAAAGAAACGACAATAATCATTGTTTCCATGTGACATCATCTTCCCCTTCGGTCAGGATCCTGCAATCATCAGATGATCCGCAGTGGATAGCAGAAATTCTCAGCATCCAACTAAGCGAGACATCAGATGATCGGGTCAGACCGCGTTTATCACACAGGGCTGATCTGTCTATAATGGGAGTGTATCAAAGTTTACAAAATGATACTGTTGTCTCAGAAAAGAGCGGCAATGGCTGTGCCCGAAATGTTACAAAAGCCGATTACAATTCACATAATACAGACTGCCACAAATGGCATATCTTGTCTGTATTCATCTACTCTACTTATGGGTGTTAAGCATTAGAAACACATAACTGTCTTCTTCCAGAAGCAGCGCCACACGTGTCTACAGGTTGCCTGTGGTATTACAGTTTGACTCTACAGACGCTAATAGGGCTTAGCGGCAATACCACATGCAACCTGTGGACATGAGTGGCGCTTGTGGATGAACGCAGCCAATTTTCTTTCTATCACCATAAGACACTTTCAACATAATCAGTTCCTCGGTTAAAGGAAGAGAGTGAGATAGAGCGAGGTTTCCGAGATTTAATAGGTTAATAATCCCAATAACTATCTGAAAGCGGTGCCGGAATATCGTTCTCATGCCAAACGGAGATTGGATCTTCAATTTAAACTTTTTTGGCAGAATCGGATAACTTTTGGAAAACAATGTGGATTCCGTGTCCTCTTCAGATTGGAGTGGATTTCTGCAATAAATTATAAGGCGCTCATCCGGCGTCAGGGCGGCCATGTGCTCGGCATGGAGGCCTTGGTTCGGCTTCGCTCTGGAATCCTTCCAGACTTCAGTTGGATAAGCAGAGCAAGAGATTGGGAGTTAATGAGCGCGGCCCTATAAATAGAGACGCTCCGGGCACAACTTGGAAGAGCCTGATATTTCGGGAGTCGCTAAAGGAAGAGCAGATTGGGTTACTGCCACTGCCATATTCTGACAGCTCCGCCATTGTCCCTCTGTGTGCCCCGCGGGGTCTCCTGTATCCTGACCTTTACCAATCTCTTGTGCCGGGAACACAAATAGCACTTGAGCATTCACGGAGACAGATATCGTGCCATTTTTAACGTGCCAACAGCCCACGGAACAGGTTTTCATCCAAGCACAAACAAGACATGGGCAGAGGACCAATTTCTAGTCCTTTGGAGTGATGCGGCCAGCACAGGTGCTGCTTAGATTTCCCATGTACGGAGCCAATGGAAAATACATCAAGACCATAAAGCTTATATGAAAGGCCAAAAGCTTTTCTCAGCTCCAAGGCATTCAAGCCATGGCTTCACTATCTAACAAGATCCGAAACTCTGCACCCGATCCCCAGACGCAGCAGCCCCCTCCCCAGACGCAGCAGCCCCCTCCCCAGACGCAGCAGCCCCTTCCCCAGACGCAGCAGCCCCCTCCCCAGACGCAGCAGCCCCCTCCCCAGACGCAGCAGCCCCCTCCCCAGACGCAGCAGCCTCCCGATTTGGCTGGAAAATACTGCAGAGCTACGGTCCCCATTATGATAATGGGGTCAGTCTCAATGCGACCCCGTCTCACAATGTGCCCCTGTCTCCATCCTCACAGATAGAACAGATTCCAACCGGAGTGCTGTTTAATTCAAGCATCTGATGCCAGCCGACCAAAGCCTAACTGTCCAGGAGGGGGTGACACTTGGGATGAAGACATTCTGGGCACAATGGGCAGAGCGGCATGCTGCATCACCGTAATTTATGGTCATACATTTGTGCACTTACTTGAAGATTTTTAAGTTGTCTGTGAGTTCTGGAATGCAAGTGATGTCACCCTAAGAGAAAAAGATTGGCAATAGAGCATTAAAGGGAATCCGTCAGCAGGTTTTTGCTTTTTTATTTGAGAGCAGCATAATATGGGGGAAGAGACCCCCGATTCCATCAATGTATCACTAATTAGACTGTATGTTGTAGTTTCAATACAATCAGTGTTTTCTCAGGAGGAGATTAGCCCTGCAGGACTAGCTGTTGCTTGCCAGGTAGTCCAGCTAATCTTTGTAACCCCACCACTTATGGCAGCTGCCAGCATTGTACAGGTGATCAGAGCTTCAGTTTGGCCTGGAGTGTTACTACGCATGAAATTAGTCAACAATGCTTAAAGGGGTTTTCCCGAATTAAAAAAACATGGCTCCCTTCTTCCAAAAAAAAAAAAAAAAGAAAAAAAAAAAAAAAAGTGACATCCCTGTCCACAGGTTGTACCTGGTATTGCAGCTCAGACTCATTCCTTCAATTAGAGCTGAACTTCAGCACCAAACGCCCCATAGAGAGGAGACTGTCTGGAAGGAAGCAGCCATGTTTATTGAATCTTGTACATCTCCTTTAATGAGCTCCGTGGCCCCTTTTTCTGGCTTAGGACGGGGTGCAACTGGGCAGAACTCCGCCAATCTAAAAGTGACAAAAAAAATGCCATGTCTCAACGGTGCTGACTGGAGTACTGATTTTACCAAGATGGTTGACGTCTTTCCTCCCTCCAGGGTGATCTCCAGATCGGACAGAGCTGCATCGACCTCATCGACTTCTTTATCGCTGTTGTTATAATGGTTCTCTGATGACATCATGGACAGCTTGTTTATATGATACTGCAAAAAACAAAAGACACGATGACTGGCGTCAGCAGCTGCCAATGTATCACAGGCCTGAATGTCTTCCTATGGATGTAGCAGAGCTGGGTTTGTTGTTGGGCACCACTTGTTAGTAGCTCTACTACATATCCAGGCTGGTTTATCTCCAGCGTAGTGTACAAATAGCGGCACATATACTCGGATGGACGACCATCACGGATGATGTCATCATACAGCAGTGATGTCACTGAAGAGCCGAGAGAGGTCCTGTCTGCCAGGATTCGCTGCACGTCCAATGTTGGGATTGGTCATATCTACGGAGGGCAAAGCACGGATTACAGACGCCCCCGGCTGCGACACGATCAGGTGATTATGAAGTGATGAGCGAATATACTCGTTACTCGAGATTTCTCGGGGGTCCTCCGAGTATTTTTTAGTGCTCCGAGATTTAGTTTTTCTTGCCGCAGTTGAATGATTTATAGCTACTAGCCAGCTTGATAACATGTGGAGATTCCCTAGCAACCAGGCAACCCCCACATGTACTTATGCTGGCTAACAGATGTAAATCATTCAGCTGAGGCAATGAAAACTAAATCTCCGAGCACTAAAAAATACTCGGAGGACACCCGAGCGTGCTAGAGAAACTACAACCCACAACATGATCATAATGCAATTTCATGTATAGAGTAATATTAGGTGTCCAGTGGTTGGGTCATATTGGGGGTAGTAGTGTTCTAAACAAACAAGAGAATTATATTATAGTTACACCCAATAGTCATGTCCTGATGAGGGTTGTAATGTTCTTTGTATTGAGTATTTTGCAATTGTGTTATGATTTTGCTGGGGGTTCTAGTGTCGTATGTATTGTGTATAATAAAACAGGCATATCCAGTGGTTCTTCATATTGGGGGTTGTAGTGTTCTATGTACAGGCTGTATTAGAATCACGTTGGGGGTTGTAGTGCTCTCTTTACAGAGTATAATAGAATTGTATTATGTTGGGGGTTGTAGTCTTAGGTACAGAACTTATTAGAACTGTATTAGGATGATGTTGGGGGTTGTAGCATCTTATGTATTGCGTATAATAAAACGGTCATATCTATTGGTTGGTCATATTGGGGGTTGTAGTGTTCTATATACAGAACGTATTCGAACTGCATTAGGATGATGTTGGGGGTTGTAGCATCTTATGTATTGCGTATAATAAAACGGTCATATCTATTGGTTGGTCATATTGGGGGTTGTAGTGTTCTATATACAGAACGTATTCGAACTGCATTAGGATCATGTTGGGGGTTGTAGCAGTCCCTTTACAGGGAATAATAGAATTGTATTATCGCCATGTTGGGGGTTGCAGTCTTATGCACAGAACGTATTAGAATGATGTTGGGGGTTGTAGTGAGTAAAACAGACTGGTATTATATTACAACCATGCAGACATTTTACAGGTTACCAGTACAAATTGTTTAAGTTGATGGACCCCCTGAACCCCCATTTGTGGGGTCCGGCACATCTGCTGCTGTAGGATTACTCACTCGCTGTATGAGTCACGGCATCAAATGTCACCGACTACAGACCATTAATGAACGTCTGTGAATCAGCATCATGGCTGTCAGTGTCTGGAGCGGGAGAGCATGGCACGGGGGTCTGGATCACATTCCCAGACGCTGCGGGGACGACGACGAGTCCAGATATCGGAGCTCTGCAGGGACAACACTCCAGAGCCTCATTCACACTGCGAAGGAGCTGCGCTCTCGGGAACACAAGGGCTGGGACATTAACGAGTCCTACGACGTCCGCTGTGAGCGGCTAATTACATGAATTAGGGGCCAGAGATGTGAGGAAACGACTCCACCCTGCGGCCCACTTATAAATAGCGCGGCCCCCTGACAGCTCCAGCAGCTGTGCAAGAAAAACAGATCCCCTTTCACATGTACAGAAACGACAACAGGAAACGCAGCCGCGTTCCCAGATCCGATGTCCGAGCCACAGAAATGTCTCCGCTGAGAAACCCTGCACAGACGAGCTGATTTCGAGCAGGTGAATGGCGTCCAGGTTAACCCCTTATTTACCACAGCCTTTTATTCTCCCCTGCAGTTTTCATACTAATCTGATCCCACTCATCCAGATTGGCATTTTGTACATCTGTTAATGAAGGAGAACAGATCCACCAAATCAGTGAGGCGGCGTCAAATCCATGAGGAGGGCCGCATCTTTTTAAATCAATTTGGTATCAGTGCTGCGCTCCATCGTCAGGGGCCGGCTGACATTTCTGCCCTAATTTACCCCACTTTTGTGCTGTAAATGATGCGTTTGTCAGGCACAATCAGCAACACCCTGCCAAAGTTTGCTCAATTTGAAAAAAGCTGATGGGGCGGGCTAGGACTGCCGTAAAACTTTTGCACAGTCCACAGTTACACAAGAAGTTTGAGACACTTTAAGTAACAAAAATAGCAAAAATCTGTATGTAAGGCTACGTTCACATTTGCGTTGTGCGCCGCTGCGTCGGCGACGCAACGCACAACGCAAATAAAAACGCACCAAAACGCACGCAAAAACGCTGCGTTTTGCGACGCATGCGTCGTTTTATGCCGAAATTTGGACGCAAGAAAAATGCAACTTGTTGCGTTTTCTGCGCCCGACGCTTGTGGCAAAAAAAAAACGCATGCGTCACACAACGCATGTCCATGCGTCCCCCATGTTAAATATAGGGGCGCATGACGCATGCGTCGCCGCTGCGTCGCCCGATGCAAACCGCTAATGTGAACGTAGCCCAAGTGAACCACACAGATGTCCCCACAAGAAAAATACTAAATACAAACCACAGGGACTGACCACAGGGAGAGTGCAGGGGTAGCTGTGGACTGCCCTTGTAAGGGCAGGAGTTTTGGGGATAGACTACTGTTAGCCCCATAGGGAATGACAGGGTATTGTCAGTTCCCTTCATCAAATTCCGGATCCTTCCTTGAACAAGAGGTTTTCCGGTTCTCCTGCCTATTTATCCTGGAGTTGGTGAGAATGTTCCATTTTTTAGTCTGACTCTTATTAGTGACACCGTGGTATAGGTGCCATGTTTTTTGGCATTTTGCAATATTTGTTTATTTACATGCAACCAACTATATGTAATATTGCCTTATGATTCATATGCATTTGTTTCTGGTTAGCTAGTGCGTGAAACATATGTTGGTCTGCTTTGCACCCGCAAGTGCCTCTGCAGGCGGAGTCTTTTGAATCCTTTTTAGGGGTTGTGTTGTTGTGTCTCTTTGTTGAGACCTCACCCCATGTGTTTTTATATCACTTTTGGGTGAATTTTTTGTTTGTATTTTTATCTTGTTCTAGTAAAAGTTACGTTTTATTTCCACTTGCGCTGTATTTAGTAGACACTTTAAGTAACCAGATTTCTGGCAAAATCTTAATGCTTAACAAATCGTGACCTTAGTTCTCAGTAATTCTTGAGTTGAGTCTAACTTCGATCACAGGTGATCACCAGGGATTTCTGACCAGGGGAAAAGATCTGCCAGACATGCATTTTACCTGCAGTGGCCACTTGTGGGGAAATGTAGTATTACATGCTTCTTATTTATATACAGGCCAAATAATAACAGATTCCACAATTCAGTAGTGGAATGAAAGCTTTTTCTTTTGTTAAGCTCTCTTAGCTCTGGCTTAGATGGGGAAAATGTAAGGAATTTTCTATGTAGCGACAATACATTTTTAACAAGGAGAAAGCCTTAAACATTGCTCAGCTTAGTGTTCCCATTTCTAGTATTGCCTTTAGTCTACCCACTAGGCACGGACATGTAAAGTCTCAGCCCCATGCTGTGGTCACTAGGGAACTCATCTGTCTATAGTCCCAACTACTGCCCGATGTAGTTCCACAACTGCAGGTTGCTGATCTTGCAACTCCCAGAATGCCCTGTGGCCATTTTTTTATTTTTAGCAGGGCCCCTTTGCCCGCTCTACTTTCACAATAGCCAGCGAGCAGCAGGTCGCTGATCGCTCCTCTAGCGGTGGCAGCTAAAAATGTAAAGTATGCACAGTAAACAGAAGAGGATCTGTACTCAAGAAACAGCGCAAAAGTTAGACACTGGGTTAGTATCAAACGGAAAAAAGGTTTGCCTTAAAAATATAAATGTAAAAAAATAAAGTTCACGAACTACAAAATATCGTTTGTCAACAGAACAGTGTGAAAGATCTGCAGTGCTCAGCAAAGTCGCAGGAAGCATCATTATGCCCAGAGCAGCGCTCAGCAGAGTCCCAGGAAGCGTCGCTATGCCCAGAGCAGCGCTCAGCAGAGTCCCAGGAAGCGTCGCTATGCCCAGAGCAGCGCTCAGCAGAGTCCCAGGAAGCGTCGCTATGCCCAGAGCAGCGCTCAGCAGAGTCCCAGGAAGCGTCGCTATGCCCAGAGCAGCGCTCAGCAGAGTCCCAGGAAGCGTCGCTATGCCCAGAGCAGCGCTCAGCAGAGTCCCAGGAAGCGTCGCTAGGCCCAGAGCAGCGCTCAGCACAGTCCCAGGAAGCGTCGTTAGGCCCAGAAAGCATCGCTATGCCCAGAGCAGCGCTCAGCAGAGTCCCAGGAAGCGTCGTTAGGCCCAGAGCAGCGCTCAGCACAGTCCCAGGAAGCGTCGCTATGCCCAGAGCAGCGCTCAGCACAGTCCCAGGAAGCGTCGCTAGGCCCAGAGCAGCGCTCAGCACAGTCCCAGGAAGCGTCTTTAGGCCCAGAGCAGCGCTCAGCAGAGTCCCAGGAAGCGTCGTTAGGCCCAGAGCAGCGCTCAGCAGAGTCCCAGGAAGCGTCGTTAGGCCCAGAGCAGCGCTCAGCACAGTCCCAAGAAGCGTCGTTAGGCCCAGAGCAGCGCTCAGCACAGTCCCAGGAAGCGTCTTTAGGCCCAGAGCAGCGCTCAGCACAGTCCCAGGAAGCGTCTTTAGGCCCAGAGCAGCGCTCAGCACAGTCCCAGGAAGCGTCGCTATGCCCAGAGCAGCGCTCAGAGTCCCAGAAAGCATCGCTATGCCCAGAGCAGCGCTCAGCAGAGTCCCAGGAAGCGTCGTTAGGCCCAGAGCAGCGCTCAGCACAGTCCCAGGAAGCGTCGTTAGGCCCAGAGCAGCGCTCAGCACAGTCCCAGGAAGCGTCGTTAGGCCCAGAGCAGCGCTCAGCACAGTCCCAGGAAGCGTCGTTAGGCCCAGAGCAGCGCTCAGCACAGTCCCAGGAAGCGTCATTAGGCCCAGAGCAGCGCTCAGCACAGTCCCAGGAAGCGTTGTTAGGCCCAGAGCAGCGCTCAGCACAGTCCCAGGAAGCGTCGTTAGGCCCAGAGCAGCGCTCGGCACAGTCCCAGGAAGCGTCGCTATGCCCATAGCAGCGCTCAGAGTCCCAGAAAGCATCGCTATGCCCAGAGCAGCGCTCAGCAGAGTCCCAGGAAGGGTCGTTAGGCCCAGAGCAGCGCTCTGATGTGCTGCGTACGCCCCGCCAGGAGCAGATCAGATGCAGACCAGACAAAATAATACTACAACCAAAACCTATTGTCCCCTTCACAGAATGCGGAGGGGCGGCAGGTCCTCGACACAAGGACTAAAAGAGGAAAAAAAAAAAGGAAACCATAAGCTCGCCTGTGCCCTTATCTACCCACCTGCAGAGCGGCGAACATCATCATCTCCTCCTCCGTGCACTCAATCTCCTCCAGCAGGATCGACCATTTTGCTTGTTCAAAGAGTTGGTTGATGCGGATGGCGTCATACTGCAACACACCAAGAGAAAATCAGCAAAAAAAAAAAAAAAAAAAATGAAAGGCAAAACCTATCCCCTAGGGGAAAAAAGAAAAATCTGCCATTTCAAAACCAGATAACTACTGTACATAAAAAAGGGAATTCGAGCTTTGGGGAGAGGCTCCTGCTGCAGCTAGATGCCTTATAGTGAGGGCTGAAAAAAAAGGGGGAGGGGTGGATGCAATATTGTGGGGTATATACAAGAGCGATTTACATTATTACAGTTTTATCAGGATAAAGGAGAAAAAAAAAAAAATACACACAATATCCAACCACAAGACAAAGTAAGTTTAGACATGAAATCTAATGACCAAATCAAATAAAAAAAAAACGACCTCCCAGTGTCTCACCAAGACTATGAGGGACCCAGTCATTTGCCGTCACGGCCAATGCTAAAACCAGATTGTGGATGTACTGATATCTGTTCCCTTTTGCACCAGTCTGTGGTGTCAGGGGGCATCAGTAAGATTTTTTTGCTGACAGACGGTAAATTGTGCATTGTAGCAGCGGTTCCTAGTTTGTGGTCGCACATATCCTGTAATGGACACATCGCACATTCCTTGTCACCCAAAGTCATTCCCTGACCACACTGATTACCTTTAGTCATAAAATCGCCCTTAAAGGATAAACTTTTGTGGCATTTAAGTAGCAAATTCTCCATTGTGATGTCTATTTCCACAGTGGCGTAACGAGAGTCCGATGGGCCCCGATGGAAAATTTGGACATTCCCATATAAGTTGGTCAGCTGTATGGACCTTTGTGTCGTTCTAAATCCTATAAAGACACACATTGCCCCTCGCCTCCTTCATTGTGTAGAGATGTCCACCATTCTGGGCCCTTCCAGGTATATATTCCTCCTTCCTAATATACATGTCCCCCCCATCCTCGTATGCAAGACCCCCCATCCTGGGCCCCTTCCTAATATACATGTCCCCCCCATCCTCGTATGCGAGACACCCCATCCTGGGCCCCTTGCTGGTATACATGTTCTCAATCCTTGTATGCAAGACCCCCCCCCCCCCCATCCTGGGCTCCTTCCTGATATACATGTCCCCCGATTCTCGTCTGCAAGACCCCCCCCCCATTCTGGGCCCCTTCCTGATAAACACGTCCCCCCATTCTCGTCTGAAAGATGCCCCCCATCCTGGGCCCCTTCCTGATATACATGTCCCCCGATTCTCATCTGCAAGACCCTACCCCCCCATTCTGGGCCCCTTCCTGATTTACCCGTCCCCCCGCCCCATTCTCATCTGCAAGACCCCCCCCCCCATCCTGGGGCCCTTCCTGATATACATGTCCCCCGTTCTGATGCTGCATATAACCCCCCCACAACACACACATTCTACTACCCTTCGTCCGCTCCCACGATGAGCGGTGTCCTCTTCTATAGCCGGCACCTGACACAGACATGCCTGCTATGGCGACACACGACGTCACTGCCAATGCAATGCCTGGCACCCTGAAGTCAACTGGCGGCCTCCGATTGGCTGGCAGCATGTATTGTGGTGCAGCATCATGGCGGGCCTTTGCACCACAGTACATTTCAGCTGGACGCATGTCCCGAGATGCACATAGCCCTCTGCGGCCGCGATCATGACACCGCCATTCATACGTTCCAAACAGATGTAAAAATTAAAGAAATGCCTCCGGGCACTACATCTGCTGGGACTTCCTTTATCTTTCCAATTCTTCATGACTAAACTAGAGTACACTGGATGAGCACATGGGCCTTGTAGGGGGTTCTATAAGATCAGAAAATCATTGACCCTTTTTCTGATCAACTCGGCACACTAGGAACTGGTTGTGATTGGGAATATCACACGCAGCCTACAAAGATGGTGCGGTTTCTAGAAAAATAGATATTCTTTCCACCTCTTACAACCCCTTTAAGTTTATTTTTGATTACCAGAGAAGATTTAGCCCCATGACTACTGCCGTCTACTGGTCAGGCATGGAATTACCTTAGGATTCAAATCAAAGAAGCTGTGATACTTGAATCGCAGAAGTAAAGCCTCATTTTCTTTGACATCTTGCTCCATGAGAGATCGCGAGGAGTCTAGCCAGCTGAGGAGGAAGAGAAGGAGGAAATTACATTTATTAAACTGTAAAATAACAATTCTAAAAAAAATAAACAAACAGCCTCTTACCCCTGATTAATTTTGGCTTTGTCAAGAAGGGTTTGGGGCTTGTACAATTTGGCCAGGATATCTGGAGACGTGATTGGTTGGCTGACAGCCAGGATGCCAGGGTTGCCCTCTGATAAGGCACTATCCCCGAACCATGCTGAAGTGGGTGAAAGAGGGCTGCCGTCACGGGAGTCATATGTCGGGGTCATGGTTTTACTATATAAGCCAGGGCTGGAGTATATGCTTCCTATAAAAAAATTAAAAAAAAAAGGGAAGCAGAAAGTAAGTGATTTATACATTTTATTTTCTTCCTGTAAATATTATTGTAAACAAAATAAAGAAAAAAAAAAATGGTCACAACACAAGTCAAGTCCTGCATGCTACACGAGCCAGCAAAATGAAATACAAAAAGGTGGGAAAACAAAAAGGGAAGAAGACAGGAGCGGAGACACCGAGGCAGAGAGAATGCGCTCACCTTTCACCGGCCCGATGTAAAGAACATCATTTCCTATAGAAAGAAGTGGAAAAAGAAATAAAAAGAAAAAAAAAAAAAAAAAAGAAATGAGAAAGCCAAAGAGTGAAGAATAGGAGGAAAGTGCTCAGTCAGCAGAACAGATGGGTATCTATAAAATCTCTAGGTTATCTTGGGGAGGGAAGGATTGGGCATGTTAAATTTTAATATGCCTAATGCTTTTGATCTCAAGGCATCATTCTCTTAAGGCTATAACCAGGGGAGGACATCTCATTGATGCAACCGACCAGGAGCCCAGGAGGTGGCGGGGCCAAGTCTACCTCCAAAGCAGGGAGAACCTGCACAATGATGAGCTATTGGGCTGCAAAGGTTCCATATATTGTTCCTGCACAGGGGCCTCTCCTGTCTGGGTCCACCAGTGACTATAACCAAGGCATGAGAATGTAACCTAGGCATATGACATCCACAGAACCATAGAGAAAGGATAGGACGGAGAACCGAGGCACAAAGATATAACCTAGGTATAGGACCTGGCTGCCATTAGATTGTCGCTTCCTGTCCCATACTGACCAGTCCCCGGTGTTAAAGGGCCATCTAGTTCCAGAATGTTCTCTTCGGTTTGATTATCTTCAATCTTTTTCTTTTTTTTCTTTGTTGGATCTCGCGGTTTCCGAAGAAGTGAAAGTTCCTCCGGGTGTCGGATATCTGCAAGAAAGTAAAATTATTAACTAAAAAATTCTAACACCGTCACCTAGCTTTTCCCAGAATAAATACAACTGAAATGGCCAAATCAAAAAAGAAGCTGTCTCCGCTCTGGACAGCTCTGTTTTACTATATTACTATAATAATTCAAGGAGCAGCTTTTCTTGTAACTCTGCTTTGTGATGTTCCTCTGTTATTCATCCTGGAAATGGATCAATTAATTGATAATTGGATTATCATTATCAGCACAGTTTGATAACCACAGGACCAATATGACCATTTTACTCCAGATTAATCACTTCTGTTATCCCTCCCTCTTGTTAAATCTTCTGGAAAGGTTTTTGACAAAAGATGCTCCAGAATCGTTATTTTTCGGAGAATACCTATATTTACTGCCATAAATTCTAACAGAAGAGGAAGGGGAATTGTTGGGGGTAGAAGCCCTTTAGGATTCTTTGGCTTTGGCTGCTGAACCACACGTGTATTTTGTAACTCATCGCTGATTGAGAAATCACATTTTAAGAGCTGGGTCATTGGCCATGAAGACAGACTTAAAAAGTTATATATTTAAACTGGCAGCAAAAAGGAATTTATCTTTTTTTTTTTTTGCCTAGCCTTGAAAAGACAGGCAGACAAACAGCCTTTTAAGGGGAAAGACAGTTTTGCCTGCAATTATGCAATATTTGACAGATGAAAGAACAAAGTTTAAAAAGCAAAAGAGTGAGACAGTAGCGGAGGACTGGGGGGCACGGACCAGACCATTGCTGGAGCTCCGGGCTTAAGGTACCGTCACACTCAGCAACGAGAACGACAACGATCCGTGACGTTGCAGCGTCCTGGATAGCGATCTCGTTGTGTTTGACACGCAGCAGCGATCTGGATCCCACTGTGATATCGCTGGTCGGAGCTAGAAGTCCAGAACTTTATTTCGTCGCTAGATCGGCGTGTATCGTCATGTTTGACATCAAAAGCAACGACGCCAGCAACGTTTTACATGGAGCAAGAACGATAAGCGAGTCGCCGTTACGTCACTGGATCGCTCCTGCATCGTTCTGGAGTTGCTGTGTTTGACATCTCTACAGCGACCTAAACAGCGACGCTGCAACAATCGGCTCGTTGTCTATATCGCTGCAGCGTCGTCGAGTGTGACAGTACCTTTAGTCTGTGCCCTGGGTTGTATGATCATGAAACAATGTGACACATTCCAATCAGAGCTCGTGGATGTCAATGGCATCTCTTCGTTCTGCTTCATGTGCTAATTGGGCCAAAGCCGTAGCACAAGTCACTTTGAGCCGTCCTTGGCGCGATGAAGAAACGAGGGAGAGGCGCGATGAAGAAACGAGGGAGAGGCGCGATGAAGAAACGAGGGACGGGCGCGATTAAGAAACGAGGGACGGCGCGATGAAGAAACGAGGGACGATGCATCACTGGGTTCAAAAACAACTACCGGTAACAGGCAAAATATAAAAAGTGTATTTGTTCTCCCGCTGTTCGCATGGGTTTCTCCCAGTACTTAAATTTCCTCCCACATTCCAAAAATTCACTGAAAAGGTCAGTGGGCATCCTAAGAAATTCACCGTAGTGTGTGTGTGTCAATGGAAAAAAGCATTAAGAGCCCCATTAATTGTAGGGACTGAGGACAACAATATTTGTGCTGGGCTGTGGAATATGCTGGTGCTTTTCCATGTTGACACAATGTTACCCCCTGAGCTGTCCCTAATATATAGGGAAGGGTAAACCTACCAAATATCGGCTAACAGAACATATTGGATAGATGGCATGGTGTAATGCAGAACTGCAGGATCAGACTACACAGATTGCTCATAGTCTGTTATCAGGGAAACAGTTTGTCATAACTGCTCTAAACACAACATGGCAGCGGCTATTTAATCCAATTATATGTAAGTTACTGAATTATTTATAGGTGCATGGAAGCAAAAGATACGTTTTGACAAAAGTATACACAGCTTTGACTGTTGGCTATAGATAAGGTAGTAGGTAGTTGGGCAGACATTGGCTATCTCTCCTGATCCCCCATATAGATGTAAGCGGGGCTTGGCTGTGTTTTCAAAGAGTGAGCGGGGTCTTGTATGGCTTATCAGCTGTGGAAACAAAACATGTCCGATCCTTCTTTCCACCAACAGATGGGTGTCCTGGCCCACCCCCCATACACATTAGATGATTGTCATATCATCTGCAGGACCATCCAATTTACCATGTACAGGGAACTTGACGCAATGGAGATATGGTGCTGGATGAGGACAGGGTGGAGGGGAGATACCATGACCAGGTCAGGTTGTATACAGATCATGGAAACCTGACAGACCCACACATTTATAACTGGGACTATCGAAAGCGAAAAGTCCAAGTCCAAAAGCAGTGATTCTACAAAACCGGTACAGCACAGAAGAAGTCTCCAACCAGATTTGCAAAAGTCTCTATCGCTGCATGATAGACACAAGGATGAATAAAATAAGCACAATATAAAGCTTGGAGATCCTGTGCTTGGCATTGGGGGCAGTGATAAGGAAACACTTGTGTGTGGGCACTTCCTATCATGCAGTAGGAACTTATACAAGCCGGCCATGTATCCGGTTACGAGCTTTGAAGTCCCTGGCAGCTGTAGGAGGGGGAGAAGCTGCTAAATCTGTTGTGTGACTGAGGTTCAAAGACTGCACCCTCCTCCCACCCAGACAGATACATAAGCTCTGTGCAGTGTGTGGCCAGGGGGGCAGTAACTCTGGACCCCAATGTTTTGCCTGCCATAACAGTAATGTCCCCCCCATTAGCCATCGTGGCATGCAATTACTGCAGAGTATAAACATCCTGCAAAAGCAAATTCTCACACTTTTTAAAGTGAAGCCCCACTCTATTAAGACCACTTAACGTCCTGCTGTTAAGGTCCATATTGGGGTCTACATTAAACAACAACCATTTAATTATAGTCATATTGGAAATCCAGCTTTCCAAGAAACAGATTAAGTGATGCACTTTGTTTTGTGGATGGTGGTAGATCAGGGATTTTTATTGTTCTCCTAGCCAACTGTATCAGGAGTCACCTTCTCACAAGCCAAAGCTTCCGCTAGATGGATCAATGAAAGCAAGATCACCTTGGCCGGGGTGTACTGTGTTCTGCCTGCTAATTAGATTTACAAGGAAGAAATCCCACTGGGATCCATCTGCAATATAAACAGATGTAACAGCAAGAAAGTAGCAACATGGAGTAAAGGTACTGTCACACTAGACGATATCGCTAGCGATCCGTGACGTTGCAGCGTCCTCGCTAGCGATATCGTCCAGTGTGACAGGCAGCAGCGATCAGGCCCCTGCTGGGAGATCGCTGGTCGGGGAAGAAAGTCCAGAACTTTATTTCGTCGCTGGACTCCCCGTAGACATCGCTGAATCGGCGTGTGTGACACCGATTCAGCGATGTCTTTGCTGGTAACCAGGGTAAACATCAGGTAACTAAGCGCAGGGCCGCGCTTAGTAACCCGATGTTTACCCTGGTTACCATCCTAAAAGTAAAAAAACAAACACTACATACTTACCTACCGCTCTCTGTCCTCCAGCGCTGTGCTCTGCACTCCTCCTGCTCTGGCTGTGAGCGTCGGTCAGCCGGAAAGCAGAGCGGTGACGTCACCGCTCTGCTTTCTGGCTGCCCGGCGCTCACAGCCAGACCAGAGAAGCAGAGCGCCGAGGACAGACAGCGGAAGGTAAGTATGTAGCGTTTGTTTTTTTACTTTTTAGGATGGTAACCAGGGTAAACATCGGGTTACTAAGCGCGGCCCTGCGCTTAAGGCCCCTTCACATTAAGCGACGCTGCAGCGATACCGACAACGATCCGGATCGCTGCAGCGTCGCTGTTTGGTCGCTGGAGAGCTGTCACACAGACCGCTCTCCAGCGACCAACGATGCCGGTAACCAGGGTAAACATCGGGTAACTAAGCGCAGGGCCGCGCTTAGTAACCCGATGTTTACCCTGGTTACCATCCTAAAAGTAAAAAAAAACAAACACTAGATACTTACCTACCGCTGTCTGTCCTCCAGCGCTGCGCTCTGCTTCTCTGCTCTCCTCCTGTACTGGCTGGGAGCCGGAAAGCAGAGCGGTGACGTCACCGCTCTGCTTTCCGGCTCACAGCCAGTACAGGAGGAGAGCAGAGCACAGCGCTGGAGGACAGACAGCGGTAGGTAAGTATCTAGTGTTTGTTTTTTTTTACTTTTAGCATGGTAACCAGGGTAAACATCGGGTTACTAAGCGCGGCCCTGCGCTTAGTTACCCGATGTTTACCCTGGTTACCAGTGAAGACATCGCTGGATCGGTGTCACACACGCCGATCCAGCGATGTCTCCAGGGAGTCCAGCGACGAAATAAAGTTCTGGACTTTCTTCAGCGACCAACGATCTCCCAGCAGGGGCCTGATCGTTGGTCGCTGTCACACATAACGATTTCATTAACGATATCGTTGCTACGTCACAAATAGCAACGATATCGTTAACAATATCGTTATGTGTGAAGGTACCTTAAGTTACCCGATGTTTACCCTGGTTACCGGGGACCTCGGGATCGTTGGTCGCTGGAGAGCCGTCTGTGTGACAGCTCTCCAGCGACCAAACAGCGACGCTGCAGCGATCCGGATCGTTGTCGGTATCGCTGCAGCGTCGCTATGTGTGACGGTACCTTAACTGGAGAAGCCTCAACACAAGAAGACACGTTGTAACAAGAGCTCAGTATGTCAGGGAACATCCTCCTCAATAACAAAAATGACCCAAAATACCCATCTGGTTGAGGTTTAGGAATATGTACCCAAAGTTCCCTAACCCTTTACATGCCATGAAGAACTGAAGGATGGTAGTAACGGAGAAGGAACATTGTGAACTTAAGACTAATTTCTATCACTACGTGATGTTCTTTTCCACCTTCTCTAAAGGTGTCCCAGTAACCCAGGCATTTTCCTAAAATTAAAAACACGTAGTGGATATTCAGCTGTGGATCCAAGCGTGAAAAGTCCATTGGGTATTATAGCAGCAGTGTTATCGGTGAGGTCTTATGACATCTCTCACATACCAGCCATTGCCTCGCACTGTGGATTGACAGTATGTACATTTTTGCTGCAGATATCACCATTGTAAGGGGGAAACTGTAGCAAAATGTGTTTGTTCCATTGCAGAAATGTTATATCCCTTCGAGACATATCTTTTGGAGTATGGGAGGAAACCAATGCAAAAACCATTGATTTCCAAGCAAAGGCCACCTCCACCATTCTCAGAATTGAAGAATCTTAGGACCCCCCAGTGATAAGTCCTGAAGTGCTTCTGGAAATTCCCTTTACATTTTTGGTAGATTTATTACATTGCAGCTAAACAAAAAAAAAAACAAAAAAACTTTTATAAGTATAAGAGGTGAATTAATTTTAGCCTATGTAAGGGAGGAAAAATAGATTGCAAATGCAGATAAGCAGATTATTAAATATTACTGTGCCTCTGTGTCAATCAAGAAACTCAAAATTTGCTCCTGTTTTGCATTTTTCATCATACGTGTAAAGAGAATAAGTATCTGCCCCCTCCACCTCCCCGAATATAAACACACTTGAGATTATTGCATTGACTCCCAGAGAAGTGGAATGTGCGGCCGATGAAAGTGTCGCTTGGTGCCTGTAGGGAACAATCTCCTCTCTATCGACTGACCTTTCCCTGTCCCTATAACAATCACAGTCTGTAAGGGCTTTACATTCTTACAGTTCTCACTAAGAGGGGGCTCGTGACATCACACAAAGTGACCACTATGATGCCCATCATCCGCACAGACATTCCACACAATTAGCTACATAGAAACTCTCTAAAAACGCTCCTTTCATCAGAGAGCAATCAATACAAGGCATGAACTAGTCGCTGAGCATTGAGGGGGGGGGTGAAATAGCATTTTTTTGTTAATGAAATTACAACCTCTCCATCTTTTAAAACAACGATTTACATCAGCATTTTTTTTTTTAATGTCCCACAAGTGAAGGTCGGGTCACTATATACTTCATCACTCATTTCAATTTCATAAACTTTTATCATTGACACAAATAAAATAAAGTCTAGATAGATTTGGAAACAATAACTGCAGAGGATGAGCCACTGGGACGTTCACATTTACTATAGAAGCAACTTGGCAATTCAAGGGTCACAGGGCTGTCTTCTCTCCATCTGAGAAAATTGGTCAAATTATGTTAATCTGCATGGGATAAGATTTTCGAGAGGAAAAAAAAAAAAAAGAAGCCTGACGTGCACATCCCCATAGAATAACATGGGCATGAGTGCTTTGTATCAAAACCAAAGCACTCGTGTGCATGAGCCCTTACAATAAGAAAACACAAAGGATCAAAAATTCTCAATATAGTAGGACCTCCCAGGCCGTGTAGAAACTGCTGGGTTATGGTCAGTAAATGGATCTAAGAGCATAAATATTAGATAGATAGATAGATAGATATATAGATAGATAGATAGATACAAAGCTAAAGGGGAAGCATTTATGCAGGTTTTATCCCAATGCCATATTTTTCAAAGTGTCAGGGCAGTAAAACATTGGCAGGAGGCCTGCAAGATTTTCAAAGAAACTTGTTTCAAGGTAATTTGGTTTGCAAAATATATTCACCTTATGTATCTGTATCATTTACTTTGTAGCTGCTAAAATCACTCACATCTACCGCTCTTTTACATACTCTGTGTACTCTACCCATATCAGCCCCTCTCTCCTCCTATGTACAGCTCACAAGCTCTTTTCACAATCTTAAACTGCATTGATCCATTCACTCCTACCATACAAGACGAGAGACGCTCTCACAAATCACTCAACCATCTGCTCACGCTCTCTATTCTCCTCCTAGTCGCAGGAGCGCACCTGCCCCTGGCTCCACTTGTACCAGAAAGTGTAACCCCCCCCCCCCCCCCGCTAGACTCAGAAACCCTGCAAATCTCTTATTAATATTCCTTGCATGCCTTCTGTCTCTTAACTGCACCCTCTGGAACGCACGGTCCGCCTGTAACAAACTCTCCTAAATTCATTACTTCTACCTTTCAAATTCGCTTAGCCTTCGGACTGTTACTGAAACCTGGATCCAGCAGTCCGACACCATGGCTGCTGCTGCCCTCTCATATGGTGGCCTATATGTTTCAGAGACCAGGTGGAGGTATTGGTCTGCTCCTCTTATCAAAAAGTACTTTTCAGGTTTTCATGAACACCCGAGCCTTACACTATGGCTGGTCCGAATAACTATAACAATTGTTACCATCCACCTCTCGTGTCTCCCCTTTTCCTCAGATTGTAAGCTTGCGAGCAGGGCCCTCATTCCTCCTGGTATCTGTTTTGAACTGTGATTTCGGTTATGCTGTAATGTCTATTGTCTGTGCAAGTCCCCTCTATAATTTGTAAAGCGCTGCGGAATATGTTGGCGCTATATAAATAAAAATTATTATTATTCTTTTGGAGGTACATGCTATCAGACTACCAGCCCTTCTTGTGAATGGCGGTTGTGTATCATCCTCTGGGCCTCTTCAGTAAATTCCTGGGTCACTTTGCCACTTGGCTCCCACAGTTCCTCTCCTGTGACATCCCCACCCTCATCATGGGGGACTAACATCCCCATTGGTGATCCCCCTCACTTATTTCCAACTTCCTCCCTCTGCCTTTCACAGCTTACAAACGCTCCTACGCATGAAGACAGGAATACGCTGGACCCGGTCTTCTCCCAGCTCTGCTCAATGCATGACTTTACTAACTCCCCTTTCCCACTCTGACCATATCCTTCTTTCTTTGTCAAGAACTGTAACCCCACTCAGGATACCCTCACTTACAGTAATATAAGTGCCATTAATGCCCAGAAACTAACGAAGAATGTGCAGTCATAGTTGGCCCCAATTTCCTCTCTCTTATGTCCTGACTTTGCACTGAAACATTATAATGAAACACTGCATTGTTCCCTGGATGGAGCTGCACAGCGTACACATAAAATAGCTCAGTACAGACTGACAATCCTGCAAACACGTTTTCTCAAGCAGTGTTCCAGGTGTGCCCAACATTTGTGGAGAAAATCCAATCTAGACAAAGATTTTCATCCATTATAAGTTTATGCTTAAAACAGACAACCCTGACCTTCACCTTTCCAAACACACACCTCTGTTATTTCTACTGGCTGTTCAGAGAATCACTATGCAGAGGCCTGACTGAGCATGTGCGTCCACCAGCACTGTATGCCATAGGTGGATGTGCACATTGTGATATACTTTAAACACCAGGTGGCACTATTCTATGACAGTAAATATCAGGACACTGCACTGAATGGCTAAATATATATATATATCTTGAGAAAGGATAACATATCCGAAATGTTGCCACGCCGTTCAGGCATTAAAGTCCACATTTTTTACTTTTTGTTGAGCCGTTTTCCTTTTTTTTCCTTTATACTTGAACCACCTGCAATAGTGGTTTGGGAAGCTTTGCACGTCATTTCAAGGTAGTGTTTTGATGCTGTTCCTTTATATATATATATATATATATATATATATATATATATATATATATATATATATATATATATATATATATATATATATATATATATATATATATATATATATATATATATAAATAATAATATATATATAATAAATAATAATATTATTATTATTATTATTATTATTATTATTATTATTATTATTATTATTATTATTAATAATATATATATATATATATATACATATATACATATATATACACACACTATTGGACCCGTTCTACGCCCGGGTGGCAAGCATTTATATTGGCATATGGTCCCCATCCTGTCATGTGCTGCTCCCATCCTGCGCCCCCGTTTTAAATCAGTGATGGCAACACTATGGCGGTATTGAGTCGAAAGTGGCTGCCTTGCTCCACAGACGTGAGTTATATGTTCTTTAGAAAGTTACTTGGTAGCTTTGCTGACATATTGTATAGTGTAGATATTCTTACACATGCTCCTGATATCTGTAACGAAATCATTAATGTGGGCGGAAATGCCATGACATGAGAAGGCGGGATTGTGACGCAGTAATTGGCGCCTGCGCAGTCCGCGCTGCAGTGTCTCTTCAGATGTACAATGTAAGTAACGTCATGAGGGATAGTGTCCACCATGTCCCCACGGCCCCTGATTCCAGCCTATAAATGTCCCCCTGCTCCCTGGATCGGCGCATGCGCAGTCCACGCTTTCTGGCGCCATTTTCTTGAAGACACAATTCAGTATCCAAGAAAACGGTGCCAGAAAGGGCGGACTGCGTAGGCACCGATACCGGGAGCAGGGGGACATTCAAGCCCTGGAATCAGGGGGCCCAAGTAAGTAATTGCTGTGGCATGAACTGCCACAACATCATGAGGGAGGGATCGTGTCCACAGTGTCCCCACGCCCCCTGATTCCGGCTCATAAATGTCCCTCTGCTCCTGGAATCGGTGCATGCGCAGACCGCACTTTCCAGCGCCATTTTCTGGAAGACACACTGAAGTATGTATGTATTCAAGAAAATGGCACCAGAAAGCGCGGACTGCGCAGGCGCCGATTCCGGGAGCAGGGGGACATTCATGCGCCGGAATCAGGGGGCGCAAGTAATTGCTGTGGCATGATCTGCTGCAACATCAAGAAGGCGGAATCGTGTCCACACGACCCCTGATTCCGGGAGCAGGGGGACATTTAAGGGCCGGAATCAGGGGGCGTGGGGACACTGTGGGGGTGGAAACTAAGTAATATGGGCAGGATTGTGACACAGATTTCGGCGCCAGCGCAGTCTGTGTTTTCCGGCGCCATTTTTCTTGAATACAGACACTGTCTATAGTCTAACACTAGGAGCGTCGCACTTGCGTAGTCTATAAAAGGCTTCGGACAGAATGATGCTCCTACCGTTATATACTCGAGTATAAGCCGAGATTTTCAGCCCAAATTTTTGGGCCAAGTGTGCCCATCTCGGCTTATACTCGAGTCATGGTTGGCGGCAGGGTCGGCGGGTGAGGGGGAGAGAGAGGACTGTCGCATACTCACTTGCTCCTGGCGCTGTCCCATGGTCTTCGGGTGCCGCAGCTCTTCCTCTGTTCAGTGGTCACGTGGTACCGCTCATTAAAGTAATGAATATGGACTCCACTCCCATAGGGGTGGAGCCTCATTCATTCCTGTAATGAGCGGTATTATTATTATTATTTATTGTTATAGCGCCATTTATTCCATGGCGCTTTACATGTGAGGAGGGGTATGCATAATAAAAACAAGTACAATAATCTTAAACAATACAAGTCATAACTGGTACAGGAGGAATGAGGACCCTGCCCGCGAAGGCTCACAATCTACAAGGGATGGGTGAGAATACAGTAGGTGAGGGTAGAGCTGGTCATGCAGCGGTTTGGTCGATCGGTGGTTACTGCAGGTTGTAGGCTTGTCTGAAGAGGTGAGTCTTCAGGTTCTTTTTGAAGGTTTCAATGGTAGGCGAGAGTCTGATGTGTTGTGGTAGAGGGTTCCGGAGTAGGGGTGATACGCGAGAGAAATCTTGTATACGATTGTGAGAAGAGGAGATAAGAGGGGAGTAGAGAAGGAGATCTTGTGAGGATCGGAGGTTGCGGGTAGGTAAGTACCGGGAGACGAGGTCACAGATGTATGGAGGACACAGGTTGTGGATGGCTTTGTACGTCATGGTAAGGGTTTTGTAGTGGAGTCTCTGGGCAATGGGGAGCCAGTGAAGGGATTGACAGAGGGGAGCGGTACCAGTGACCGCTGACAGAGGAAGAAGCTGCAGTGCCCAAAGACCATCTGTCCAGGAGAAGGAGCCAGGGACCGCGCCAGAGCAGGTGAGTATTTCATATTTACCTGTCCGCGTTCCACCCGCCAGGCGCTGCTCAGTCTTCCAGTCCTCTTGCTGTGACTGTTCAGGTCAGGGGGCGCGATGACGTATTAATGTGCGCGCCGCCTTCTGCCTGAACAGTCAGTGCCGAGAGACAGGACGCTGAGGAGCAGCGATGAGAGGTGAGTATGTCTTTTTTATTGCAGCAGCAGCATTATATGTGGCACAGCTTTATATGGAGCATCTATGGGGCAATAATGAACTGTATGGAGCATTATATGGGGCATCTATGGGGCCATAATGAACTGCATGGAGCATTATATGGGGTCATAAAGAACTGCATGGAGCATTATATGGGGCCATAATGAACTGCATGGAGCATTATATGGGGCCATAATGAACTGCATGGAGCATTATATGGGGCCATAATGAACTGTATGGAGCATTATATGGGGCATCTATGGGGCCATAATATGGGGCATATTTGTATATGGAGCATCTTATGGGGCCATAAAGAACTGTATGGAGCATTATATGGGGCTCCTGATTCAATATGGATATTCAAAAACACAACCTACTGATGTCTCAATTAATTTTACTTTTATTGGTATCTATTTTTATTTTTGAAATTTACCAGTATCTGCTGCATTTTCCACATTAGGTTTATACTCGAATCATTAAGTTTTCCCAGTTTTTTGTGGCAAAATTAGGGGGGGGGGGGGGGCGGCTTATACTCGAGTATATACTTAAAAAAGTGTGAAACAACTGAAATTGTGTCTTATATTCTAGGTTCTTCAAAGTAGTCACCTTTTGCTTTGATGACTGCTTTGCACACTCTTGGCATTCTCTTAATGAGCTTCAAGAGGTAGTCACCGGGAATGGTTTTCACTTCACAGGTGTGCCCTGTCAGGTTTAATAAGTGGGATTTCTTGCCTTATAAATGGTGTTGGGCCCATCAGTTGTGTTGTGCAGAAGTCTGGTGGATACACAGCTGATAGTCCTACTGAATAGACTGTTAGAATTTGTATTATGGCAAGAAAAAAAAGCACCTAAGTAAAGAAAAACGAGTGCCCATCATTACTTTAAGAAATGAAGGTCAGTCAGACAAAAAAAAAAAAAAAAAAAGGGAAAACTTTGAATGTGTCCCCAAGTGCAGTTGCAAAAACCATCAAGCGCTTTCCCAGGAAAGGAAGATCAAGAGTCACCTCTGCTTTTTAGGATAAGTTTATCCGAGTAACCAGCCTCAGAAATCGCAGGTTAACAGCAGCTCAGATTAGAGACTTGGTCAATGCCACACAGTTCTAGCAGGAGACACATCTCTACAACAACTGTTAGAGGAGACTTTGTACAGCAGGCCTTCATGGTAAAATAGCTGCCAGGAAACCACTGCTAAGGACAGGCAACAAGCAGAAGAGACTTGTTTGGGCTAAAGAACACAAGGAATGGACATTAGACCAGTGGAAATCTGTGCTTTGGTCTGATGAGTCCAAATTTGAGATCTTTGGTTCCAACACCGTGTCTTTGTCCGATGCAGAAAAGGTGAACGGATGGACTCTACATGTCTGGTTCCCACCGTGAAGCATGGAGGAGGTGTGATGGTGTGGGGGTGCTTTGCTGGTGACACTGTTGGGATTTATTCAAAATTTACGGCATACTGAACCAACATGGCTACCACAGCATCTTGCAGCGGCATGCTATTCCATCCGGTTTGTGTTTAGTTGGACCATCATTTATTTTTCAACAGGACAATGACCGCAAACACACCTCCATGCTGTGTAAGGGCTATTTGACTAAGAAGGAGAATGATGGGGTGCTACGCCAGATGACCTGGCCTCCAGTCTCCAGACCTGAACCCAATCGAGATGGTTTGGGGTGAGCTGGACCGCAGAGTGAAGGCAAAAGGGCCAACAAGTGCTAAGCATCTGGGAACTCCTTTAAGATTGTTGGAAGACTATTTCCTTTGACTACCTCTTGAAGCTCATCAAGAGAATGCCAAGAGTGTGCAAAGCAGTCATCAAAGCAAAAGGTGGCTACTTTGAAGAACCTAGAATATAAGACATATTTTCAGTTGTTTCACACTTTTTTGTTAAGTATATAATTCCACATGTGTTAATTCATAGTTTTGATGCCTTCAGTGTGAATGTACAATCTTCATAGTCATGAAAATACAGAAAAAACTTTTGGTCTGTACGTACGGATATTATACATAACACACATACACATGTATACATATACACACACACACACCCACCCTATATAATTGTCTAATGGTCACTTCTGTCTTTCTGTTTGTCTCAGATATTCATTGGTCGCGGCCTCTGTCTGTCATGGAAAACGCCCACGACCATTCAGCGACGGCCGCAGTCCGGCAGCAATATGGCCACACTTCCCTCCCCGCACTCAGTCAGTGCCCGCTCCATACTCCTCTCCAGTCAGCCCTTACACAGGGTTAATGCCAGCGTTACCAGACCACGGTGTAACGCACTCCGGTTACGCAGCTATTAACCCTGTGTGACCAACTTTTTACTATTGATGCTGCGTATGCAGCATCAAAAGTAAAACGATCTAGTGTTAAAAATAATTTAAAAAAAACAAGAAAACACCTTATTCTCACCCTCCGCCGTCGCGTCCCCTCCTCGGCACTGCAAAACGGCAGCTTCCGTTTCCAAAGATGCTATGGGAGAAGGACCTTCCATTACGTCACGGTCATGTGACCGACGTCACCACAGGTCCTGCGCTCATACCATTCCTGGGACCGGAAGCTGCCGCGTGCACCGCACACAAGCGCCGGAACTACAACGGGCTCTTCGGATGGTGAGTATTTGTTTCTTTTTTATTTTTTAACCTGTTACATACGTGGCTGGGCAATATACTACGTGGCTCTGTGCTGTATACTACGTCGCAGTGCAATATAGTACGTGGACATGCATATTCTAGAACACCCGATGCGTTAGAATCGGTATGTATGTATGTATGTATGTATGTATGTATGTATGTATGTATGTATGTATGTATGTATGTATGTATGTACTAGCTATTGAACCCGTTCTATGCCCGGGTGGCGAGCATTTATATTGGTATATGGTCTCCATCCTGGTAGGTGTTGCTTCCATCCTGCGCCCCCATCCTGTCATGTGCAGCCCCATCCTGTTCTCCCATGCTGTCATGTGCTGCTCCCATCTTGAGCCCCCATTCTGTCATGTGCTGCTCCCATCCTGCTCCCCCATCCTGTCATGTGCTGCTGCCATCCTGCACCCCCATTCTGTCATGTGCTGCTGCTATCCTGCACCCCCATTCTGTCATGTGGCCTCCCCCCATCCTGCGCCACCGTTCTGTAATGTGCTGTTCTCATCCTGCGCCACCGTTCTGTAATTTGCTGCTCCCATCCATATGCCCCATACGCTGCTCCATAAAGGTTGATGGCCCCCATAAGATGCTCCATAGTATTATATGCCCCGTATGCTGCAGCGATATATATATATAAAAAAAAAAAAAAAACAACATACTCACCTATCGTCGCTGGGCGCCGAGTGCTGGGGATCCTGAGCAGGCGGAGACACCGGCGCGCTGAGGGGGTCAGGTGCCAGAGTCGCCGCTAGCTCAGGCCCCCGACACTTGCTATAGTCACCTGTCCCGTTCCAGTGCTGCGTGCCGCTCCCTCTTCCGGGTCCTCTGGCTGTGACTGTTCAGTCAGAGGGCGGCGCGCATTAAGCGCGTCATCGCGCCCTCTGAACTGAACGTCACAGGCAGAGGACCCGAAAGACGGAGCGGCATGCAGCGCTGGAACGGGACAGGTGAATATAGCTGAGGCTACGTTCACATTAGCATTGTGCGGGGCAGCATTGGGCGCAGCCACGGCGACGCATGCGTAATGCGCCCCTATATTTAACATGGGGGGCGCATGGACATGTGTTGTCTTGCATTTTGTGATGCAAAAATCATGCAAAAATGAACGCATGTGTCACAAAAAGCTGCGTTGTGCATGCGTTTTTGCATGCGTTGTGTCGCCGACGCTGCCCCGTACAGCGCTAATGTGAACGTAGCCTTATACTCACCTTCCTGGCACGTCCCTGCTTCTCCGTTGGAGATCGCGGTGTGCGTTCAGTGCTTATGCATACTGCGATCTCCTGGGCTGCGTCACTGTGGGGGTCCAGACTGCGCCGGCAGTTGCGCAGTCTATAAAGGCTTCGGACAGAGTGACGCTCCCAGCGTTATGATAATATTTTTTTTTTTGGGGGGGGGGGGGGGGGGGAATGGGGCATTACATCACAAGATGGCATTACTGGAAAATGCTGTAACAAAACAAGCCCTGAACTACAGCCTGAGGTCACATAATTTCCCCATCAGGAAGACACAATCTGTGCACACTGATGTGAGAGATTCAACAGCTCCATGAGACCTGGCTCTAACCCCCTGTTGACATGATGCCAGTGGTACACAGCCCCTTGCTAATATATATTCTCCCATTTGAACAGCTGGAGGCCCAATCGGCTTTTATAACTTACTGAATGTCTTGCAAATGTCGGAGACAGCTTTGAAGACCCGGTCAGAGAAGTTGACCTTCACCTTGACGTATTTCATGTTTGGAAGCTGCAGTCGGAGCAGTTTGTGCTGAGGGGTGAACTGGAGTTTTGCATCTGCTTGGATGCCATATTTGTCTAGGGTCCAATGAGTCTTCAGCAGCCATGTTTTTTTCTTCTCCCACCACAAGGCGTGATCAGACCAGTCCTTCTTTACATCTGAAAAGGGAACAAAAATAAGAAATTTGATCAATTTTCTAAATTGTCTAAAGAGAAGGCGAACTACAGATGTCCTTATATAATATATGTGAGATGGCAAGCCTGCGGATTCCTGCAGGAATAATATGTATGGGGGTGACCGCACTGTGTCTGATGGCACATGTCCAAATGCAACATGCTCAATCCTTTCCTTGTGAAAAAGCAGCTGCCAGATGAGCGAGACACTCCAGTCTCAACACGGAGCTGAACGTACATGTTCACAGGAGACTTTGGAGAAAGAAATAAAGAGGTTCCTCTAGGATATCCAAGAGTAGGCATCACCGCTTAGAGATCCTCTATTAAAATCTACTTTAAAAGGGTCGTTCAGCCTCCAGGAAAGGGAATTATCGTTATCTCGGCACCATATTGATATAGCCATTATATGACAATTATAATTGCCCATAAATTTGGGATGACATCTCGGTTATGCAATGGAAACAGAAAGGGGGATGGTCATTGCCCTAAACTTGAGAAGGGCGATGTGCATCCAAGACCTGCGGCTCCAGTTATCTCCTCCCGGCTTTTGTCCTCCAGCCACGGGAGATTCGGGGGGGGGGGGGGGGGAAACCAGTTCCCTGCTCTGACAAACACCAATCTACTAATTGTCTCATTTCCAGGAATAAGTGATAATTAGAGGAGACCAGAAATACATATTTGAAAAGACATCCATTGACATCAATGCCCACTGACAAATTTTAATGTATCCTGCAGAACTCTGCACTTGGACCCTGGATCTGGCTGACAGAGGAAGAAGAGTTGGGAAGGAGTGGAGGGCTTCATATCTAAAAGCTGTTGTCCGTAACCCAATGTACGTAAAGAAGTTTTTTCTTTCCTCTTCAAGAGAATTAATCTCCCAAGTAGCAGCAATACAGAGTCAATGTCAGTCCCTTTCTTGATCCTTGCAACAAGATACAGGCTGGATGTCAAACCTAAAACTCATCAATAGAAGGCATGTTTCGAGAGCTTTGCCTCTCATTAGTGTAAAACAGAGTCTGTCCTTAATAAAACCACCAGAATATGGAGAATTATAGACAATGCTCCATGGCAGGAAACTATGCAAAAAAACAAAAAACAAAACGCTCTTTCAGAATTGTCACAACTACCCCGAATCAGGCTATCTGCAGAGTTTCTGGTTTGCATTTTGCACTTGTCATGTTGACAGGCACATGTAGAGGTCAGGTATTACGATACACTTTATTGATCCCGGGGGAAATTACTTGCAGGTATTGTCTTGCAAGTACCACCTAAATAGAGGTAGCTACCCTGTAAGATCCCATTCTCCTCATCCTGAGAGCCAGTTTGCATACTTTTCTCCCATCGAACATTGCCTTTAAGAATCCTTGCTCACCGGTCTCTGCAAAGGAGAAAAAGAGTGGGTACATAAAGTATTCAGACCCCTTTAAATTTTTCACTCTGTTTCATTGCAGCTATTTGGTAAATTCAAAAAAGTTCATTTTTTTCCACATTCATGTACACTCTGCACCCCTTCTTCACTGAAAAAAGATTTTTTTGAAAATGTAATAAAAAAGAAAAACTGAAATATCACATGGTCATAAGTATTCAGACCCTTTGCTCAGACACTCATATTTAAGTCGCATGCTGTCCATTTCCTTATGATTTTCCTTGAGATGGTCCTACTCCTCCATTGGAGGCCAGCTCTGCTTAATTAAACTGATGGACTTGATTTGGAAAGGCACACACCAGTCTATACAAGACCTCCCAGCTCACAGTGCATGTCAGACCAAATGAGAATCATGAGGTCAAAGGAACTGGCCAAGGAGCTCAGAGACAGAATTGTGGCAAGGCACAAATCTGGCCAAGGTTACAACAGAATTTCTGCAGTACTCAAAGTTCCTAAGAGCACAGTGGCCTCCATAATCCTTAAATGGAAGAAGTTTGAGACCATCAGAAGTTTTCCTAGACCAAACTGAGCAATTGTGGGAGAAGAGCCTTGGTGAGAGAGGTAAAGAAGAACCCCAAGATCACTGTGGCTGAGCTCCAAAGATGCAGTAGGGAGATGGGAGAAAGTTCCACAAAGTCAACTATCACTGCAGCCCTCCACCAGTCAGGCCTTTATGGCAGAGTGGCCCGACGGGAGCCTCTCAGTGCAAGACATATGAAACATAGTAACATAGTAACATAGTTAGTAAGGCCGAAAAAAGACATTTGTCCATCCAGTTCAGCCTATATTCCATCATAATAAATCCCCAGATCTACGTCCTTCTACAGAACCTAATAATTGTATGATACAATATTGTTCTGCTCCAGGAAGACATCCAGGCCTCTCTTGAATCCCTCGACTGAGTTCGCCATCACCACCTCCTCAGGCAAGCAATTCCAGATTCTCACTGCCCTAACAGTAAAGAATCCTCTTCTATGTTGGTGGAAAAACCTTCTCTCCTCCAGACGCAAAGAATGCCCCCTTGTGCCCGTCACCTTCCTTGGTATAAACAGATCCTCAGCGAGATATTTTTATTGTCCCCTTATATACTTATACATGGTTATTAGATCGCCCCTCAGTCTTTTTTCTAGACTAAATAATCCTAATTTTGCTAATCTATCTGGGTATTGTAGTTCTCCCATCCCCTTTATTAATTTTGTTGCCCTCCTTTGTACTTGCTCTAGTTCCATTATAGCCTTCCTGAGCACCGGTGCCCAAAACTGGACACAGTACTCCATGTGCGGTCTAACTAGGGATTTGTACAGAGGCAGTATAATGCTCTCATCATGTGTATCCAGACCTCTTTTAATGCACCCCATGATCCTGTTTGCCTTGGCAGCTGCTGCCTGGCACTGGCTGCTCCAGGTAAGTTTATCATTAACTAGGATCCCCAAGTCCTTCTCCCTGTCAGATTTACCCAGTGGTTTCCCATTCAGTGTGTAATGGTGATATTGATTCCTTCTTCCCATGTGTATAACCTTACATTTATCATTGTTAAACCTCATCTGCCACCTTTCAGCCCAAGTTTCCAACTTATCCAGATCCATCTGTAGCAGAATACTATCTTCTCTTGTATTGACTGCTTTACATAGTTTTGTATCATCTGCAAATATCGATATTTTACTGTGTAAACCTTCTACCAAATCATTAATGAATATGTTGAAGAGAACAGGTCCCAATACTGACCCCTGCGGTACCCCACTGGTCACAGCGGGGAAGCCTGCATGTTTTGTTAAAAAACACATGAAGGACTCCCAGACTATGAGAAATAACATTCTCTGGTCTGATGAGATGAAGATGGACCCTTTTGGTGATAATTCTAAGCGGTATGTGTGGAGAACACCAGGCACTGCTCACACCTGCCCAATACAATCCCAACAGTGAAACATGGTGGTGGCAACATTATGCTATGGGGGTGTTTTTCAGCTGCAGGGACAGGACGACTGGTTGTCACTGAAGGAAACATGAATGCGGCCAAGTACAGAGATATCCTGGATGAAAACCTCTTGCAGAGTGCTCTGGACCTCAGACTTGGCCGAAGATTCACCTTCCAACAAGACAATGACCCTAAGCACAAAGGAGTGGCTTCAGAACAACTATGTGTCCATTCTTGACTGGCCCAGCCAGAGCCCTGACCTAAACCCAATTGAGCATCTCTGGAGAAACCTGACAATGGCTATCCACCAACGTTCACCATCCAACCTGACATAACTGGAGAGGATCTGCAAGGAAGAATGGCAGAGGATCCCCGAATCCAGGTGTGGAAAACTTGTTGCATCATTCCCAAGAAGACTCATGGCTGTACTAGCTCAAAAGGTGCTACTACTCAATACTGCGCAAAGGGTCTGAATACTTATGACCATGTGAGGTTTCAGTTTTTCTTTTTTAATAAATTTGCAAAACTTTCTACATTTGTTTTTTTTTTTTTCCAGTCAAGATCGGATGCATTGTGTACATTAATGAGAAAAAAAATGAACTTTTTTGAATTTACCAAATGGCTGCAATGAAACAAAGAGTGAAAAATTTAAAGAGGTCTGAATACTTTCCCTACCCACTGTAGTACTGTACTCCATAACATGAAAAAAAAAAAATTAAAAATTTGCCGTTCTCACATTATTTGACCAGTTTTCATTCCAGTGACTAACACCGATGTCTTTAATGGCCCCAACTTGTAAGGAGATTTCAGTTTCCTTAGAGACAGACATTCGGGCCGAAGACATTAATTTCATTCAGAGCCATGCTCATCCATGGAGCATTTCAATTAGGGTTAATAACTAAATTAGAAGGAGACCAACTAAAAGGGATTTATCCAGTGTTCATGTCTTGGGACATCACAGACATGATGCCAACCTGCATTTACAGGCTAATGCAGCAATTGTAATTCATGTCGTATAACGGTTACATCAATATCAATCCAAGGACGCCGCATCCGAGATCTGGAAACATTACTGGAAACAAGATACATCAAAAATCCCCTGAATGGTACAGGAGAAATCTGCATCAGAAGGTTTGGATACAATGTTGCACAGACAAATAGACGTTGTAACATTTATTACATTCCACAAATCGATCAAAGCTGCATTGTATGAACTGCGCCTTACAGAATATTACAGGGCAATGATCTGCCATAAGGCAATTTGTAGTTGAAAATAAAGTGAAAATGTCCCATCGTCTCATCCATCCATGTGATATAGGATTTACCTATCATTTCTATGGATCTAGAGATAGAACGCATCTATCCATCATTCCTAATATATCTATAGATCTATGGAACTACAATATTTCTGAAGATCTATCCATCCATAATTTCTATGAATCCATTTATCTATTTACCCCTCGCTCATCCGCATTGCTCCATCTATGGCGACCCCTTACCCATTCATTGATAGATACTCCCCACTCAATAGGGACCACTAACGACCGTCTGTACATGGGTGGTCTTTTATTAATTGTTCTTCAGAATCCATATTACCGAATTAAGCTGCAGGGACATGCCATGAACATGTGGGTGGGAAGCAGAGCAGCCACAACTATGTAACGCATGTCAAGGCCCATACTGCACAATAATTGGCCCAGTGCACACACATGAAGGATACAATGGAGACAATTGTAAAAAATATAAAAAATTACAATCATTACTAACATCACCATTTTGGGAATGGCCCTTCCCCCAGATAGTGTCCCCAACCCTAAAAGGACCACTGACCTAATTTTCAGTCACTTCAGCAGCCTGCTAAGAATGCAAATTTCTCAACCTTGTGCCTTTTAAGACACTCTCTCCGGTGTTAAATAGGACACTTATTGTCTTCTTCAACGTGCAGTTCTTTAATACTGGCACAACGCCACGTGAGTGTTGGCACAAGATGCTTCTCTACAGCACCACTGACCTAGCACTGCAGTATGCAAGTCCATTCCGAATTCTGAACATACACACATTAGATAGACGTTTGCTGTCACGTGACCCATAAACATGCACGCTCATGATGGCTGAGCATGTACGTGTGCATCTGTCCAAAGCTTATTTCACCCTAAAAAAAACATTCTGAAATCTAGGAGGGTGCAGACATCATGTCTACAGACACCTGCCAGGGTGCAGGTCATACACACCTGTCCTATTCTAATGAGGATGGGGTGCAGTAGTTGCAGACATCAGCCCACTCGCCTAACACCACGAAGTGATACATCCTAATTTACCCCCTTTATATCTATCTAATGGGGTTAAACCAAGTAACTAAACATGGAACTAGCTAGTGATCTGCAAACCCAAACCATCCTGCAACTCCCAACATGATCCGACAGCCGCAAGTGAACACGATAAAGAAAGTTTGGATTCGGTCAAATCCTCTTTTTTTTGCTTGAAGGATGTCAAAGATAAGCCGATCACATGATTTCCTGCTTGTGGTTCCCCCAGTAAATCAGAGCTTGGAGCGCCTCCACAGGAGAACTGAGGTACTGTGGTACAAACTGTCAATGTATGGGCGTCCACCCGACCAAACCCTAATCCATGAACTTAAAATCTAATAGACCATTAACTGGGAGTTTCTAAAGTGGTCAACCCCTTTAACTAGTGTATCAGAGAGATATATTAAGTACACCCCTCTAAAGGAAGAGTAACCAGTCTGTAGATTTTTTTTCTTTTTATTTTAATAAATAAAACACAGAACAGCATGTCCGCTCTGTTACTTCAAAGACCTTGCAGACTCTTTCAAGTTTTACTAGGAAGCCCCCACTCTGCACAATGGAATAAGTCATTAGATAAAGCGTCTATTCAACAGGGAGGCTGCAGAATATCCTTCAGCGGATAACAAGCACCCGACTGCAGCCTGTTAATGAGTAGGATTGCCTTATCTCCTCCCGATGGCCCAGGTCACTGTTCCTGCAGGGGACACACTCTGGGGGATTATGGTAAGACGACCCCCAACTTTTCCAGTTAAAATATAAAATCTTCTCAAAAGTCGAGGGTTGTCTTATATGCTGGGTGTCGTCTTATAGAGTGGGTGTGGAGCAATTTGCGGTCGATGTATATAGTGGGGGGAGTGGTCCCGATGACTAGGTGAGGGAGCGCCTCACCAGGAAGGTGTAAGTGAAGCAAACTGTCAGCTTCTGGGATGCCAGGGGTATGCAAAAAAAAAAAAAAAAAAAAAAAAGAGCGGTGCTGTGCCTAGAAAAAAAAAAACACTCCTTTTTCACTCATCTGGCTCACCCTTGTATCCTATTATCTCCTTCTCTGCCTCTGCTTCACTTACACCTTCCCGGTGAGGTGCCCCCTCTCCTTGTCATTGGGGTCGCTCCCCCACAATATGCGGCAACCGCAGATTACTCCGCACCTTCCCTATAAGACGACACCCGACTTTTGAGAAGATTTTCAAGGGTTAAAAAGTAGTCTTATACGCCAGAAAATGCAGTATATATTTTTTTTTTGTTAATCTGCTAAGTGTGTGTATGTATCTATCTATCTATCTATCTCTCTCTCTCTCTCCACTGGGTGGGGGCATTTTGGTACACTTAGGTAAGCATGGTTGTGGATCAGTGTACATGTTACTAGTTAATGTGGGAGGGGTCAGCTGCAGCTAGAGAAGGAACATTCCCTGATTAAGTTCAGAAGGGCCCGGGCACCCAGACAGTCCACACGGGCTTAAGTGCCCAGGACATTAGCAGCTACTATGCAACATTGTTTGATTAAGAGGAGAGAGCCCAGCCATACACAGCATCAGGCCAGAACAGCAGAGGCCAGTACAGCAGTAGGAAAAGAGGAAAGACGCGGATACAGGTAGCCCTAGAATGTGGCAGCTTATAGCTTGGGCAGATGTTCCCAGTACCGGGGTGAAACGGTAGCAGGGGCAGTTCCCAAAAGCAGAGAGCTTGGAGCAGGAAAGTGCTGGGTCACTACAAAGCACAATGCTGAAGGGCAGGTCACTCGCCAGGTGGCAACTAGCTTCGGAGATGGAAACTCTTGTCTTGGGCAAAAGACTGAAGGCCTAACTGTAGCAGAGCTGAATTGGGAGGACACTGAGGAAACGTGCAGCACGGTCCGACCCTGATATGTGACTGAAAGGAAGGTGCAGGGAAAGCAGAGGCAATGTGTAATGCTGATCCTGTTGTAATTGCTGTGAAGACTCTGGATGTGCTGTGCAAAGCCTACAGTAAGGCTACGTTCACATTAGCGTTGCGCGCCACTGCGTCGGCGACGCAACGCACGACGCACGCAAAAACGCGTGCAAACGCATGCAAAAACGCTGCATTTTGCGACGCGTGCGTCATTTGACGAAAATCGGACGCAAGAAAAATGCAACTTGTTGCATTTTCTTGCGTCCGACGCTAGCGTCAAAAATGACGCACGTGTCGGAAAACGCAACGTGAAAAACGCATGCGTCCCCCATGTTAAACATAGGGGTGTATGACGCGTGCGTCGCCGCTGCGTTTCCCGACGCAGCGTCGGGAAACGCTAATGTGAACGTAGCCTAAAGTTGTTGATTTGAAAGCTGAAAAGGACTGTCTCAATCTTTGTTACACCGACTGATGGGAACCTACAGCAAAACAGAGGTGGCGCAGAGAGTGGAGCCACAGGTACACAAAGTAATGGACAATGTTTTCATGTATTGGGAGACCAGGGCACTGATGTACCAGAGTGCACGGCCATGACTACGGCCCTGGTCCAGCCTCTTACAAGTGTGCCAATTTATTTTTGTAAGTAGATTGAAGGAAGAAAACAAAAAAACAAAAACAAAAAAAAAAAAACACATGACTTTAGTGCGAAAAACACACATTAACGAAGCCTCGGTACCATTTATTTTGGTACATCAGACACTCATTTTTAACGTCTCTTGTTGGCTTGCATTGGTGAACATGTTCATTTTAGTGGTCGCCTCTCATGCCACTAAAAACAATGGATTGGGCATGTTGAAGTTTAACATGCGCATTCCCTCTTTCCCCCCCCCCAATATTTGCCATGTGAGGTGAATTGAAAGACTCCCAAACAAAAAAATGAGGTCCATTCTCACCGACATTGATGGTTTGGTTGATTTGCATCTGGTGATTGGCAATCTTTGGCTCTTTAGCGGATGTAGAAATATAATTCCTAGCAGAAAGAATGCAACCACATGGCATTGTCTGACATTAAGGTTTTTTTTCTACATTTGTAATAAAAAGGTAGTAGTAGGCATGGAAACATGGAGATCCTAGTTCCAAGCTGACCAGGACCACCATTATCTTGTGGAAAACACTTACATTGGGCTCCCCTGGGTTTCTCCAGTACCCTCCAATAAATCTATTTTAGAGATTCACTCTCTCCGATAGGCATTCGACCTTAGGTTGCGTTCACACAGGCCATGCAGTTTTTGTCCAAAACACATCCATTTTTCCCCCCACAGGATGCACAACTCCAAAACAAAATTCCAACATAAATCCTGGTCAAACAACAGCTTTTGTCCACAGTGACCACTGATGCTGGCCTGTGCAAACTCTCAGAGAGATTCTGGCCTCGCTTCAGGTCCAAAACACATCCAATCTGGTGCCCACGGTCTGTGCATTCACAAGCGAACATCTTTGCCTCTGCTACATCCACGAGATTGACTCCTCAGTCACTGCATTCAGAAAGAGACCCCGACATGTCTCAACTGCAGCTCACATCTTGGCTAATCCCACAGTGAATCTACTTTGATTCATAGAGAAACCATGCAGGTACTTCTAATCAAACCCTGCAGAGCTGGGATGTCACCCTGTCCTTCCCAGCTAGGCTGCACTATGTGTTTGCTTCATGAAGTGCTGGAGCTCTTTCACTGCCGCCTGGGGAACAAGCAGTCATGATTGACCATATCTGGTGACTTCTCCTTGACAAGAGGGGAGTCACATGTCTATGAAAACAAGAAAATTCCACTGTGTGGCCATAATGGCGGGGGGGGGGGGGGGGAGTGCATGAGCCTCTCTCCACATTCAGGTCTCCTCCCTTCACCAAGGCAGAATTCAAGGTTTTTGTATAGAGCTTTACAAAAATTAACGAGGTAGTAGAAAGAACATTAAAATACTAAGAAAAATTAGTGGTGATATAACAATTCCAATACTGAGGAAGAGGATCCAAGAAGTATCGTTTCTCCTCACGGAGAGTGACATGATAAGCATGTCGAGGCGAGGAGACTTAAAACCACAATGCTCCTCTGGGAAATATGCAAATTGTCTCTTCAGCGAGGAAGAGGACTAGAACTCTAGTGCCACCTATTGGAAGTAGCAATCCTAACAGTCAATGTGGAATTGTCAATTTAACGAGCATTGTAAATGTCAATTTACTAAGCCTTGTCACATGACTTAGGATTCTGGTTTGGCTATTATCCTAAGTCATGTGACAAGGCTCGTTAAAGAGTCGACATTGACTGTTAGGATTGCTACTTCCAATAGGTGGCACTAGAGTTCTAGTCCGCTTCCTCTCTGAAGAGACAATTTGCAATACTGAGGAAGATAATTCATTGGTCATCCATTTACCACATATGTTTACTCTAGGACTGGTCCAGCTTGGTTCTTATCTGTTCAACTCTCCCAGCCAAAGTCCCCAGGTCCACCCTAAATGACTAGAGGAGACCATTTGTGGTAAGGACGTCTCTTATCGGAGGAGCACTCTCACTCCTCACCTCAGTCATAAGCTTTAGTATCTGAAGGAACACCCAAGCTACAAATCTCTGTACAAAGAGGTTATTGATCCCCTGTCATCCACTTCACAGCTGATAGAGAAGATCTCAGACACTTCAGACAAAAGCCAAGATAAAAACCAAGAGCCAGAGACCTAAGAAATCAGCAAACAGAGATCAGAGGGCAAGACTGATAAAAAGCACCATTACTGCTGTGGCAGGGCCTATGTTAGAATGTATTATTTTGGATTATATAGCGCCATCATATTCCGCAGCATCCTGCATTGTCCCCACGGAGGCTCACAATCTAGACTTCCCATCGGTATGTTTTTTTGGAATGTGTACGGAGAGGCCGGAGGAAACAGTCACAAAAACGGGAAGAACATATAAACTCCTTACAGATGTCATCCTTAATGGGATCTGAACCCAGAAAACCAGTGCTGCAAAGTGAGAGTGCTAACCACTGAGCCACCATACCATGCTAACCACTGAGCTACCATGCTGCCCATATAATGACAGTAAATGTCTGCAAAATATTATGTAATTCACCAACATGGAGGGACATGTACCTAGAGGTTCTAAGCACCGTAGATATGGGAAATGGCATTACCATTGTAGAATTACCAAGCCCTATATGGCTGATAACAGAACAATACATTGCATTCTATAGGAGAGAGGATAAACTGCAGATTTTCTTCCCTTTTACTGTACAACCAGGCACGACAGGAATGTTTGATGGGGAAATACGCTCATCACATAACTGCACGCTGATCACACCCTTATGGGAGGTCAATCAACAATGGTGGAACATTGTAAGGTCACATTATAGGTTAAATGCTGAATCACATCCCATGTGCAAATGAGGGGGAATAGGAAACATGACTTAATATGACACCATGTTCCCAAATCTCTAAACCCATGTATTGTATCAGCACCAATCAAGTAAAATTGGTCATAACATGGTATCCCGATCAACAAACATGATCACTCTTTTACTGGCAGTCAGATCATGATCCCGTGCACAAGAATGGGAGGTTGGCATCCTGCTCTCGCACAGCCATAAGACTAGATGTATGTAGCGACTGGCCATGCACACGTCTTCCTTCCAAGTCTATGGTCCGGATGTAGATAACCCTGCGCGCAGTAAAGTTTTAGAGTTAAGTCCCATCTCCAATATCACCTCGGATTGCCCCCAAACAATCACTTTTTGATGGGATTTGGATGAATTTAGTGACTGACCCAGAATGGAGCAGCAGAACCAGTCACTCCACCCAAACTTCTCCTGCTTGTGGTTTTGCGCCCCCCAGAATGGAGTACATGACTTCTCCACTCTGGCGATTGGCGAAACGCACACTGATCTCAGTTATGAAGCCCACAATACCCCATTAATTAAAAAGTGATGTAATAATGATAAATAATCTTTATATAGCGCCAACATATTCTGCAGTGCTTTACAGTTTAAGGCCATGTTCACACGATCCTTTTTTTCATGCGGAATTGCCGCGATTTTCCCGCTGCGGGTCCGCAGCTGTTTTCCATGCAGGGTACATTACATTGTACCCTATGGAAAACAGGAACTGCTGTGCCCACAATGCGGAAAATAAAAAAAGCCGCGCTGAATAGCTGCGGGAAAAAAGAAGTACCATGTCACTTCTTTTTTCGGAGCCGCAGCGGTTCTGCACCCATTGACCTCCATTGTGAGGTCAAACCCGCAGATGAAAAAAATATCTGCGGATTTTACTGCGGCTTGTGGTGCAGAACCGCTGCAGCAGGAAGTGCGGGGAAGCGGGCGGAAGTGCGTGGGCGGAGTGTGGCTGCCCCCCCCCGTGCTCCGATCCCGCCCCCCCGTGCTCCAATCCCACCGCCCCGTGCTCCGATGCCCCCCCAGTGCTCCAATGCCCCCCCCCGTGCCCTAATCTCCCCCCCCCCCCCCCTTATACTTACCCGGCGTCCGTCCGGCCGTCTTCTCCCTGGGCGCCGCCATCTTGCAAAATGGCGGGCGCATGAGCAGTGCGCCCGCCGAATCTGCCGGCAGGCAGATTCGTTCCAAAGTGCATTTTGATCACTGAGATATAATCTCAGTGATCAAAATAAAAAAAAAAAAAATAGTAAATGACACCCCCCCCCCCCTTTGTCACCCCCATAGGTAGGGACAATAAAAAAAAAAAATTAAGAATTTTTTTTTTTTCCCACTAAGGCTAGAATAGGGTTAGGGGTAGGGTATTTTCAGCCATTTAAACCCTAAAAAACTTCCTAGAAAACACACAGACTCTGCATAGAAAACTGCATAAAAAAAAGGATCAAAAAACGCATCAAAAAAGGACAAAAAAAGGACCAAAAAAAAGGACCAAAAAAAGGACCTGCGTTTTCTGCCAAGAGCTGCAGTTTTTTAAAAAACAGTCCTGAAAAAAAAAAAGGATGGAAATCAGGAACGTGTGAACATACCCTAACAGTTTCAAACAACAGTCATAAGAAACAACGTTAACAATACTATAATTAAAGCACAATAAGACAACCCTGCTTGTGAGAGCTTACAATCTACAATGAGGTGGGGGAAATACAAAGTACAGGTGTGTATTTACAATGATGTATTTACAATGATGGTCCAGCCATCTTCAGGGGGTGGGGGATAGATGGAGATAGTGAATGGGCTACACACGCGCCCTTACACATAAAATGACTTTTATTAGGGAACGTGACAGGCCACTCTGAACAAATGGTTTGAGGGCGCGCCTAAAACTATGTAAATTGTGGATGTTCCTAATATCTTGGGGTAGAGCATTCCAGAGGATTGGCGCAGCACGGGAGAAGTCTTGGAGTCGGGAGTGGGAGGTACTGATTAATGCAGAGGTTAGTCGAAAATCATTTGCAGAGTGCAGCGGTTGGTTAGGCAGATAGACAGAAATAAGGGAGATGTAAGGGGGTGCCGCACTGTGGAGAGCTTTGTGGGTGAGAACAAGTACTTTGAATTGACCCTATAAAAGAATGGGCAGCCAGTGTAACGACTGGCGAAGAGCAGCTGAATCTGAATACCGATTAACCAGGTAGATGACCCTTAGAAAAGTGGAAAACAGAAGAAGGCGTTCCAGCTCCATAAAATTTCAAATCTTTATTTCTCCGTTAAAATACGAATAAGAACAACAAATCCTTGTCTGAATGCGAATGCAGGAGTGCACATAACATGCAGGGTTAACGATCGAAACGCGTCGCATGTTATGTGCGCTCCTGCATTCGCATTCAGACAAGGATTTGTTGTTCTTATTCGTATTTTAACGGAGAAATAAAGATTTGAAATTTTATGGAGCTGGAACGCCTTCTTCTGTTTTCCACTATATCTACTCATCCTGGTCCAAGATGAAGTTCCGTGCACCTGCGTTTGATCGGTGAGCTGGCTGTGGCTTTTTAGCCCAAACCCTTTTTTTTTGCTTATTGCATGACCCTTAGAAAACTCTACCTGACAATATTCAAGTGTGTAGTAGAAACTTTACAGAAGGTTGGGGTGTGTACCTGATGATCTCCCACTAGATACCCTTCAGGGCATCTCAGATTGCAGCTGGCGAGCAGGGCCCTCATTCCTCTTGGTATCTGTTTTGATCTATGTACTTATTGTTATGCTGTAATGTCTATTGTCTGTACAAGTCCCCTCTATAATGTAAAGTGCTGCGGAATATGTTGGCGCTATATAAATAAAAAATGTTATTATCTTTTCAGAAATGGTCATCTCTAAAGTCCACTATGTCTTTAAAACAGTAAATTAAGGACTTGAAAATAAGTATATCATAGCATTAAATATAGGAAGAGCAAGCGCTGGATGGTAAAGGGGCCGGAGAACAGATTAATGTCTCTTGTAGTATAGGAAAAGCAGGAGACCTGGCAGCACACCAACACCTAATCTCTGGGATTTCTGTGCACAACGTGTGTTTTCAGTCTGCATCTCGGCCATAAGACCCCTCATAGAATGACTTGGCTGAGGGGTTTTATACATCAGCGTCCTCCAACTTTTGTCTGGTTGTAGAAATTCTTTCCAGTGCTGTGGAGATAATGTGTATTTTATCATAACACGCGCTGCGCCAGCACCTCTACACCGAGTGCCTGCCAGAACGGGATGCACAACGCGCTAATAAAGAAATGAGAACTTTATCCCGCTGGAAGTTATACAGCACATCTCTCTGGAGAGCAGAGACTCGGGAAGTGCTTTATCACGCCCAGAGCACTTAACTAATTCCCATGTGAATTAAATGCAGATTTCTCAGAAATGCAACAACAAATATGACATATGAAAGGCATCAATGGATTTAGCTTCCAAGGACCTGCATGCCCCTGGTTTTCATGTGTGCGATTGTATTATAATAGACAGATAACTTTTTAAAAAAAATTTTAAAAAGGGAATGTGCAAAGTATTCAATAAGGGTACAGTCACACTAAAACGACGCTGCAGCGATACGACAACGATGTCGATCGCTGCAGCATCGCTGTTTGGTCGCTGGAGAGCTGTCACACAGACAGCTCTCCAGCGACCAACGATCCCGAAGTCCCCTGGTAACCAGGGTAAACATCGGGTTAATAAGCGCAGGGCCGCGCTTAGTAACCCGATGTTTACCCTGGTTACCAGCGTAAACGTAAAAAAAAAAAAACCAAACACTACATACTTACATTTTTGTCGCGTCCCTCGGCGCTGTGCTTCTCTGCACTGACAGTGAGCGCCAGACAGTCAGAAAGCACAGCGGTGACGTCACCGCTGTACTTTACGGCTGGCCGGCGCTCACCAGTCAGTGCGGGAAGCTGAAGGCGAGGGACATGACCAGACACCGGGAAGGTAAGTATGTAGGGGTTTTTTTTTTTGTTTTGTTTTTACACACACATTTACACTGGTAACCAGGGTAAATATCGGGTTACTCAGCGCGGCCCTGCGCTTAGTAACCCAATGTTTACCAGTGAAGACATCGCTGAATCGGCGTCACACGCCGATTCAGCGATGTCAGCGGGAGATCCAGCGACTAAATAAAGTTTCAAAAGATCTGCTACGACGTACGATTCTCAGCGGGGTCCCTGATCGCAGTGGCGTGTCAGACACAGCGAAATCGTAAGGATATCGCTGGAACGTCACGGATCGTGCCATCCTAGCGATCAAAGTGCCACTGTGTGACGGTACCCTAAGTCTAGCTTCTATAACCAGGCAGATCTGAAATTCAGGGGTCTATGAAAGGCCGATGACAACTTCCATGGAAGCTGTAACACCACATTGGTGGTCACTGAACTTCTGCAGATAAGAAAATCCTGAGGGACATGACAATTCAGAAAGATATATATATATATATATATATATATATATATATTTATTATCTCAACAGGTGCACCCCCGAGGCCACGCAGGCTGGTCATGGCAGGTTCCAATATGCGAACGGGTGGATGGGCAGGAATGGCCTCCATGGTCACCCAGTGACTGTAGGAGAGGGACTCATGGCATTAAGAGGATAAAAACGATCAAAGAGCAACTGCCACCAACCTGCAGGATGAGCAACAATGAGAAAGAAGAACAGATGCACATCAGAATAGGACGTCGCTACCATCCACACACTATATACCTGGGATGTGCAGCAAATATTGATAGCGTATACACAGGTCTCCCAATTTAAAACTGATTTTGGGGCTTCATAAACTCATCCGTAAAGAGGCAAGAGGTTTGGCCAAGCACCTACATGGGCAACAGTTCCTGCTCCCTGGGGTGGTGGTTCTTGCTTGGCATTATGGAGCCGCTGCACTCCGCTACGCTCTGCAGGATCAGTGGAGTGCAGGAGCCAGATCCAGTGGCTTCAGAGCAGTGCTTACAAGCTGGTTTCTAAAAACTCTTTTGCAAAGTGCAAAGCGCAGCAGCAAAACACAAAGTCAGCTCTCCTGCTGCGCTCTAGAGGCAGCAGTTGTGCTCACAAAGCATAGCTCAAAAAAGGGTTCAGGGTGCAGAGATCAGAAGCCGCGATGATTTGACTGTTACATTACACAGGCAGCGACAGTTAGCAATGCTCCCTTTATATGAGAGCAGCTCATTCATTCTGCTGATCAAGAACATTCAGGAGCGAGGGCGAAAACTCTTCACCTGTGTAACTCATAACGGACATTGAGGACTAGGATAAACAGAACTTGACACCAGCTCAAAAGGGCCCGTTTTTCCCTCTAATTTTATTCCAGTTGCTCCTTTATGTAATCTTTTTAACCATGTGGCCGATTTATTAAAACAAGCAAACAAAAAAAAAAAAATTATATATATATATATATATATATATATATATAGACAGTCCAGGGTCAAAGAGGGAATCGGTCATATAGCACCCTTCAATGCCAATAGCATCATGACTGCATGCTAGAAACATCATCCAGTCTCAGCCATGACATTTGCCTTTATATTCTCTATGGGTGAGCAAAAAGACCCTCCAAGACGGCAGCACTAGTGTCCACGTACAGGAGCATTCCCCATACGTGACAGCCAAACCAAAGCACCCCCCCCCCCCCCCCAAAACAACCATGACAGATACATCTATTAGGGTATGTTTACACGCTGCAGATTCCATTGCGGATTTTGTTGTAGTTTGTTGAAAATTACGGCACTGTCGCCATTGTACCAGAACTGCCGGGGGGAATGGGCCAAGAGCTGGCCAGAAAGGAAACCTCAGCCGAATGATGTGGCCCTGAAAGTATGTGCAACCCTAAAATATACAGGAGGTTCGGGAATACAAGACACCTGCAAACTCAGCTCTCCAAAAATTCCACTTTAATTTTCTGCCAGTTCTGTATAGTCCGATTTATTTCCTGAAATCTCCCAAGCTTGCAATCTCAATTGCATACAAAGTTTTAAGTCAGCGCAACTCGGGCCAAAGCTCTAAGGGGGGAAATGGATATTCCTTATTATTAGCATAGAGGTTATCTATGGGGGAGGGAGGTGTGCAAGAAATAAGATTTAGAGTTTGCTTCCATTTACTTTGTTTTTTATCTATTTACTTACATTTTTACAGGCTTTCTTATTATAAGTTTTAGGAAGGAGAGTCTGTGCATGGAGGGGGGGGGAGGGGTTGGACAGTACTAATATACTGTATATTACATCTATTACTTTATATGGGGGGGATGGGTAAGGGGGAAGAAGGTGGATAACATGGGACCACGGCTACATTCCCACCGTGAGCTTTTGGTGAGTTTTTTTTTTTTTTATTAAATACACACACAAAAACAGAACAACGAAGGCGCATCATGGAAATATAGCCTTAAGGTTTTGGGAGTCATGGACACCTGGATCTTTTAGGATCCTAGCAATGCCCCTCGCCCATCAGGACCAGAGGAGTAGATTTAGGCTGGGGTCACACTTGAGTGTGATGCGAGTATCTCGCCTCAATACCCGGCACTGCTGCCGGAACTCGGGACCGGAGTGTGCGGCTGCATGTATTTCTATGCAGCTGAATGCTCTGGTGCGGAGTGCCGGCGGCAGCGCATGGTATTGGCGCGAGTTCCTCACATCACACTCAAGTGTGACCCCGGCCTTACTGTAAGAGACAACAAAGAGGAGCCAAAAAGTAAAAAGGGGAGAGCAGGGACTATGAATCTGTAGGAAGCCTGGTGACCTGGCTGCGACTAAATCTTGGCTTCTGAAAAGGATTGCTGTAACTTTGTGGATAAAGTTAGGAGGAAGAAGAGAACGTAGACAGAGGTGGCTCGTTTTTTGCTGATCAGCTCAGATGCAGGTGAAACATTGTGGGGGAAAAAAAAAAAAAAAAAAATCAGGAAGAGGTACTCATTGAGAGAGGTTTGCAGGCTACAAATTAGGATTCTTGTATTATGTAACCTCTGCACTGGTCTACGGCTTTGACAATCCCTCCTAATATTAGAGATTGTGTCACTCTCCGGCATTTCCCCTTTACGCTGCGCGGCCGCCCACCCCCTTCCTGATAAGGTTATGTGACCATGCATTGACCATTATTTCATTTCATGGAAAACCAGAGACTTCGCTTCCTCCGCTCCCCACAACGTGTGTTTTTTGGCTTCGGTTCTGAGTGGTTTGAGGCCATACAAGAGAAATTTACAGAGGCGACACTTTGGTTTCAGAATAATTGAAGAAAAATCAAATGGGCCAGAACAGGGAACCCTGGAAAAGAACTTTCAGAATTTTATCAAAATTCCATAATTATTCATACAGAAAGGACACGCCACAAAATCACGAGGGGAAATCCACCCATCCTGATACAAAGGGTCTAAGTTGATTTAAAATGGTTACATTTGTGATACAAAATAAAACCTTATTCTTATTAATATTTACATTTGTATTTGACTCATTACACTGCGGTTATTAATTACACAACGCTTCACATTCATCAATGCCCCATTAGGGATAAAATACAAATTCCACGCCAATGTGGAGAGAACAATCAGGGCCTCAGTGTTGCAAAACTACTGTGCTAACCACTGAGCCACCGTGCTGCCCCGGTCTAACAATTCCCCTAAAAAAAACCTGGGCTCTGTAGTGGGTCCCTATAACAACATGTCTGCATGAACCTGGAGGATCAGGACATAAGAATTACTGTTGCACACAGAACAGCAGGTGAGAAAGACACAATGCATTAGCAATATCAAACTACTGTTAAGGCAAAACTGTCATTTTCATTTTTTTATCTTATAAATCAATGATATAAAAGAAAATAAGCAACTTTGTAAAAGGTCTCATCAGATAAATCTGCTTCTTTCACTCACTTCATGGGTAAAATCTACATTCAATGAAGACAGAATGTTACATTACTGAAATCGGACATAACAGCTGGTGCTCATTAAAGGGAACCTGTCACCCCGTTTTTTCAGATTGAGATATAAATACTGTTAAATAGGGCCTGCGCTGTGCGTTACTGTAGTGTACCCCGATTCCCCACCTATGCTGAGAAATACATTACCAAAGTCGCCGTTTTCGCCTGTCAATCAGGCTGGTCAGGTCAGGTGGGCGTGGTGACATCGCTCTTTTCTTCCCCAGCTTTCCGTTGGTGGCGTAGTGGTGTGCGCATGTCCAAGTTCCGAATTCCCTGCGCGCACGTGAAGAAACAGCGCGCGATCTGCGCTGTTATCCCTTTCATCGGTGGGGGCGGCCATCTTCCTGGGGCCGCGCGTGCGCAGATGGAGTGCTCTGCTGCATGGGGCTTCAGGAAAATGGCCGCGGGATGCCACACGTGCGCAGAAGAGATCGCGACGGCCATTTTCCCAAAGCAGAGTTTGCACTACAGTAACGCACAGCGCAGGCCCTATTTAACAGTATTTATATCTCAATCTGAAAAAAACGGGGTGACAGGTTCCCTTTAAGTTCTTTGTCAGTGTTCCTTTAGCTCCTCCCCACTCCATAGAACTATATGAGCACCAACTGTCAACTCCTATGGAGAGAGGAGGTACTAAAGGAACACAGACAGAGGGGAGGAGCTAGTGGCAGACATTTTGCTGTCAGTTCTCCTGAAATTACAGTAAAAGTTCTTCATAGAACTTAATGAGCACCAACTGTCATGCACTCTCAATAATGGGGAAAAAAAAAAAAAAAAAAAAAACTAACTGAAAACAGATTTTACCCATTTAGTTACAATGAATGATCAGTCAGGGAGGAGAAAAAAAAATGCCAATTTATAATACAAAGTTTATGAGATATTAAAACAACGGTTACCTTAAAAAAAAGGAAATTGCATGAAGCCTCAAAAGTTTCTCCATTCAGGGGGTGGAGTGGTCTGTGGAAAGCTGACAACCCGAATATTTACTAGCGGAAATTAATGGTTGGGAATTATCTGCACAGCTGGGTGGATGTGTGCCGTGGTGCACCGAGGCGGCTGCAGGGTTATACCAGCTTCGCGGCCTCTCCCTTTTCAGGATCATAAGGATGCCAGACTCCCACTAGCCACATCCTAACTCTAACATTGGAATACCCCTTTAAGCCCAGTGAAGTTCAGCTCTGGTGAAGTGAACGGTGTTTTTTGCAGCCATCTTTAATCACTAGTTACACGGGGTCAGCTCGGGTTGCGCTGTCTGTATACTGTTGTGAAACTATAAACATTCCCTGTAGTTCTCTGTGGTAATTTGGCAGGGATCAGACGAAACCTGGAAATAGAACGTCCTCACGGCCCATATGTTATGTGATCACTGGGCGGCTAGGCCAATAATCTCTGAACAGGACACGGAAAGTCACATACTGGTGACAACACGGGAGACTCATCCCCCGGAAGAGCAGAACATTCATGGACAACTCGTCTGGACTAAATCCTTCATAAGACACCATAAAGACATGTACGGTAACTGCTGTCAGGAGGAAAAGTAAAAGCCCATTCTAAAGTTGTAGGAAATTCTAACTTCCTTTCTGTGTATTCTCAAGGCTTATGTCTGCTTCTTTGACTTCAATTCAGTCCTAACATCTTATATATTAGTACGAAGTGGGAATCCAAATGGAGGAAGCACGATTGCAGAATCTGACTACACAGGGCTTCATTGTAGTCTGTTACCATGGCGACAAATAGATCTTTATGGGAGCCGTATACATTAATAACTTGTCTCATTTAAGAATCTTTATTTTTATTTATTATTATGGTCTCATTTCTCATGCTAGATGCATTGGAGCATCTAGTTTGGGTTGCAAACATGTACACAACGAAAATCTCTTTCAGAATGTAGATAGAGAAAACTATATGAAAGAAATCGTGTGTTGGCTTAAGATCACTGGCTGCGGCAGGAGCCTCTCCCCTCAGCCGGATCCATCATTACTGAACCTCACCTCCTTGGCTTAATTAACCCGTTCAATTCTAGATTTAGCATTTCCGCAATCCTGTTCACCGATGCAATGCTTTTTACTCACTGACAAGTAACTTCTCACCTTCTGCAAGGATCGCACGTGACAGCTAAGAATGCGACAGTTTAGCATTTGTGGGAGGAGGACCAGATGATTGTCCTGTGAAGACGCGGGTCAGGACCACACGGTGCACTGCGGCCTCCATCCATGTCAGGAATCAATGAAGCCATTGGTTTATTCATAGACTATGGGAGAGGCCATTAGTGAGAAGCTTGGTGCAGGGAGCACTGCAGGGCGGGATATTCCCAGAGGTCGCCGTGCTCCAAGGGTTAGGCAGGGCTATGTACCACATCTAAAGAGACATTTTAGGACAAAAAAATTAAAAGGATCCATAGTTTTAAGCGCTAGCCAGTAAATCTACGGTATGACCCCTCTACTTGTAGATCAGTGGGGTCCAACTGCTGGGACTTACCCAGAATGGAGCAGCTGCAAGGAAAAAGCCGGCCACAGTGCTCTGCAGGCCTGTACTAAAGGATTGGCGCAGCGGTCGGGAACGTGCACTGCTGGTAAAAGTACACCGTTCTGCGGATCAGTGGAGCCACTGATAAAGATGTGATCAACCAGAATGGGGAATATCTTATCTTCATTGGGCAATCCCCTTCAGTGCTCCATATGTATTTAAAGGGGATGTGTCACCAAAAAAAAGGACAATGTTTATCAAGATTATTATGAACATTTTTGCATGGCAAACTTAAATAAAATAACAAAAAACATGCAATTTTCACATGGACAGTTTTTTTTTTTGCTAAAGACCCCTACTCTGTCCTTTCAGGAAGTTTTCAGCACGCTTATTATCAGCAGAGGCAGGATTAAAATGCTTAAAAACGCATACATATGCATCCTATCATTTAGAATGCATTCCGCATTTTTTTGTGCACATGATGCGTTTAAAAAAAAAAAAAAAAACGCACTGCGGGAAAATAAGCATCTTGTTCATTATTTTTGCGGATTTCCCATTATATTATGGCATTTGGAGTGTCTGGGGAAAAAAAAATGCAAAAAATCCGCATAAAATCTGCGAAAAATATGCATGCAGAATTCCTGCGGAAAACCTCAGGTTTATCTCAGGAAAATTCTGCATGCATTCCGGACGTGTGCACATACCCTAAAATGACAGGTAACATACCTATATACAGTCCATAATGGAGGATCCTCCATCTGCAAGGAGTCTGTATGTTCTCTCTGTGTTTGCGTGGGTTTCCTCCTGGTTCTCTGGTTTCCTCCCACACTCTAAAGACATACTGATAGAGAATGTAGATTGTGAGCCCCAATGGGGACAGTGAAGATAATGTCTAAAGCGCTGTGGAATCTGATAGCAAAATATAACAAAAGCATAATAATAATCCACCAATCACAACAGACAATTGCACAGCTCCACTTCCCTTCACAGTGATTTTTGCACACACTCATTAGATGCTTCGGTACAACAAGGTAGGATCGGAGTTAGTTCATTGCTGCTAATGTACATGCGAATTTAATGAAAGAACAGTCTCTAAAATAAAAATAATTAAAGCGACCAGCTTAAAAACCACAAGGTTTCTATTTTTATTTTGTACAGACGGCGATAGGGAGAAACAAAAGAAATCGCGATACTCATTCATTGATCTAGATTGAGGTTGTAGCTCAGCACCTTCAAGTAAAACAGCAGCACATGGACTAGAGCGGTGCAGTGTTGGAAATAAGGGCATACAAGTTATTACATTTATACAACCCCCTTTAGAATATTCTTACAAATACTGCTGCGAGCGCTAATATTTTGGATGTGAGGGGTTTTTTTTGGTTTTGTTTTTTTTTTTTTTTTTTTTTTTTTAAATAAAACTATCCGGATAATTTATGAATATATCATTAAGCAGGTAAAGGACATTCAGAAAATCATTTATTAATAGCCACATCCTTTTTTTTTTTACACCATATGCAACAATGGAGAAAAGGGAGGAGAGCCCCCAAACATTATGGAGCTGTTGTAGACCGGATCGAAATAACTTTTCTAGAACAGCGCCACATCTGTACACAGGTTGTGTTTGGGATTGCATCTCAGCTGGATTCACTGTATATGGAGCCGCACAGTCATGTTTTATAATCATGTACATCCCCTGGATTGCAACAGAAGATTTTGACACGTAGCGACTTGTGCAATATCTGACCCACAATACTATATTATAAGGTCAATAGTGCGTAGGAAAGTAAAGGAAAAGGGGGCATTATCGGAAAGTCACGGCGGCTATGGAGGAGCCAAAATGGAAGTATTAAATTACTACCATTCATATAAATACAAGGGACGGTCGGTTTCCACCAGAGCTACAGCTGATACTTCACAGCGGCTCCATACTCTGATCATCAAAAGGGTCCAGAATTGGAGACCCCACTTTATGCTATCACTATCCCCATTACATATAGGGGGTTACCCTGAAAGTGGAGAAGGCCACCATCTCCCCCGTGCACGGGATAGCTTGGCCAAGTGCGCATGTTACCTATGAGAATTCTGCTGCTGGATTCATCTTATCTCCAGGAGAAAAGTTTCTGCCATCAGAATTATTTCTCTCCCCAGAGATCATTTCTTGGGGGGTGTGGGGGGGGTGGGTTAGTCGTGAGACCCCCATACACATTATGCTCCATCATTTTCAGATTCATCAGACTCATGTAATGTGTATGAGACCTCAAATCCACCGTCACATGGTAGCAGCCACAGCCCAGCGATCGCCCATGATCCTGCGCTCACATTTCCCCACAGCAGTTTCCATTTCCCAGTAGCACTGCGACGTCAGCGGCTTCTTCAGATTCTAAGAACCATTACATTTACTGTATGAAGCAGACTTATCTCAGCCAGGCTAATGCAGAACCATCAGACGTGATAAAGAGGAGCGGAGGGGCGCCGCTGATCCCTCCGAGTGTCTGCAGACAACCAGACTGCCTGCAATGTCAGACTCCTAACAGCCAGATCCACACCATAATCGCCGTTCATCTCCACCACATAATACGTGTGCCATCAGGTTGATGGGAGAAGCGAGATGGGTGGATATTAGTCAGCTGCGAGATCGCTCATCAGCAAACCTTCACAGTATGTGTCCGGCTGGCATCTCCTACACCGCTTATCTTGTGAATAGCAGCGCCTCCTCAGGGGGAATGAAGCATTACAGTGTTCTTATAATTGAAGAGATCATCAGTGTAATACAAATCAATGGGGGAGCTTTTAGATTAGGAGATGCACTTTGAAGTCGCTCTACAGTTGCGCAGCGCTTGGTGGTTCCAATTCTTTTAGCACATCTCACTACAACTCCCAGCAGGTGGTTGCATGGCGTAACAGACTGTAGGGACCCATCAAAAGTGTTGCACTTGCAAGTCTGAACCAAACGCGAGACCTAAGAGTTATGTTGTCCAGAATGTAAAAGCTTCCCCCTTACACTTCCATGTGGTGGGAGGAAATTGAGAACAATCCTGGCTGTCACTTCTGGCCTGGCCCAGGGAGTGGTTGGTCCAAGTCAGAGGTAACAGAGGCACTTAGCTCCTGATGCCTAAAGGTGGCAGCAGAAAAGATCACCGGCTGCACACGGTGGCCGGGGACCATTACAGAGTTTGCATTTGGCCCAGGGACCTTCATCTTATCCCTGCTCACACTGCAAGGACTCTGCGGACGGTAGAACAGACCAGTCCTTGGTCTCCTGTCGTCAACCACGTGGATTTCTAAAATTCCACACCCATCACGTGAAAGGCAGTAAATAGCTTCTCCTTGTGCCAGACAGAAAGTCCATTCATTATCACCACCACGGTGAAGCAGAGGATGAAGCCAGCAAGAGCTAAGAAAGGGGCTGAAGAGAATCAATAAGTCAGATGCTGAGGCCCAGCCTTTACTTTCTGCCATTTCTGCAGACTAATTATTTTATTTTGAGCGCTTAATAGCCCTGAAGAAGTCACCTTGACCGGCTCCGTTCACTGGTGATGCCATAGTATAAAAATAACTGGCACTGGGCAGAGCTCACTCCCCTGGGTGCAGGACAGGCGCTAGGGACATGGTCTCCTTTTCCTTTCATGAATATATTCTGGCATTTGTGTGATATCTGTTTTATCTAATACAGGAGTCATCTTCTAGTCTAAAGGAGCAAAAGGAGACGGGTCCATAGCACAGCCAGAGGACAATGGCACAATCAGGGGCAGACATATCATTGGTGAAACCTGTGTGGCCAATCAGGGGCGCAAGAGATAAGGGGGCCACATCACCTCCAAAGCAGGTGGAGTTGTGAATTATGATGAGCTATTGGGCTGAAAAGGGCTCATATATTCTTTCTGCTCAGGAGGTGCCGATTGTGTCCGGTGTGCACCCTTCAGTCTGATTATGTCTGCTGATACCTGTAAATCGTCCTGGTGGGTATGTGTCGATATTGCACTGCTCACTTCTGCATCAGAAGTGGAATAGAACTAGACAGACCCCTTGAGACGGCCACACACACACACACACCTTTAAAAGGGTCATGTCTCCCGACACATGCATGCTCTATTTGGTGAGCAGCATCTCCCTAATTTTCATACATGCCCGACTCAGCAGAGCATGCACGTGTTCTTATAGAGGAGACGGCAGTAGGTTGCCAACAATGAGCAGACGGATTGGGCATTTTCATGCAACATACCTGTTCCTTTATTATCCCAATATCATCCATCAGCTGCCGACATTAGCACATCCCTGTTCTCGAATGTCCAGCAAATCCACAATAAAGGTTAAATACCAACATATGGAGCCTGTTACTCCAGGTGGCCATAAACATATGATAGCCGAGTGCACAACAGCCATCTGTCCTATACATATGAGCATTCCCCATAAGTGACAGCCAAACCAAAGACCCCCCAAACAACCATGACAGATACATCTATTAGGGTATGTTTACACGTTGCGGATTCCATTGCAGATTTTTCCACGCTGATTCTGCAGAATCCGTATGTAAAACGCCCTGCGTTTTACCTGCAGATTCACTGTGGATTTAGTCCAGTTTTTGTGCGGATTTCACACCTATGGATTCCTATTAAGGAAAAGGTGTAAAACGCTGCGGAATCCGCACAAAACAATTGACATACTGCGGAAAATAAACCGCTGCGTTTCTGCATGGAATTTTCCGCAGCATGTGCACTGCGGATTTTGTTTTCCATAGGTTTACATGGTACCGTACACCGCATGGAAAACTGCTGTGGATCCGCAGGGCCAAATCCGCAACGTGTGCACAGACCTTTAGTGAAAAGGGTTAAACAGAGCAGCTTGGATGCTTCCCATCTGCTCACTCGGGATCGGCATGATAAGTCACATGACTATTCGGAAACTTCTTGTTGATCAAAGAAAATCCTTTTTTTTTTTTTTATCAATTTCATTATTTTTACCATAGTAAGCTGAAAGAACAAGTACATACAACAACATAGAAGTTTTATTCAGGGCAGTGGAGTCGGTAAGCCAAATCTCCGACTCCTCAATTTCCATGACACTGACTCCACAGTCCTGGTTTATTCCAGGGACAGTAGTAGTATACTTTAGTGCAGCATTAGACTTGTGAGTTACAATCAAATCATGGGATTACCACCATAGGGGAAAATATCCTGCAATTTGAGGGTCATGCATTTCCCTGGAATCTAACCCACCAGCATATCCCATGGACTTGCTACTAATAGAATATACTGTAGATTGTTGAAAATTACGGCACTGTCGCCATTGTACCAGCACTACCGGGGGAATGTGCCAAGAGCTGGCCAGAAAGGAAACCTCAGCCGAATGATGTGGCCCTGAAAGTATGTGCAACCCTAAAATATACAGGAGGTTCGGGAATACAAGACACCTGCAAACTCAGCTCTCCAAAAATTCCACTTCAATTTTCTGCCAGTTCTGTATAGTCCGATTTATTTCCTGAAATCTCCCAAGCTTGCAATCTCAATGGCATACAAAGTTTTAAGTCAGCGCAACTCAGGCCAAAGCTCTAAGGGGGGAAATGGATATTCCTTATTATTAGCATAGAAGTTATCTATGGGGGTGTGGGGGGGGGAGGTGTGCAAGAAATAAGATTTAGAGTTTGCTTCTACTTACTTACATTTTTACAGGCTTTCTTATTTTGCCAAAGTTTTAGGAAGGAGAGTCTGTGCATTACTGTACTAATATACTGTATATTACGGTACATCTATTTATTACTTTATATGGGGGATGGGTAAGGGGGAAGAAGGTGGATAACATGAGATCACGGTTACATTCCCACAATGAGCTTTTGGTGTGAGTGTGGATTTAATAAAAAATAAAGAAAAAGAAAAAAAAAACAACGAAGGCTCATCATGGGAACATAGCCTTAAGGTTTTGGGGGTCATGGATACCTGGATCTTTTAGGATCCTGGCAATGCCCCTCGCCCATCAGGACCAGAGGAGTAGATTTAAGGTACCGTCACACTCTGCAACGCTGCAGCGATATAGACACCGAGCCGACCTAAACTAGATCGTTGCAGAGTCGCTGTTTAGGTCGCAGTAGAGACGTCAAACACAGCAGCTCCAGAACGATGCAGGAGCGATCCAGTGACGTAACGGCGACTCACTTATCGTTCTCGCTGGTTGTTAGCTCCATGTAAAACATTGCTGGCATCGTTGCTTTTGCTGTCAAATACGACGATATATGCCGACCTGACGAACAAATAAAGTTCGGGACTTCTAGCTCCGACCAGCGATGGCACAGCGGGATCCAGAACGCTGCTGCGTGTCAAACAACGAGATAGCTATCCAGGACGCTGCAACGTCACGGATCGTTGTCGTTCTCGTTGTAAAGTTGCTGAGTGTGGAGGTACCTTTAGGCTGGGGTCACACTTGTGACTGAGATGCCAGTACTTATTATATGTAAGGCTACGTTCACATTTGCGTTGTGCGCCGCTGCGTCGGCGACGCAACGCACAACGCAAATAAAAACGCACCAAAACTGCTGTGTTTTGCGACGCATGCGTCAATCGCCAAAATTTCGACGCAAAAAAAATGCAACTTGTTGCGTTTTCTTTGCCCGACGCTTGCGGCAAAAAACCCCCAAAAAAACGCATGCGTCGCACAACGCATGTCCATGCTTCCCCCATGTTAAATATAGGGGCGCATGACGCATGCGTCGGGAAACGCTAATGTGAACGTAGCTTAAGAAAAGAGCAGAGAAAGTCACCGCCGGAGACTATGGCAGCGGCTAATCTTCTGAATAACAAAAAGGGTCAAGGATTAATTCCAACACTTATCTCCCCAGTCATCATCTTCAGGGGCAGCCGGGTGGACCCCATACACATTATACTGTTGGTGGTGGATATATCTGACTTTAGTGTGTAAGGGGCGGGGGAGGAGGGGGCTTAAGGCAAAATGCTAAGGACTACTGGTTATGTTTCCAGCTTGCTGCCCTGTAATCACCAATCTGACAGATAGTAGATCAGACACACAAGATAATGCAGCTCAGCCTGCACTGACAATTGCAAAATCTTTATCTCTGTACAAAGAGCAAATGTCATTGTTGTGATTGTGATGTTCTGGATGTGAAGGTGATGTCCTGGATTTCACCGCTTCCTAATGAAGCAGCAACAACTGCGCACAATCCTTGAACATCATCATCAGAAATAAGAATAGATCTAATCAGATTGTAAACCAAGCACAATGACCTGGAATTACACTAATGCAATTAAGAAATGCGAGTTTTCCTCTGCAAAGTCACCAACCAAAACAAGTGTCACTCATGTCGGCCAGAGGAAGGGGAGATGGAGATGCAAACAGCACGGTATAGAATAATGGTGGACAAGAGAGTTCATAGGAAAACTCCTCCCTGACTCTCCGCAATCACCCAACAAACGGCACTGGGAATGTCACCATTTGCAATGCAAACGCTAAAAGCTGCAGTAAACCCTTCGCCGAACCCACAGCAGACGAGTTCTGTGTGGACTCGCATATAGACCAACAGACTTTATATAACAGGCGGCCATGTTTACTAACAATTACAGATATATGTCAAACATCACAGAAGTCGGATTGGCTTCAGCCGCTCGCCGGTGAAAAATGGCCAACTGGCAAAGCGTTCATTCACACTTTCAGTAGGAACAGATTGTTGATGAGAGGGTGCGGTGGAATTATTTAGCATATTCCAGATTATATGTTATTTTGGGAGTGGCGGCCATAAAGCCATCCATACGGCTCGTTACACTTTATTTACTGTCCCCCACATTCCCTTCTACTCCTTCATCCAATGTCACTCAAGGGTTAGTGAACCAATCCTAATGTAACAAACGTGAAGTATGGGATACAGTCGGGGCAGATTTACACATCTGCGTTTCGAGTTAAGTACGCCTTGATGCAGAGGAGTTTGGCTAGGAGATCAGCGGCCGGCATGTGCATCGCGGTCAGTACTTGGACATAAGAACGTGGCCTAAGGCTTGATTCACACGTTCAGTTGTTTACATCTGTGTTCAAAACCAGGAGTGGGAGATAAATACAGAAGTGGTGACGGGTTTCTATTATACTTTTCCTGCAATTGTTCCACTCTTGATTTTGGCTACAAATACTGATGTAAAATACTGACCAAATACTGACAGTGTGACGGCAGCCAAAGGCAGAGAAAAAGCAGCTCCCAATATGTGCAGCACTAAAAAAAAAAAAAAAAAAAAAAAAGTGTTCTAAAAAGTCCAGTTATACAATAAATGCACTAATTTACACATGAGTATTAATAAGATGGCAGGCCGAGCAAGACAATGGACATGTGCTGCTATAGTTGGATTGATCTATAACAATACTATAGCTTTTCTGATGCCCATCACATGAAAACTGGATGAGATCAAAGATTTCAGAAGAACTACATAATTATCCAACGTGTATGGATGAGGGTCCCAACACTAACCTGATGGCAAATGTTTGGGAAAAGAAGAGGAAGGTCTGGAATAAAGGGAGGTTGGGTGGTGGTGGAATCAGGAACGATTTATTCTAATTAGTTATGAGCAAATATACTCATTACTCGAGATTTCCCGAGCATGCTCGGGGGTCCTCCAAGTATTTTTTAGTGCTCGGAGATTTAGTTTTTCTTGTCGCAGCTGAATGATTTACATCTGTTAGCCAGCTTGATTACATGTGGGGATTCCCTAGCAACCAGGCAACCCCCACATGTACTTATGCTGGCTATCAGATGCAAATCATTCAGCTACAGCAATAATAACGAAATCTGAGCACTAAAAAATACTCGGAGGACCCCCGAGCGGTGAGTAGATTATTCCTAGATGTTCATTGAAATCTCATGTGTAAAGTGGGCAAACTATGGACCCAATTCATCAAGACTAGCCTTTTGCACAAAAGTCTCAATGACGAGTGCGCCAGAGTAAAGATGTATTGCCACTAAGAACGGTTATTAACGATAATCTTTCAGTGGAAACGAGCGGCTGATCACCCGATGGACGAGCAAAACACTTGCCATTTCAAACTGTTTTACCAAATCACTTAAAAAAAATATAAACTAAAAAGATAACGATGCACAACAGTGAAGTAAACCGTTAACTGGTAATCATATCACCTAGCCTCGATGACTCACACTCATATCAGCAAGCGTCTGCGGTACACATCATTCACGCCGCGGATTTATACGCTGTGCGCTCCGGCCAGTGTGTACACACAGCCCATTATCTGACATGTTTATTCTCGACGAGTACGAACCATGTATTCAGCTATTTATACACCGACAGCCGTACAAAGTCCCACAAGAGGAACAAGCAAAACACAAAAAAAAAAAAAAAAAAAAAAAAAAAAAGGATGGCAGGACGTGGCCAAATGTGCAATAACTGGAGGACTCACAGCTGAAAGGATCAAAGATAAAAAGATTTCCAGAAGAGTAAATAAGTAAAGGCACCAATACAAGAAGATGGTGCTTAGGATTTGGAGGGGAATCTCACCACAAAAGTTACTATTATGGGCTACTATGAAGGCAGTGACTGCTTGTTTCAGAGACGATTGTTTCCATACACTCGTCCATGTGATTATGACATGGACTCGACTTGTCTAATCCAACCTGCTCCAAAGAGAAAGCTCTGTAGAGGAAAGTTTTATCAGTATATTTAGCAGGGTTGATAATGATTAGAGAAACATTGCTGCAGCCACAACTATGACCACGGGAGGTGTCGGATATTACAACTCAGCCATGTTAAAATGAACGGAGAGATGAAGCGATGTCACGCCCCTCGGTGGTGGTGAGGCTTCTAAATGAAAAACAGCCATGTTTTTCTAACCCTTTTAAGTTTTTTGCAACTTTCTAATAAACTTTGTAGGTCAATTCACCATTTTCTTCAAACAGAGGTTGGTCAGACATCTGTCTGGGATGATTAAGGCCTCTTTTCACATTTCCGTCGGGCTGACATACCGACGGACGTAGTGAAATATCTGCACGACGTGTTCAACGGATACAGTTTTTCGACGCATCCGCTGCCCATTCTGCAGTCTGGGGAGGAGGGGGCGGAGTTACGGCTGCGCATGCGCGGTAGAAATTGGCAGACGAAACGCACAAAAAAAACGTTACATTGAACGCTTTTTGTGCCGACGGTCTGCCAAAACACGACGGATCCATCGCACGACTGATGTGACGCGTGGCAATCCGTCGCTATTACAAGTTTATGGGCAACAAACAAAAAAAAAAACCGCATCCTGCGAGCACATTTGCAGGATCCGTTTTTTGCCCTAAACGACGGATTTCAAACGACGGAAGTGTGAAAGAGGCCTTAGTGAATGCTGCATCGAGCAGGGGGGGTTGGACACGAGGTCCCTTCCAACTCTACCATTCTGTGAGTCTATGATTCTATTTCTCATCCAATGGATGAAAATCTGACAAAAAGTTTGTTACATCAGATATTTAGCCCTTATTTTTTTTTAACAAATTATTTAATCAAAGATTTCTTGATTACCTTTTATCAATTCAGTCCTTGCATTTGAATGGTGCAGATAAAGGGAGTCTATAGACAGCAGGGGTTTTAAGGGTTTTCCCTACTGATAACAGAAAAACTATTCCGGTATATGAACTACTTCCTTTACAGCCTGAAAAGAATCAGTAATCATGTAGGGATAGTGGAATCAATGACTCCTCTGATACCGGAATCTCCTAATTTCTGCATATGTCATAGCAGGAACAGACGGCAAGAAAACAGTGGAGTTCCTTGTGGCTTTTCTGCCTTACTATCAGAATTTCCCTGCACATTATGTGGATGTTTACAACAGTAGACGTATATTAGTAATCGCATATATCAAAATTCCCTAATATACTTCTATTCTATAAAGCCTGCTCCAGTCAACACAACAATAAAAAACGGCACAAGGGATTTACCCTGTGGTCAATCCCTGGACACAAGAATCGCTACATTGTATCTTCACTAAAGGTGACCATAAACTTCACATGTTCTTAATCTTTTATAAAAAATACAACAAGCCTAAAAACATTATTTAATCAGCAATTACTAGGAATCCTGAATAGACAGTGAAAGAAAAAAAAAATAGAAGGTAAATGCAGAATAAAAAAGTTATTCAGAAAAAAGGGTTAAAAAAAAAAAAAAAAGCAAAATGAATTCATTATTCCAGACTTTGGCTTAGGGGGATGGGAACGATCCAACCCCTGTACAGTAAGCCAGTCACACCTACCCAATGTGCTACTCACCAAGTTTTTCCACCAGCTTAAGCATCACCCCTCCAATATGTATATCCCCAGTGACTCTGAGCAGAACATCCCGGTTCAGATCCGTCACATGGATATTTAGTTCCCATGTCCCATCAGCGTAGCAGCCATCTGGCATCCGTATACCGTCCAGAGCCATCGTTCCCTTCCTGGAAGGAAAGGAAATGACAATCCCATTAGCAAGGAGCCATCTATATGCACTGAACAGTAGGGATATCCATAGCTGGTATGACGACATGTAATAATTATAGGAAACATACTAACAAATGTTTACCAATACAACCTTTTATTATCAGAACTGATACATTCACAATACAAGACACAGATGCCCTAATAAAAAAATAAAATCCATCGGGAAATCCCAGCAGTTTTTTTTTTTTACATTCCACTCTCCCCACCCAAGACTGCAGAACAGACAGCGCCGCAGAACAAGGGACATCACACCCATCTCATCAATATAAAGGAAATTATTCAAGAGGAGAATGAAAACCACAAGACAAGACCAGTAGACCCCTCCAGGAAAAAAAAAAAAAAAAAAAAAAGGGGAACAAAGATTGTGAGTGATAATCTGCTGCCATAACACAACACTTCACATCCAGCACATGGCCTGAAACTAAGTGACGACATGATCTTCTACCAAGATGTAAATATATAAAAAACAAACAAAACACTATGGGAACGCATTCAGTATGCGGTGCAGAAAAAACGCTAGGAGCAATTTTTTTACATGTGTTTTTTTTTGGTGCAGATGTTTTACCCACTCAGCAGTATCAATCAAATCTGCAGCAAAAAATGCTGAAAGAATTGACAAGTGAAAAATAAGCAGTGTGGGTAGACTAGGATTCTCATTCACTTCTCTGGGACCTGGACACCCTTCAGGTTTTGGGACAAACCAGCACTGAAAACAAAAACAAACACAACAAATCTGTACATAGATAAATAGCAAATATAGACACCTAAACAAAGACCCCCTACTATTAAATGCATTAGCTGGCCTGGGTTAACAACTCAATGGATGGACACACACAGATTAGATCTCCATAGCAGGCCATGCTTAGACTTGTAGTCCCAGCTAGTAGAGGGCAGAAGGTTTAGATTAGATATAGATCAAACACAAATTATATGAAAACAAGCCACAATCTAAAGAGTCAGCAGAACTACAAGTCTAAGAATGGCCTGTCATAACAATAGGGAGCCATATCCTAAAACAAGCTGTGCCCTCCCTCACCCACCCCTCTGTAAGAGTACTACAAGTCCAAGCACAACCAACCAGCGCCTGCACTATTATCCAGCTCTAATCGTAGTCCTAGCAGCCTACAGTCGGGGTCTGTCAGCAGCGGGGAGGCTGAGCTCTCCCCCAGCAGCAGCCCCTCCTAGTCCAGGGCTTCCTCCCCTCCAAGCCAGGACCCTCGGCCGCTCCGCAGATCAGCCATGTCGTTAGTATTCACCTTCTGCTCTCCACAAACCGTTGTTCACCTGTTCCTCGCAACTTATCCAACCGGTCCGTCTGCTTCCAGCCCGGGTGGAACATTAACTTTCCATTGTGCAGTAAATCCCCCCTCACCTGTAACGTGGCCTCCTGAGCTGAGGGAAAGCGTTCACCGTTCTTCCTTCAGGAAGCGCCACAGAGGCCGGGAGGACGCAGCTTCCCGTGTGAGGGCAGAGCTCTTCTAATGGAGTCCCCCAGGCTGCGAGGCTCTGGGCGAATCTGCTGCAGTCACTCCCCCTCTATTCCCACTCACGACTGAGGGGAGGAGGGGAGAAAAGTTTGGGGAGTTGGGATGCTGACTGAGCTGCTGCAGGCTCAGGACGAGTCTTAGGAGGCTGCTGCCCTTTTATGGAAGCGAATCAAACTCCAGGAGTGGATCCAACATCCGGGAATCTGGTGGAAGGGGGCTGGGAGAGGAGGCTGGAGGGGATGTAGTCCCGTTATACAGCGCTGCAGCTCCACATCATTGGTCTCCAGATGTTCAGGAACCTCCCTCCCCCCCACTCCCAGCAGCTGGGCGATGTGGAAGTCACAAGCTGCAGCTGCTGCAGGACATCTTTACATCATGTCAAAGTGTCAATCATCCTGGAGGATGTCATCAAAGTCTTCTCAGTTAGCCATTAAAAGGTATCAACCACTGAGGACTCTCAATTCTAATTTTCTTGCAAAGAGAAGAGAATTCCTAAACTCTTAAGGCTGCCGTCACACTCGCAGTATTTGGTCAGTATTTTACCTCAGTATTTGTAGCCAAAACCAGGAGTGGGTGATAAATACAGAAGTGGTGCATATGTTTCTATTATACTTTTCCTCTATTTGTTCCACTCCTGGTTTTGGCTACAAATACTGATGTAAAATACTGACCAAATACTGATAGTGTGACGGCAGCCTAAGGATTGAAGAATAAGGCTATAGCATGTGCACGAAACGCGTGGAATAATGGCTTGTGTATCAATTGCTGGCGGCCACAATACTTTCAGATTTGTCTCTTTTTGTGTCTTTTCTATATTTTTGGGATATCAGAGGAAGGAGAAATAATAAGGGTAGAGATTACATGACAGCCACGGGAGTGTGATCCCATGATTCTACGTTCGGCTAGCTTTCCATTTATGCCTGAGCTGGACACTGCAGCGCTCCACGGATAGAAAAAGTCGCATGCGATGTCTGGAGGAACAATCCGCCACAGCTACCGATGCAAACGATCCAAAAAAAAAACAACATTATTATTCTTATTTATTATTATAGCATCATTTATTCCATGGCGCTTTACATGTGAGGAGGGATATCTACTATATAATTGTCTAAGGGTCACTTCCGTCCGTCTGTCCCGGATATTCATTGGTCGCGGCCTCTGTTATGGAATCCAAGTCGCTGATTGGTCGTGGCAAAACGCCCACGCCCATTGCCACGACGGGCGCAGTCCGGCGGCAACATGGCCGCTCCTTCCTCCCCGCAGTCAGTGCCCGCTCCGTACTCCCCTCCAGTCAGCAGGGTTAATGGCAGCGCTAATGGACCACGTTATGCCGCTGTGTAACACACTCCATTAATGCTTCTATTAACCCTCTGTGACCAACTTTTTTTACTATTGAGGCTGCCTATGCAGCCTCAATAGTAAAAAGATCTAATGTTAAAAATAATAAAAAAAATAAAAAATCATCATATACTCACATTCCGGCGATGCTCTGATAACCGCTCCATGCAAGCAGCAGGTTCCGGTGGCAAGGATGGTATGCGACAAGGACCTGCCATGACGTCACGGTCATGTGACCGCAACGTCATCACAGGTCCTGCACCCATACCAACCCTGGGACCGGAAGCTGCCGCGTGCACCGCACACAGGGCCAGGACTTCAATGGAGGGTGAGTATATGTTTATTTTTTATCTTAAGTCTGTATACTACATGGCTCTGTGCTGTATACTCCGTCGCTGGGCAATATACTATGTGACTGGGCAATATACTACGTGACTGTGCAATATACTACGTGGCTGGGCAATATACTACGTGGCTGGGCAATATACTACGTGGGCTGTGCAATATACTACGTGACTAGGTAATATACTACGTCGCTGGGCAATATACTACGTGGCTGTGCAATATACTATGTGGACATGCATATTCTAGAATACCCGATGCGTTAGAATCGGGCCACCATCTAGTACATAATAAAAACAGGTAGAGTAATCGCAGACAATACGAGTCACGACTGGTACAGGAGGAGTGAGGACCCTGCCCGCAAGGGCTCACAATCTACAAGGGATGGGTGAGGATACAGTAGGTGAGGGTAGAGCTGGTCATGCAGCGGTTTGGTCGATCGGTGGTCACTGCAGGTTGTAGGCTTGTCGGAAGAGGTAGGTCTTCAGTATCTTTTTGAAGGTTTCGATGGTAGGCGAGAGTCTGATGTGTTGTGGTAGAGAGTTCCAGAGTAGGGGTGATACGTGAGAGAAATCTTGTATGCAGTTGTGGGAAGAGGAGATAAGAGGGGAGTAGAGAAGGAGATCTTGTGAGGATCGGAGGTTGCGTGCAGGAAAGTATCGGGAGACGAGGTCACAGATGTATGGAGGAGACAGGTTGTGGATGGCTTTGTATGTCATGGTTAGGCTTTTGTACTGGAGTCTCTGGGCAATGGGGAGCCAGTGAAGGGATTGACAGAGGGGAGAGATCGGGGAATAGCGAGGGGACAGGTGGATTAGTCGGGCAGCAGAGTTTAGAATTGATTGGAGGGATGCGAGAGTATTAGGCTGGACACATACCCCAAGGCTGCCATCACACTAGCAGTATTTTACATCAGTATTTGTAAGCCAAAACCAGGAGTGGGTGATAAATGCAGAAGTGGTGCATATGTTTCTATTATACTTTTCCTCTAATTATTCCACTCCTGGTTTTGGCTACAAATACTGATGTAAAATACTGACCAAATACTGCTAGTGTGACGGCAGCCTTAGGGTATGTGTCCACCTTCAGGATGGCCGGCGCTTTGGACGGAGCGGAAAACTCGCTGTGCCCAAAGCCCTGCCCCCTTCTGGAGACGCGATGATGCCAGATGTGTCACTCATCCGGAATCATCGCACCCCACACATAGGGCCCTGTGATTTACCTTGCGGCGGCGCAGCGTCGCCGCAAGGTAAACGGACATGCTGCGATCTAAAAAGACGCACCGCATGTCCGGAATAGCAGGGCCGCCGGATGCGTGTTACCACGCATAGTGGAGACGGGATTTCATAAAATCCCCTCCACTATGCTGTAACATCTGGACGCTGCGGATGTAAAACGGCCCGTGGACACATACCCTAAGAGGGGAGGCCACAGAGCAGGAGGCATGTCGGGCAGAGTGTGAAAGGACCAGATGACAGCATCTTTCTGGCTAAACCATTAGCAGGGACTGACAATGGGGCGGGGCTTATGTCCTGTATATTTTGTTCAGTAAGAAAACCACTTTAGTTGTGACTTATGGTGTAAGAGAGCAATTTGTTTTACTCAGAATTGTCCCAATCTAAAGAACTTGTGCTATTAAGTAACAATGGTGTGGCAGAAAAACGATGTATTCCTGATCGCTAATACTATGCAGAATGCAGCACAGAGATTCTCATTAGAGTTGAGCAACTTTTACTTTTTTAGGATCGTTTCGGGTTTCGTGAAACCCGACTTTCTCAAAAGTCGGGTCGGGTGAAATCGGCCGATTATTGCGAAAAGTCGGGGGTCGGCCGAAACACGAAACCCAGTGCAAGTCAATGGGGAATCAAAGTCGGCAGTGAGTGGAGGACAGGAAAACACCTACAGTGCCCATTTTAATGCCAAAAACATCAATTCGTATTACTGAAGCTTGTCAATCTTAATTTACTTTATAATAATAGTTAGGCATTGAAAACGGGCTCATTGGGCTAAAGTTGTGGGGGGGGGGTAGGGCTGGCTCAAGATTTTCGTGGGCCCAGGAAACGCGGAATACGTCATGGCGGTGGAGCAGGGAGAGGTAAGTATTTCAACTTTGCAAGTGCTGTGATCCTGAGCAAGCAGGGGGGGCCACTAATTGGCACTGGCACAGGGCCCCTCATAATACAGCGGTGTGTTTGATGGCGGGCGGCGCCTCCCACTGCCAGAGACACTTTTGCGTACTATGAGGGGCCCTGTGCCAGTGCCAACGAGTATGCCTCCCCACCTGATGAAGGAACCTGCACTTTCATCTGCACCTTCCTCTTTGTGGTATAGTATGCGGGAAGGGGAACCTGACTTTCAGCAGGGTCAGATTCTGGCTGTGTAGGGTGCAAGGGGAATGTAGTGGTCTGGGTCAATGTACCAGCAGACTCATCTAGCAGTGGCTGGGCAATGGGCAGGATGAGGAGGAAACAGATATAGGCCCAAATAAGAAAGTAGGCTAAATCCAGTTCAAAATTGGTAACAGGACTAAACAGGCGGCATAGCTTTGTTCAGCGGAGGACAACTGTAATGAGAGGCTGACACAGTTAGTAGGCCCCAAAAAGTAAGTAGGATAAATGCAGTTCAAAATTGCTAACAGGACTAAACTGGCGGCATTGCTTTGTTCAGCAGAGGACAACTGTAATGAGGGGCAGACACAGTTAGTAGGCCCAAATAAGAAAGTAGGCTAAATGCAGTTCAAAATTGGTAACAGGACTAAACTGGCGGCATTGCTTTGTTCAGCGCAGGACAACTGTAAGGAGTGGCTGACACAGTTACTAGGCCCAAATAAGTAAGTAGGCTAAATGCAGTTCAAAATTGCTAACAGGACTAAACTGACAACATTGCTTTGTTCAGCGGAGGACAACTGTAATGAGGGGCAGACACAGTTAGTAGGCCCAAATAAGAAAGTAGGCTAAAAGCAGTTCAAAATTGCTAACAGGAGTACACAGGCGGCATAGCTTTTTTCAGCGGAGGAGGACAACTGTTATGAGAGGCTCACACAGACTTAGTAATATAATAATAATATAATAATAATTTTTATATAGCGCCAACAAATTCCGCAGCACTTTACAATAAGTGGGGACATGTACAGACAATAAATTCAGTACAAGTTAAGACAATTTAAACAGTGACATTAGGGGTAAGGTCCCAGCTCGCAAGCTTACAATCTACAAGGAAATGGGGGGGACACAATAGGTGAAAAGTGCTTGTTATTTCAGGTCTGGCAATTATAGTAAATAGGGATTTTCATATAAAGCTGCATGATCCGGTCATCAGCCTGTGTGTTTAAGTGCAATAGTCAAGTATCAAGTGCAGTTATGTGCATGGAGTAGGGTTGAGCGACTTTTACTTTTATAGGATCGGGTCGGGTTTCACGAAACCCGACTTTTTCAAAAGTCGGGTCGAGTGAAATCGGCCGATCCTATAAAAAAGTCGGGGTCGGGGTCGGCCGAAACACGAAACCCAATGCAGTGCATTGGGTTTCCAATGGTTCCCAGGGTCTGAAGGAGAGGAAACTCCTTCAGGCCCTGGGATCCATATTTAAGTGTAAAATAAAGAATTAAAATAAAAAATATTGCTATACTCACCCTCTGACGCGCCCTGGTACTAACCGGCAGCCTTCCTTCCTTAGAATCAGCGCGTGAAGGGCCTTAGATGACGTCGCGGCTTGTGATTGGTCGCGTGACCGCTCGCGCGACCAATCACAAGCCGCGACGTCACCGAAGGTCCTTCAAGCGCTGATTCTTAGGAAGGAAGGCTGCCGGAAAGAAGCAGGGCGCGTCCGAGGGTGAGTATATTCCTGTTAGGTATATACTCACCCTTGGACGCGCCCTGCTTTTTTCCGGCAGCCTTCCTTCCTAAGAATCAGCGCTTGAAGGACCTTCGGTGACGTCGCGGCTTGTGATTGGTCGCGCGAGCGGTCACATGGGCGGTCGCGTGACCAATCACAAGCCGCGACGTCATCTAAGGCCCTTCACGCGCTGATTCTAAGGAAGGAAGGCTGCCGGTTAGTACCAGGGCGCGTCAGAGGGTGAGTATAGCAATATTTTTTATTTTAATTCTTTATTTTACACTTAAATATGGATTCCGATACCGAGTTCCGATTTTGCAAACATATTGGAACTCGGTATCGGAATTCCGATACCAGATTCAGAAGATCGCCGACCTCATCTCCGACCCCACACAGGGGATCGGGTCGGGTTTCATGAAACCCGACTTTGCCAAAAGTTGGCGACTTCTGAAAATGGCCGACCTGTTTCGCTCAACCCTAGCATGGAGGGTGTGGAGACAGATGAGTAGTAGGGTGCAGATTCACATGCAAATAATATTTGGAAGGAGGGAACAGGACAAAGTTAGTTTACTGAGTAGTTGATTTGGTAGGCTTGTTTGAAGAGATGGGTTTTTAAAGCACGCTTCAATAGGTCGGGGCTAGGTATCAGTTTGATCGTCTGGGGAAGTGCATTCCAGAGAGCTGGCGCAGCACGAGAGAAGTCTTGGAGACGGAGGTGCGAGGTTCGGATTACGGGGGATGTTAGTCTTAGGTCATTTGTAGAACGGAGGGCACGTGTAGGGCGATAGACGGAGATGAGAGAGGAGATATAAGGCGGTGCAGAACTGTGAAGAGCTTTGTGGGTGAGAGAGAGGAGTTCATACTGGACCCTGTAGCGAATGGGTAGCCAGTGTAATGACTGGCACAAGATGGAGGCATCAGTGAAGCGGCTGGACAGAAATATGACCCTGGCTGCCGCATTTAAGATGGATTGGAGAGGAGAAAGTTTGGAAAGAGAGAGACAGATCAGAAGAGAGTTGCAGTAGTCCAGACGAGAATGAATAAGAGCGACAGTAAGAGTCTTAGCAGTTTCAAAGGTGAGAAAAGGTCGGATTCTGGAGATGTTTTTAAGATGCAGGTGACAGGAGCGAGTGAGTGATCGGATATAGGGAGTAAAGGAAAGTTCGGTGTCGAATATCACCCCAAGACAGCGGGCATGCTGCTTGGGAGTTATAGTTGAACCCTCCAGGGTAATTTCGATGTTTGGTAGAGTGAGGTTAGTAGAAGGGAGAAACACAAGTAGTTCAGTTTTGGAGAGATTTAGTTTCAGATAGAGGGAGGACATGATGTTAGAGACAGCAGACAGACAATCCTTGGTATTTTGAATTAGTGTAGGGGTGATGTCGGGGGAAGAAGTGTATAATTGGGTGTCGTCAGCATAGAGATGGTACTGGAACCCAAATCTGCTGATTGTTTCTCCAATAGGGGCAGTGTATAGAGAGAAGAGGAGGGGGCCTAGGACTGAGCCCTGCGGAACCCCGATAGTAAGGGGACGAGGAGAGGAAGAGGAACCGGCAAAAGATACAGTGAAGGAGCGGTCAGAGAGGTAGGAGGAGAACCAGGAGAGGGCTGTGTCCTTGAGGCTTATGGAGCGGAGCATGGTGAGAAGGAGCTGGTGATCCACAGTGTCAAATGCGGCAGAGAGATCCAGGAGAATCAGCAGGGAGCAATGACCTTTGGATTTAGCTGTTATTAGATCATTAGAGACTTTAGTGAGGGCAGTTTCAGTAGAGTGTAAAGAGCGGAAACCAGATTGTAAGGGGTCAAGAAGAGAGTTATCCGAGAGATAGCGGATTAGACGGGAGTGGACCAAGCGTTCCAGGAGTTTAGAGATGAAGGAAAGGTTAGAGACAGGTCTGTAGTTAGCCGTGCAGTTCTGGTCCAGGGATGGCTTTTTAAGTAAAGGGGTAATGATGGCATGTTTAAATGAGGAGGGAAAGATGCCTGAGGAAAGAGAGAGGTTAAATATTTTAGTCAGGTGAGTGGTGACCACTGACCACTGGTGACAGAGACTGGAGGAGAGGTGAACGAATGGGGTCACTATTGCAGGTTGTAGGCCGAGCAGAAGCGAGGAGCTTGGAAACTTCTTCTTCTGAAACAGGCTCAAAGATGTCTAGTGAGCTTGAGGTGCGGCAGGGAAGGGGATCCAGGCACTGAGGAGATTGGGCTGAGATATCCTGATGGATGTGGTTGATTTTTTCTAGGAAATAAGTGGCCAGATCCTCACCACTGAGATTGGAGATGGGGGCCTGTACTTTAGGTTTCAAGAGGGCGTTTAAGGTTTCAAAAAGTCGTTTTGGGTTGTTGGATAGTGAGGTGATGAGGGTGGTGAAGTAGGATTGTTTGGCCAGAGAAAGGGCAGAGTTATAGGTTTTGAGCATGAACTTATAGTGGATGAAGTCTTCTGCTAAGAGAGATTTTCTCCACTGCCGCTCTGCACACCTTGAGCAGCGCTGAAGAAAGTGTGTTTGCATAGTGTGCCAGGGCTGCCGTTGCCTGTGTCGGGTCTTTCTGCGTGTAGAAGGTGCTGCTTCATCCAGGGCATTCTTCAGTGTAATATTGAAGTGTGACAATGCTAAGTCTGGACAGGAGAGTGAGGAGATGGGGGCTAAAGATGTGTGGAGGTTGTCCATAAGCTGCTGGGTATTAATGGTACGTGTATTCCGATAAGTTTGGTAAGTGGGGGTATCCCGGGTGAGGAGACAATTCTTGACAGAGAAGGAAAGAAGATTGTGGTCCGAGAGTGGGAGAGGGGAGTTAGTAAAGTCGTGCAGCGCTCCGGGATGGGAGAAAACCAGGTCCAGAGTATTCCCGTCCTCATGCGTAGGAGAATTAGTAAACTGTGAGAGGTTGAATGAAGAAGTTAGAGAAAGAAGATGAGAGGCAGATTGGGAGAGGGGATCATTGATGGGGATGTTAAGGTCTCCCATGATGAGGGCGGGGATGTCACAGGATAGAAAGTGAGTAAGCCAGGTGGCAAAGTGGTCTAGAAACAGGTGGGAGGAGCCTGGAGGGCGATAAACAACCGCCACCCGCAAGGGGAAGGGCTTAAAGAGTCTGATGGCGTGGACTTCAAAGGAAGGAAATGTAAGTGAGGGAACCAGGGGGATGACCTGGAAAGCACATTGTGATGGAAGGAGTAAACCAACACCTCCACCCTGTCTGTTCTCAGGTCTGGTGGTATGTGAAAATTTCAACCCACCAAACGAGAGCGCGGCAGCAGCAGTGGTGTCTGAGTGCTGGATCCAGGTTTCTGTAATAGCCAGAAGGTTAAGGGAATTAGAGAGGAAAAGATTGTGAATGTAAGTTAGTTTGTTACACACAGACCGTGCATTCCAGAGAGCACAGTGGAAAGCAATAGGAGAAGGCATGCACTGAATGTTAATAAGATTATCAGGGTTTCTATATGTAGCTGGAGGAGAGTAATGTATGCTGGTGGAGGGAGGTCCAGGGTTTGGGGAGATGTCACCTGCAACTAGTAGAAGGAGAAAAAACAGGAAGAGCAGGTGGTGGGATGATTTGTATGAAGATTTTGACTGCTGCATGGCTGGTTTGGAGTGGGTAAGAAATGGGTAAGAAATGTCAGTAGAGCCAACATGGGAGAGGGGAGAAGGGAGGGGTGGATATAGAGAGAGTGACCAGAGTGTGTTAAAGGGCGGGTGAGTTGTGAGAAAGCAGAAGTAAAAACAAATAAGAAGCAGAGTGATATGATCAATGCATAATGTAGTACGACTGACCAAGAAGCATGAATGTTTGGAAAACTTATGCACCTTACCTGTCTCCTGCCCAACTGCCATTGTATAACTGCCACGCACTTTAAACTGTGGCACTTAATCTGTTGCACATGCGAACACGCACGCGTCCTATCCCAGCCAGACTAAATATATATGAAATAGAGTGACTGCTAGCATCAGGAGCCAAATGGTCCCAATCAGCAATCAACCAATTAGCATAAGGCCAGAGCAGGCATTACTATGGAGGGTAAACAACCAATGCTGAACAAAGCCATAAAAGAGTGGGAAAGAGGAATAAAGAAAAAAAATAGCTTTGAACACTTTAAATAAATCAGAAACCAAAAACAGAGGGGAAAAATAAAAAATAAAAATAACACAGGATGGATGGATAAAATACCCTGAACAAAGCTTGAATAGATGGATGGATAAAATACCCTGAGCAAAGCTTGCTAGCTATGAATCTGTTCACACTTGCGGTCAGCACACAAATGGATGGATGGATAAAATACCCTGAGCAAAGCTTGCTAGATATGAATCTGTTCACACTTGCGGTCAGCACACAAATAGATGGATGGATAAAATACCCTGAGCAAAGCTTGCTAGATATGAATCTGTTCACACTTGCGGTCAGCACACAAATGGATGGATGGATAAAATACCCTGAGCAAAGCTTGCTAGATATGAATCTGTTCACACTTGCGGTCAGCACACAAATAGATGGATGGATAAAATACCCTGAGCAAAGCTTGCTAGATATGAATCTGTTCACACTTGCGGTCAGCACACAAATGGATGGATGGATAAAATACCCTGAGCAAAGCTTGCTAGATATGAATCTGTTCACACTTGCGGTCAGCACACAAATGGATGGATGGATAAAATACCCTGAGCAAAGCTTGCTAGATATGAATCTGTTCACACTTGCGGTCAGCACACAAATAGATGGATGGATAAAATACCCTGAGCAAAGCTTGCTAGATATGAATCTGTTCACACTTGCGGTCAGCACACAAATGGATGGATGGATAAAATACCCTGAGCAAAGCTTGCTAGATATGAATCTGTTCACACTTGCGGTCAGCACACAAATGGATGGATGGATAAAATACCCTGAGCAAAGCTTGCTAGATATGAATCTGTTCACACTTGCGGTCAGCACACAAATAGATGGATGGATAAAATACCCTGAGCAAAGCTTGCTAGATATGAATCTGTTCACACTTGCGGTCAGCACACAAATAGATGGATGGATAAAATACCCTGAGCAAAGCTTGCTAGATATGAATCTGTTCACACTTGCGGTCAGCACACAAATGGATGGATGGATAAAATACCCTGAGCAAAGCTTGCTAGATATGAATCTGTTCACACTTGCGGTCAGCACACAAATAGATGGATGGATAAAATAC